>NW_022631004.1:451305-868942 GCF_010015895.1 Lontra canadensis | reverse complement strand
TGTGTGTGTGTGTGTGTGTGTGTATATACACACACACATACGCCATTTATTTTTTGTAGTATACTTGACAATGAGACATTAGTTTCAGGTGCACAACATAGTGCTTCAACATCTCTATAAGTTATACTTCTCAACAAAAAAAGTATCTACCTTCTGTCATCATGTAACACCATTACAATATCACTGACTATTTTTGGAAAGGGATGGTTTTAAATATGGAGATAGCTGTAGTTCTTCCTTGAAGAAGGATTTTTTTGTGTTGCTATTTAGGTGATTGATTTCAAATTTTACATAAATATTTTATTTTCTGCATAAAATTATTGTAGGATTAATCTTTATCTTCCCTATAAATTCTAGTTAAAAATTCTATATCTTAAGTATATGCAGTTGTATGTTATCAGGTATAAAAGGGGGTTATAGCCCTGTATTAGTTCTTACACCACCAAAGGACAATTTATACATTGTCTTTGTTAACTCCTTTCAAGGGTATGTCTAATTCATTGTTTGAAAATAATTCTTTACAACATGTAAGCACTCTTTTTAAAAGCAGGAGTGATAGTCAGAATATTTAACAGCAAGTATGGAATAGGCCCCAACAAGTCAGAATTGACACAAGTCCAATCAGAATCCATGTCCATTGTGATATGGTCTGTCATCACTTTTAGTTAAACATTAGAGACAAACAAGAGATGAAGTCAGACACTGAACATTTCTGGATTCAAAATGGATATGTTGAGATCATTAAGAGTTTGATATCAGTCAATCCTTTTCCTGATATTTGCATGGTAAACTGTGTACATTTCTTTGAAAGAACATTTCTTGAAAGAACAAATAAAAATGCACCAAATAGAGGGATACTGTCATCCAAACTGTTCTGCACTTGAACCTTTATTATACTAGTCTCATCTTCTTTTTACTTTAGAGATTTAAATCCTAATACAGAAGCCACTTTATATTTAAGCATAGTGCAAGGAAGAAAAGAAATAATAATTACATAATCACAAATAAAAATATAAAACAATACTATTTCCAGTAATACGCATGCCCTCTGTCTCCCATCCACACAATACATATCTAAAAAAGTATAATCTCCCCCATGTTAAACAGTGTTGTTCTCCACCAATATTGAAGATAATGTAAGATTATGAGATGTTTGCTATTCCACTTCTAATATAGAATTATAATTTTTCAAAATGTGGAAATAAGGCCAATTGTTTTGTATTTATATCTCCTGAGAAATTTTTTTGTAAGTAAAGAAGCCATAAAATACATTTAAAGTTAGCATCACATATTCTAAATAGTCCTTTGGAATAACATTTCAGAGTTTAAATTATAGTTTCTTTATGTAGCTTACTAGCTTTTTCCAAAACCTTCAATGAGTTCCCAGGATCCTGATGATAATTTTAAACCTCAAAATAAGAAAGAAAAGCAAAGTCAATGAAGTATTTATATAGTTCCATAAAAAATTGATGTGTTATTTTGGAAGATAGGAAAAAATAGACCATCAACTTTAGATATATATATATATATTTTATAGAAGAAACCATGAAGCCAGATTGAATACAAAAACAAAAAAAATGAAAATAGATTCTTTTTCTGTAGAATATATTTAGAATAAGTAATTTAGTTGAACTAAAGACACTGTATGTATTACTTTATATTTCTTTATTTGCTGATACTACTTTTAATAGTTTTGATGAGTTACTATTAGTGAATTTACTAAATAAATTACTTAATCTTAGAAATAGAATAGATTCTGTATCAAATTACCTGTTACTTTGCAAATGTCTAAAATGAGAAGAGAAAAGATATAATGCAATTGTGTGATTGATTTTCTATTCACAAATTAAAGAATGTAAAATATGCCCTATTTCAAAATGCTTACAAAACTAAAATTGTATTTCATTGTATTCTATATACCTCCACAACTAATTTTAGAAGTATATTTTGAAGTTCTTCGTGATTTTTGTGTTTTTTTTTTACAATGTATCTTTTCACTATTAGTTTGTTTAGTTTATTTGGAAATCATAGTTTAAAAGAAAATGAATAATGAATAACAAAGAAATAATATTTTGCATAAATGTTTGGGCAAACCAGTCTACAAAGATTTTCAGTGAATTCAACATGTAGAGAAGGGTTATATTTGGATTTTTAAACACTGAAATAAGGATGTGTGCAAGTTAAATATGAGAGTTCAAGAATGGAAAAGCAAGAGCAGTTGGGAGGTTTACAATAACTGAGGCTTGAGAGGATAGTGATTAAAGTATTAGGGATAAAAGCAGGTGATGGATTCAAGAAATATTTTAGAAGCAAAATGGTCAGGAACTTGTTGATTGTTTGAATATAGGGAAGGTGATGTGGCCAGCAGTCAATGACAACTTCTGAGAAGATTATGATCATAAAACCAAGATGGAAATTTGTAAAAATATCTAGTTTAAAGGGGAAAATCAGTAGGTCCAATATTAGTGTGTTTAAAGAGTCTAGGGTCTATGCAAATGCAGACACATTTGTGTTTATACATTTGAGGGAAGAGATCTGGTTGGAAGAAACACTGGAGACCTCTTGAGGTGCAAAATGTGAGAGGTCTGGAAAAGACTGATAAGCACAAGCCCATAATGGAAATGAGAATCAGGAAAGAATTGTGTACCAGAAACTGAAGGATTCTGCCTTAGAAGAGATAATAAACTTGACTCTCAAATTTAGGAGGAATGTTCTGTCATATGAAGTTTAAGAAATGATCACAGACTTTGGTAATTAGAATATCAGTAGTGGTTGTACCTCAGCATACGCCAGTTAAATGAAGAAATGCAAATGACTTGGTGTATGTAATTCGTATTCAATAAATGTTTTTCCTTCTACTGCTACTTATTTACCATTCCCAACATATAATCCATCCCAGCCAATCTGGTGAGATTGAGAGAACACAATAAATATGTACACTATGAAGGAAAAATGGTAAAAATAATATATATCTGATATCTCTTATGTGCCAGATACTTTGCCTCTGTCATTTCATTTACTCCTCACAATAAGTAGGTGTTATTGGTATACAAGTTGGACACAAAAGGAACCTGAACATTATAAAGTTAATGGATATATACAACTTAAAATACACCATACCTCCTTTTATTGCAGTTTGCTTTATTGTGCTTTGCAGATATTATGGTTTTTAGATTGAAGGTTTGTGTCAACCCTGCATTGGGCAAGCCTATTGGTGCTATTTTTCTAAAATCCTTTGTTTACTTCAACTGTTTATGTCCCATTTTGGTCATTCTTATAATATTTCAAAGCTTTTCATTATTATTATATTTGTTATGATGATTTATGTTCAGTAGTCTTTGATATTACCACTGTAATTATTTTGGGGTACCACAAATTGCATCCATATACAATGACGAACTTAATTGATAAATGTGTGTATTCTGACTTATCCACTGACTGCCTCCTATCTCTCATTCCTTGAGCTTCCTCTCTTTCCCTAGACACAGCAATGCTGAAATTAGGCTAATTAATAGCTCTATGATGGCCTCTAAGTGTCCAAGTGAAAGTAAGGATCACAGGTCTCTTACTTTAAATCAAAAGCTAGAAATGATTAAGAATCCTAAAGAAGGCATGTTGAAAGCCATGACAGGCCAAAAGTTAGACATTTTGTATCAATTAGCCAAGTTGTGGATGCAAAGGAAAAGTCCTTGAAGGAAATTAAATGTGCTATTCCAGTGAATACTTGAACGATAAAAAAGTAAAATAACTCTATTGCTCATAGGAAGAAAGTTTGAGTGGTCTGGATAGATCAGACTAGTTACAACATTCCATTAAATCAAAGCCTAATCCAGAGCAAGTCCCTAACTCTCTTCAATTCTATGAAGGCTGAAAGAGGTGAGGAAGTTCTGGAATAAATGTTGCACCTTAGTAAGTGTTAGTTCATGAGGTTTACGGAAAGAAGCCATCTCTGTAACAGGAAAGTGCAAGGTAAAGAACTTGCAGATGTAGAATTTGAGGCAAGTTATCCAGAATAGCTAGCTCAGATAACAGATGAAGGTAGCTACACTAAGCAACAGATTTTCAGTATAGATGAAACAGCCTTCTATAGGACTTTGCCATCTAGGACTTTCATATCTGGGGAGGAGAAGTCAATGTCTGGGTTCAAAGCTTCAAAAGACAGGCTGATTCTCTTGTTAGGGGTTATGGATCTGGTGACTTTAAGTTGAACCCTATGCTCATTGACCATTCCAAAAACCCCAGGGCCCTTAACAATTATGCTAATCTACTCTGACTGTGCTCCATAAATGGAATAGCAAAGCCTGGATGATGACATGTCTGTTTGCAACATGTTTACTGAATATTTTAAGCCTATTGTTGAAACCTACTGCTCAGAAAAAAAATGTTACTTCCAAATATGACCACTCATTGACAACGTACCTGATCACCAAGAGCTCTAATGGAGACAATGAGATTAATGTCTCATGCCTGCTAACACTAATTCTGAAGCCCAAGGATCAAGGAGTAATTTTGACTTTCAAGTCTTATTTTTTTAAGAAATGCATTTCATAAAGCCACAGCTCTGGGCAAAGTAAATTGAAAACCTTCTAGAGAGGATTCATCTTTCTAGATGTCATTAAGAACTCTTGTAATGCATGAGAAGAGGTCAAAATATCAACATGAATAGGAATTTGACAGAAGCTGATTCCAATCCTCATAGAAGACTTGGAGAGGTTCAGGACTTCAATGGGGGAATTGTGTGTGGAGAAAGAGCAAGAGAACTAAAACTATAAGTGGAGCCTGAAGATGGCACTGAATTATTACAACCTCATGATCATACTTGAATGGATGAGGAGTTGCTTCTTATAACTGAGCAAAGACAGTTATTTCTTGAGATGGAATCTACTCCTGGTGAAGATACTGTGAACATTGTCAAAATGACAACAGACAGTCTAGAATATTACATAAATTTAGTTAGTAAAGCAGCAGTAGGATTTTAGAGATTCATTTCAAGATTGAAAGGAGTTCTACTGTGGGTAAAATGCTATCAAAGAGTGTTGTATCCTACAGAGAGATTGTTTGTGAATGATAGAGTCAATTGATGTGGTAAACTTCAGAGTTGTCTTAAGGAATTGCCAAAGCCACCCCCAACCTTTGGCTATCATCACCTGGGTCAATCAGCAGCCATCAACATTGAGGCAAGACCCTCCACCAACAGAAAGATTATGATTCACTGAAAGTTTAGATGATTGTTAACAATTTTTAACAATGAAATTCATTGCTTTTTGACATACTATCACACACTTAATAGACAACAGTATAGCATACACATACCTTACATATACAGTAGGAAACCAAAAAATTCATTTGACTCACTTTATGACTATATTTGCTTTATTGCAATGGTCTGGAATCAAACCTGCAATATCTCTGAGGTACCTGTAGTTACCAGGTGTTTTTTTCTGTTTCCTAAACCCACACTCTGCATATTTCTTTCTAGGAATAAATATAATAATTTCAACCCAGGTTTGCCACCTTTGCAAACTTTGAATAAATCCCCTAAATTTGTTGAGCTTAACTTTTGTCAATTTAGAAGAGAAGGAAAGGGCCAATATCATTTAGCCCTCATTAAGACAGGCTTGACACTTCAAACATTATTTCATTTAATCTTCACAAAATCCTATGAAGTGGATTATATTTGAATCCTCACTTCAAAGATGATTAATTTGAATCACAGAGAAGTAACCAGTCTAAAATCACATAGCTACTAAGCGTCAGAGTGAGGAATTGAAGCTGTGCTGGCTGCCTCTTAACTACACAGACATTAGTGGAAGCTATTAAGGTGTCTCATCTATTAAGGTCATATGTCATATGCTTTATTAATAACAATATGTATTTTGGAGTATATGTGTAAGTAACATAGTATTTGTATTATGTTATAGTTACCAAGAAGAGATAAAGAATGACCTTAGATTTTCATAGTGAATTGAGTACAAGCAAATGTTTCTGTATACGTTTAAGAGAAGCAATGTTTAAATCATTTTAGGTTGCTTGTTAGAAGTTTAAAATCTTATTGCCTAACAATGCCTACAATCATAGCCATCTACTGATAGTATACGTTTTCTGAAGCCAAGTTTTCACAAAATATTGCATAATAAACATTCTTAGAGGCCAACCAGGAAGTATACATTATTTAGTTTAGTTTTTTTTTTTTTTTCCTAGATGTTTTGTTTGTACTTTCTTTAGAAACATTTTAATGTTTCCAGGTTAGGTGGGAAGGTAGATATTTTAGCAATACATAATTTACTGAATGTATTACTAATAAGTCTCTGTGCATTCTATTCTAAAGTATATTCATGCCAGTTTTCTATTTATTGGCAAAATGATTACTGTTCCTATTATTTTTACAGAATTACTAATATCAGGTAAATATAAAATCACTGATCATAAAGATATTACCAGGAATAAAATGTGCTCAAGAATTTTAATGTAATATTTTCTCCAAATCATTTTTAATAATGAAAGTATGCTTTATCTCTGAACAAAAATGACTGGATGAGAATTTTTACATTATAATGTGCTATTAATTGGAGTGTGGCAACACTTATTTGATATTCACTGTCTTTTCCAGTTTTTCATTATTTTTTCCTCTGTTTATCTTCATGAAAAAACTGATAAGAGATAGCATTTATTTGGTTTAAACTTATATTAAATTTTCCTTAAAATGTATTTATATTTACTTGTCCTTAACTTAAATTTTCCGAAAGAGCTCTGATTTTTTTCATGAGAATCTTTACTGAGAATGTGACAGTTGTATCACCATAAAAGAACATATTTTAAGTCTAATAGTAGAACTCATCCTAGACAGAAATAAATTAGCAAATAATATTTAATAATACCAAAGAAAATAGCTACGAAGAAAGCTACTTTTTGAACCACAACAAATAAGCTTAAAATATTTATAGAAGATTCAGAATTTCTATTTCTATAGATGATAGTTTTGACATTTCAGAATGATTCATGCACATCGTAAAATACTAATGAGCACAAATCAAGCTATAATGAGAACAACTGTTCCCTGCCCTGGCCCTTAAAAATCCCGTTCTACTGATTAGAACAGCTTTGGCATTTAGTTCTTTTAGTTGGTCCTGTTGTTATTCTGATATATGTATCCTTCACTGATGCTATACCACTTCCAGACAAAATCTACTCTCTATTACAAAAGATAAAGTTTTAGTTTATTTCACTACCTCAATTTCCATGTCCCAATGATGAGACTAAAATATTATTACAGTTATTCTATTGGTAGTTTTGTAACTTTAGCTAGTACATGTAAACTTGTTTTCTTGTTCCATCAACTTAAGAAAAATGTCACTGGACTCCCTTAATTCCACACCTTCTACTCATTCACCTCAGTTTCTTTCATCTTTATATACTTTGTTTATTACATTTAAATACTGTTTTTAAGAATGTCTTCTCTGATTTGTCTACAGCTTGATTCTAAATGTTGAAAATCAACAAAAACTGTTCCTATTATTATGTCTGTAAATAATTTTCACAAGTGTGATCTTTTATGTTATAGATACATTCCCACCATCACTACCTAATTATATGATCCTCGTGCCACTAAAATGAGAATGTCAAGATCAAATGGATTATTTTCCAACACAAACTGTTGCTTAAAATAATCCCAAGCTGTAGTCAACTTTATAAAGTTTTAGTTAACTTTAACACAACTTCCTTTCATGAAGCTTCTGAATAACTTTCTTTTTCAAGAAAGTTCAAGAACAAAATTTTAAGAAACTGCCATTCAGGTTTCAGTGGTGTTGGAAAGCAATTCTACATGGTGTTTTCAAAAGTCTTTTTTTTTTTTAATTTTATTTTTTATAAACATATATTTTTTTCCCCAGGGGTACAGGTCTGTGAATTGCCAGGTTTACACACTTCACAGCACTCACCATAGCACATACCCTCCCCAATGTCCATAACCCCACCCCCCCTCCCAACCCCCCTCCCCCCAGCAACCCTCAGTTTGTTTTGTGAGATTAAGAGTCACTTATGGTTTATCTCCCTCCCAATCCCATCTTGTTTCATTTACTCTTCTCCTCCCCCCTTAACCCCCCCCCCCAAGTTGCATCTCCTCTCCCTCATATCAGGGAGATCATATGATAGTTGTCTTTCTCCGATTGACTTATTTCGCTAAGCATGATACCCTCTAGTTCCATCCATGTCGTCGCAAATGGCAAGATTTCAATTTTTTTGATGGCTGCATAGTATTCCATTGTGTATATATACCACATCTTCTTTATCCATTCGTCTGTTGATGGACATCTAGGTTCTTTCCATAGTTTGGCTATTGTAGACATTGCTGCTATAAACATTCGGGTGCACGTGCCCCTTCGGATCACTACGTTTTTATCTTTAGGGTAAATACCCAGCAGTGCAATTGCTGGGTCATAGGGTAGTTCTATTTTCAACTTTTTGAGGAACCTCCATGCTGTTTTCCAGAGTGGTTGCACCAGCTTGCATTCCCACCAACAGTGTAGGAGGGTTCCCCTTTCTCCGCATCCTCGCCAGCATCTGTCATTTCCTGACTTGTTAATTTTAGCCATTCTGACTGGTGTGAGGTGGTATCTCATTGTGGTTTTGATTTGTATTTCCCTGATGCCGAGTGATATGGAGCACTTTTTCATGTGTCTGTTGGCCATCTGGATGTCTTCTTTGCAGAAATGTCTGCTCATGTCTTCTGCCCATTTCTTGATTGGATTATTTGTTCTTTGGGTGTTGAGTTTGCTAAGTTCTTTATAGATTCTGGACACTAGCCCTTTATCTGATATGTCGTTTGCATATATCTTCTCCCATTCTGTCAGTTGTCTTTTGGTTTTGTTAACTGTTTCCTTTGCTGTGCAAAAGCTTTTGATCTTGATAAAATCCCAATAGTTCATTTTTGCCCTTGCTTCCCTGTTTTCACAAGTCTTAAACAATCTTTTCAAGGTAATATCCTTGGACCCTAGATATAGAGTCTCTCCAGGTTAGTGGGCAAATTTATTTAATTACAGGATTGTAAAGCCTCCTATTTCTATGAGGATATTTACTTATATTCACAGATCTGTTGTGGACAGTGTTCCACTGAGCCTCTATGAGACTTGTGAGGGTGGGAGTCAATGAGAACCAGGTGAAGAAGAAACTCATGTGTCCTACTGTTCCATGAGTAATAAGCTATCTAAATTTTCTTAGAATTATTTCAATCACTTACTGAATTTATGGAAATGTGGTAAGCAACATTCCATTTTCCTTCAACTACTTGCCTTCTACTTGGCTCTTGTCTATTCTGAAACTTTCTGTCATTCGGCTCCAATCTAGACCTGCTGTTGTCTAAGCCTGCAGTAAAACCCCATCTGTAACTCCTAGAACATGTTTTCCTACTCCATATCCACAATTGTTGAATTCAATATCTTCCTTTTTCTCATGTTGTCTCCTTCGGTTTTCTTGACTATATCATTTAATGTATTTTTTTAAGGTTTTTGTTTATTTAAGTAATCTGTACACCCCACATGGAGCTTTAATGCACAACCCCAAGATCAAGAGTCCCACACTCTTCCAACTGAGACACCCAAGTGCTCCTCCTTTAATATTTCCTTAAAAGGGATATGTGGATGTTAGACTTTTTGAGAACTTCAATATCAGAAAAATATTTATTTTGATTTTAGGATTGGTAAATAGTATAACTGAGAAAAAAAAATACCAGCTAAAATATCATATTCCCTCAGAAATTAAGGGCATTTATTTTTTTGTTGTGTAATTTCTAGTGTTGGTAAGAATATTTTTACATTATTTCAAATGATATATTAATAACTGAAAAATATTATAGCTATTAAAGTGTTATACGAATAACATTAATCATATGCTATAGACTAAAAAACTATGCTGTAGAACTAAAGAACTAAAGAACAGAAAATCCAGAGCTAAATATTTAACTAAATAGGGATCTAACTTCATCCAAATGAAAATATTTTTCTTTCCTCTTTTTCTTTTAAAGACATAAGGAGACCACAAGACCATAACCAAAAGTTATGACCAATATGTTATAAATCAATGTTTTATGTTGTTAATGATTTATATACTACAAGTATGACAAATATACCTGCATGTCCTTTAAAAAACTTTGTATAGCAGTCATTCCTCTATCAGTTAATTTTCTTATAGATTTTAGACACATTTGAATATAGCAATCAATGAGTACATAATTAATTGTTTAGGAAAAAATGCTCCACCATTTAGACATATTAGAAAAAAACTTCTAAGATTCTGGTCTATTTATAAAAAGGTTGAGACAATTACTTAATTAGGTTATTCAGATTTTAATAAAAATTAATAAATTAAAATTTTTAATAAAAATTAAAATTCTACACCTTTGGACATTACTTCTTTCAAGAAGATACTAAATTTGCATCTGGCCTAATTTCTGTCATTTTGCATATATCTCATGTTCTGAATCAAGTTCTATAATTTACATTTCTAAGAAACAGTGATCATTATAAAGTCTTCTACTTAAAATTAAATGTCCAGGGAGTCAGTTAATCCTAATGTTTAAACTCTCAGGTGTTGTGGTCAAGCCTCCATACTGTTTTCCAGAATGGCTACACATTTGTGGTGAAAAATCTGTTCATATCTCTGGTCTGCTTTTTAATTCAGTTGAATTTTAGGAGTTCTTTGTATATTATAGATACAAGTTCCTTGTCAGATATGTAATTTGAAAATACATTTCCCCAAGTCTGTGGCTTTTCTTTTCATTTCATACCCTTAAAAATGACTTTTGGAAGTCAAAGTTTTAAAATTTAATAAAATCATATTATCTGTTTCTTTTTCTTTTATATGTCACGCTTTTGGTGTTGTATATAAAAATTAAACCCAATGTTATGAAGTTTTCTCTAATTTTTTTTTCCCAGGATCTCTATAGTTTTACATTTTATATTTAGGACTCTGATATGCTGTAAATTAATTTTGTGTATGGTGTGCAGTCTGTGTTTTTTTTTTCTTTCTTTGAATATGGACATCCAATTGTTCCAGCAATTTTCCATTGAATTGTCTTTGCATCTCTGTCAAAAGTCACTTAACTATATTTATAAGGGTCTATTTCTGAGTTCTCTATTATGTTTCAAGGATTAAAAAAAACCTTTTTTTTTTTTTTTTTTTTGCCAATCCTGTGTTGTCTCAATTACCATGGCTTTATAGTAAATTTTGAAATTCAGTAATATGAGTTCTCTCACTTTATTCGTTTTCAGAATTGTATTAGGTATTTTAGCACCTTTGCCTTTTAATGTGCATTTTAGAATCAGTTTGTCAATATCTACAAAAAACTTTCTGGAGATTTGATTGGGATTGTGGTGAATCTATAGATCAAAATGCAAGGAATTGCCATCTTAACCAAACTGAGTCTTCCAATCAATAAACATGTGATATCTCTCCATTTACTTAGATTTCCTTGGATTCTGTCATCAGTATTTTATAGTTTTCTACATACACAAATACTGTACATATTAAGTAAAATTGACACATTTGACTACTAATTTGGGGAGATGTCATTGTAAATGGTGTGTGTATATATATATATACACACATACACACGCACATGTATATATGTATATATATATATTTTTTTTTTTTCTTTTTGACTTCCAATTGTTCACTGTTAGTATTTAGGAAAATGCTTGACTTCTGTATATTGACCAGCAAACACATTATATTACCTTACTAGTTTCAGGAGAAGTTTTTTTGTTTGTTTGTTAGTTTTTTGGTAGATGTTTTATTCAGTCTTTTATGTACCCAGTCATTGTTGTCTTTGAATAAAGATAATTTTATCTTTCTATTAACCATACACATAATTTTTACTTCTTATTCTTTCCTTACTGCACTAGCTGGGACTTCCAGTGTGCTTTGGAATACAAATGGTAAGGGAAATTGTCCTTCCTTGTTTCCAATCCTAGGCAGAAATTGTTCAGTCTGGCATCATTATATGTGTTAGCTATAATTTACAATATAATGAATGTATATAGAGACAGAATATATAATATAATGAATATACACTTTCTTCAGAATGAAAAAGTTTCCCTTCATTTTTAGTTTTTATAAAAAATAGATTTTTAACCTCACTAAATTTTGTTTAGGCAACAATTGATATGATCACTTCCCCCCACCCCGCCCCGTAAGCCTGATTGATTTATGAATATCTAACCAGCCTTACTTCTGGGAATTAATCCTATTTGTGATATAGTATCTCATTTTTACATATTGTTGAATTCAACTTATCAATTTTTTTCGTCAATAACATTTTCTTTCTTGTTTTTTTTTTAAGATTTTATTTATTTTTTGACAGACAGAGATCACAAGTAGGCAGAGAGGCAGAGAGAGGAGGAAGCAGGCTCCCTGCCGAGCAGAGAGTCGGATGTGGGTCTCAATCCCAGGACCCTGGGATCATGACCTGAGCTGAAGGCAGAGCCTCCAAACCACTGAGCCACCCAGGCACCCAACATTTTCATTTTGTGGAAGTTTTAATAGAATAGTAATAAGCATTTGAATTCTCTCAATTTACCGATTTTTATTAAGATATTTTACAACTGTATTCATGATAGGTTTCAGTTTGTAACTTTCTTCTAATATTTTTATCTTGTTTTGGTATTAAGGTAATGATTGTCTTATGAAATTCATTGGAAAACGCTTATTTCTCTTCAAATGTCTTGAAGAGATTATGTAAAATTAGTAATTTTTTTTCCTTAAAAGATAGAATTTACCAGTGAAAATCTCTGGACCTGATATCTTATTTTTTACAATGCTTTACTAATAATTCAACTTCCTTGACAGAAATAGGGTGATTGAGGTCATGGCTTTCTTTTTGAATGAGTTTCATGATTCTTTCAAGGAATTGGTCTGTTTAATCAAAAACAAACAAATTTATTAGCACAAAGTTGTTGATAGCATTCTCTTATTACCCTTTTAATGTCTATGAAAGTAGTAAAGACCTTTCTTTCTTTATTAATATTTCTAATTTTTGTCTTTTTTTCTTGATTAGCCCATCTAGATATTTTATCAATTTTATTAATTTTCTGTACTTATTTACTGTTTTTAGTTCCAATGAGTTCTGCTTTTGTTGTTCTTGTTGTTTTGCTTATCATGGTTTAATTTGCTCCTGTTACTCCAATTTTGTTTTGTTTTGTTTTAAGGTGGAAACATGTCATTTTCTTCCCTAATATATGCATTTACTCTAATAAATTTTTCTCTAAGGACATCTTTAGAAGCATTCCACAAAGTTTGATGTTACATTTTCATTTACATTTTTCTCAAAATTACTCAGTTGCTCTTGAGCCTTCTTTGACTCATTGATTATTCACAAGTATACTACTTAGTTATTGAGTATTTGGAAATGCCTATCTATCTTTCTGCTACTGATTTCTAATTTCTTTTGTGTTCTGAAAATGTATTTTGTAAGATGTATGTCCTATTACATTGATTAAATTGTGTCTTATGGCCCAGAATATGGTCTATTATGGTCAATGTCCCATGCATACTTTAGAAGAATGTGAATTCTGGATAGAGTATTCTGTAAATATCAATTATATTTTAGAGGATTATTAGACTAGTATTTATGTCATCGAAATCCTTACTGATTTTCCCTCCATTCTATCTATCAATTATTGGTAAAAGAGAAAAGTCTTCTAGGATAATAGTGGATTTGTCCATTTATTTTTTCAGTTCTATCACTTTACCTCACATATTTTATATCCTCTTGTTAGGTGTCTCATTATTAGGAATAATATGACTTTTTTGAGAATTGATCCTTTTATCATGATTTCACTTAACTTTTTAGTTTCTGATAACTTTAGTTGTTCTGAAATCTAGTATGTCTTCAAACTAAGATGTTGCTCTGTGTTGTTTTTGATTAATATCAGCATGGTCTTAATTTGACATATTTTTTGAAGTGGGCTTCCTATACAGAGCATATCGGTTGGTCCTGTTTTCTTTTTTATCCAATATGAGACTCCCTTTTCTTAAGTTCTGTGTTTTAACTATTTATTTATTTATTTATTTACTTACTTACTTATTTTAGGGAGAGAGAGAGTTAGCAGGGGTAAGGGGCAGAGGGAGAGAGAGAATCTCAAGCAGACTCCATGCTGAGAATGGAGTCTGACTAGGAGCTCAATCCCATGACCCTGAGATCATGACCTGAGCTGAAATCAAGAGTCAACAACTTATATGACTGAGCCACCCAGGTGCCCTTAACTATTTATTTTTAAAGTGATTAGTCATCTACTTGGATTAAAGTCTATCATCTATAGGGGTGCCTGGGTGGCTCAGTTGGTTAAGCAGCAGAATCTTGATTTTGGCTCAGGTCATGATCTCAGGGTCATGGGATCCAGCCCCTAGTCCAATTCCTTGCTCATCACAGAGTCTGCTGGGGATTCTTTCTCTCCCTCTGCCCCTCACCCGACTACTCTCTCTCACTTTCTCTCTAAAATAAATAAATAAATCTTTAAAAAACTAAAATCTATCATCTTTAAATATTTTTTGGTTGCATTTATTTTTCATTTATTTTTAAAAATATTTTTCTGTTTTATTATTTTTTTTAATTAGCATTACTGTGTTTCAAACTGATGTCTTCTTTTGACTTATCACTTTTACTTCTTTTATGGACCATTTAAAACATTGACCTAAATACATGTTTAAATAATTTAAGTGTACTTTTAAATAATATTGTGGTAATTAATGTGCATTGTTAAGTACTTAATAGCAAAGTGTTCTCGATTCTTCCCTCCTGTTTCTTGTTACATTAAATTTATTCATTTCACTTATCCATATGTTATGAATACACAATACATTGTTACTTTTATTACTTCAAATAGACAACTAAGTTCTGGAAATAAATTGCTTCAGTTTCTATTTGTCTAAGAGAGTCTTTAGTTCTTTACTTTTTTTTTTTTTTCTTTTAAGATTTTATTTACCTGTTTGACAGAGATCATGAGTAGGCAGAGAGGCAGGCAGAGAGAGAGAGGAAGTGAAGCAGGCTCCCTGCTGAGCAGAGAGTCTGATGTAGGGCTTGATCCCAGGATCCTGGGGTTATGACCTGAGCTGAAGGCAGAGGCTTAGCTCCCTGAGCCACCCAGGTGCCCCTCTTCTTTACTTTGAGGGATAAATTCCCTGGTTATAGAATTCAAGTTTGGCAATTTTTTTCTATGATATTTTAAAGATTTCTCTCCATTGTTTGCATTGTTTATTGTGAGACATCAGCTACCATTCTTATCCTTTTTTCTCTGTAGGTGAGCTTTCCTCTCCCAGGTTTCTTTGACATTCTTTAATGTTTTAGTTTCAATATGATATATGTTGGTTTTTTATTTTTGTTTTTGTTTTGTTTTGTGTGTTTGTTTTGCTTAATTTCCCTGAACTTCTTGATTTGTGGTTTGGTATCTGTCATTAATTTTGAGAAGTCTTGACTAATATTTCTTTAAGAATTTTACTTTCCTGTTCTCTCCTTCCTCTGGTTTTCTGGTTAAGCAAATGCTACATATTTTGATATCATACCATGGTTCTTCTTCGATATTCTGGGTGTTTCTTTGTTTTTTTTTTTTTTTAATTTTTTGTCATTTATTTATTTATTTATTTATAAATTTTTTTTTTTTTTCCTGTTGGCATTTTACTTCAGGGATTTTCTTTTAACCTATCTTCAAACTCATTGATTTTTTTTTTTTAATTTTTACTTGGCTGTCTTAAATTTACTGTTGAGACTGGTGAAGACATTCTTTATTCCTGTTACTGTGATATATGTATTTTTATTTCTACTATTTCCTCCTAATTCTTTCTTATATTTTTCCCTATGTTTATATTAACCACCTACTTTTTCATATTTCCTCTTTTCTATTATAGCCTTTAATGTATTTAATGATATATTAATAATAGTTAACATCTTAATAATGGTTATGCTAAATTCCCTATCTGATCATTTCAATATCTAATCAAATGATAGTTGCTCTAATGATATGTTGCTTTGTCTTTTGAGATTGCTTCTTATTTTGTTTAATTTTATCACATGTTGTAATTTTTTGTTGAAAGCTAGAAAGGACATATAGTGTAGCAAGCTCTGAAGTAAATAAGACTTTAGTGTGAAGATTATGTTAATATGGCTGGGATTTGAACCTCATTCTATGCTTGTGGTAGCTATAGGCTTAAGAGCTTTTAACTCTTGTGCCACTGTTTTGTACTTTCCTCTTGGTTTCAGAGCTTCTTTTTGTACTACTCTCAGAGAAAGTCAGCATCAGTCATCTTTTTCATCTTTTATTTACATTTATTACTATTGGAGTTATGCAAGATTAATAGTGGGATGTGGGCGAGTGAGGATTTTCAAAGTTTTTGATTGTCTTTGTCTTTTAGTGAACTGATTCTTGGGGAAGTGATCTTTGAAGTAATTCTGTCCCTCCACCCTGACCTTAGTTCTTTCTCCAACTACAGGATTACCAGTCTCATTCTCTAAAACTCTATCCCCTGAAAATTATAGTATTTATTTATCTGCTGACTGATGGTTCAATTTCTTACATAAAATTGGAAGTTTGGAGGAGGCCAGGGCTAAGGGAATTCCCTATCCCTTGCTGGAGGAAGGCTGACAAAACATTTTCCCTTGGGAAGTAGATTTCTATTATGGAGAAGGCTCTGGGATTAATTCAAAATGCTTGTTCTTTTCTTCTCAAACCAGAGCCACAAAGTGAAATGCCTTCAGGTTCCTAGAAGGAAAGCCCATGAAAGTGTGGGTGCTTCCTATGGCTGCAGCCCCTAAGAGTTTCTTTCATTTTCATGCTAGAAGTCTACTCAGCCTTCAATATTTTGTCAAAATTTACCATTTATGTGACCTTGTCAGTTTATGCCTCCAGAAGCTTCTGCTCCAAGCAAGCATGTTCCAGTTGTATCTCTCTAGCTGGAGTAAAGCAGAGTTCCCTTCCTTAAGCTGGGATAAAGTATCAGCCTTACCCTCTGCTGAGGTCTCTTTTGCTGGTCCCTGAAGACTAAAACTTTGTCAGGAAAAGGGCTAAGAAGATTTCATGATAGCTACTTTTCCCTTCCTACTATCAGGGCTATGTGGAATATTTTCTTACATCCTCTTCATGAGAACACTGTGGAGTTCTTGGAACAAAAGTGTGCAAAAGCATGAGCTCTGCCTCCTTTGGTTTTAGCTTCCTGTAACTTCTAACTCTTAAGCTAGTCCACATTCAGCCTTCAGCAGTAAATCAAAATTACTATTTAAGTACTTCTATTTATTTGTGGCATCCATCAGCTTATGTGTAAAGTAAGTAAGTCACATGTGTTGTATCTCTAGATTTTGTCGACTCCTAGCTTTGAGTGGTGGTTTGCCCTGTAACTTCTCTACAGAGCCCAAGAAAAGTAAGTGATGTTCAGTTTCTTCAGGTTTTTGTTTGTTTGTTTGGTTGGTTTTTGTATAAAGATAGGAATAAAGACTTCCAACTCCTTTACATACTGGATCTGAAATCTGAAGTCTCTAAAAAAACTTTTAAAATATAAATCACACAGTTGTTAATGCAGTATGAGTTATTGCCATATAATTTGAGTATGATGCTCAATTGTCTTTTGAATAAAATAATAACACTGTGACTCAATAGTAAAAAAAAAGATACAGTGAAATTTCCTTCCTATAAATATTATATATGTTTGAATGTATTCATCTTCTGACCTAAATTTTCTGGAAACCAATATCACAAGTGTGCAAAAATATAACTGCACTTGAGGGTTCGGTTTGTAGCTCCACAAGAGAGGAAAGGAGACAAAGATCCTTATTTTCCTGGTTTATTAGATAGCCTTACATTTACTACTATAAGTTTTTTTTTTTTTTTTTTACTATATAATCTGGCATGTGTCTAACTCTGATTGCTTTAGCTTAAAAGACCATGCATTTTGTAAAATGAAGAGTACTGTCCTTTTAAGTATTCTTGCTGATCCTGCAAGATCAAGCACCAGTGAGGCCTCTCAGGCATTTGTCAGCAGTTGCTCGGTTGAGTCAAATTGAGAGCTCTGCTCCATTAGCGTGGGAGCAGCTTTGTAATTTTCTGAATAATTAATGGAAACACCAACTCACAGTTCTCTCCTCTAACTGAAAATTTTGTTTTAACTGATTTTCTTAGCACACAGTTCTTAAAAACTTTATTAAAAAAAAAAAAAAACCCTTAGGCTCAATTATTAAAACTATAAATTTTACTAAAGCCAGTAAAGAGTAAACATAAAATCACACCAAGACATCTTAGCATAAGAAACATAAGAGTGGAGATATTTTGTATAGACCATTTGTTTGGTTTAGATAGATCTTGATGCCAAAAATATGAGCAATTTGCATTTAAACTAGTGTTATTGTTTAGCTTTGCTTTGTAGGATTAAAGGAATAAAAATGTATTGATAGAGTTTGACTTTATGAGCAAGGATATCTATTTTTTTTCCTGATTTGTAAAGAGATAAAAGGATGAATAATTTTATAACCTAGATTACTATTTCACAGGGAGATTTGAGTTTTCTAAGACTATATTTGAATATAATGATCGTGCTCTTATACATATCTGGATATACTTTTTTCCATTTTCCAAGTTTTTATTTAAATCCCAGTTAACATACAGTGTAATATTAGTTTCAGGTACAGAATTTAGTGATTCATCACTTACATGCAACACCTTGTGCTCATCACAAGTGCCCTTCTTATTCCCCATCACCCTTTTAGTCCATCTCCCCACCCAACACCACTCCAGCAACCTAGTTTATCCTCTGTAGTTGAATCTCTAGTCTATTCTCTATAGTTGAATATATAGTTTGCCTCTCTTTTTAAATTACCCCTTCATTTATTTGTTTAGTTTCCTAAATTCCACATGACTGGATATACATTTTAAGAAAATTTAACTTCATAAACCCAGGTTATTCCGGATGATATTCAATGTACAATTTAATCTAGAATTTTGTTTCCAGAATGTTTAACTACAGGATTAAGAAGCAATTATGTAGTAGTTTGTAGTAATTAATTTTCTTAAAATTACAAGTAAAATGCAAATAAAACTGTTCAATTCCTCAAATAATGTATTTTTTAAATAATGTTAGGTGTTCCTAATTAAACAAAGAAATTATGCCATTTGCACATATCATATGCATATAAAAAGTAATAATGTAAAGCACTTATTTAAAAAAAATTATTTGATTTTAATTTTTTTCAGTGTTCCAGAACACATTATGCACCACACCCAGTGCTCCATGTAATATGTGCCCTCCTTAATACCCACCACCAGATTCACCCAACCCTGAGCCCCCTCCCTTCCCAAATCCTCAGTTTGTTTCTCAGAGTCCACAGTCTCTCTTTTACTGATGTATCCATTTAGCAGTTATGAATATTTTTGCCTTAACATAAAGCTATTCTCAGTTTTTTTTTCTTTTATAAATTAGTCTGTGGTACTTAGGATTATTGATATTAGCATTAAAAGCATTATATACCTTTATACTTTAATTTATATTTGTTATTACATAACTATTATTATTATTAATGTCTAAATACAGTTATTTTACTTTTGTTTACCTTTACTATCAGTGTATGCTGTTCATTTTCCTAATCTTTAAAACCATTAAGCAGTTTTCTTCACCTTTAATTAATGATTTCATCTTATATATTATAGTTCATTGATCAGTAATCGCTTAACTATAAACCAGTGCCCTTTTGAAAATCATGACATTTCATTTCCAACGTACCATACCTATACACCATTTATCTTAAAATGTGGCTGTATAATAAATAATTAAAGTACCCTTCTTGTAATAATTACAGTGGCTTAGTCATTTGAGGGTCAGACTCTTCATTCTGGCTCAGGTCATGCTCTCAGGGTGGTGAGACTGAGCCCTGTTTTGGGCTCCATGCCCAGCAACAAGACTGCTTGAGATTCTCTCTCTCTTTCTCCTTCTGCTCCCTCTGCTCACACTTGCTCATTTTCTCTCCCTCTCAAATAAATAAACCTCTAAAAAATTATTATAGTCACTAAACATTGCCACTCAGATGTCCTTTTGTATTATTTTGAAATACATCTTTCTATTACATCCTAATTTAAATAATATTTTATTTTCCTCTCCAGTATTAAACATTCTTCTTTTCTCTACCTCTTTCTCATGTATTTTAAAGACATGTGGATTGGAGACAGGAAAATCCTTTATAACAATATATCTGGGAAATTATCGCCTTTATTATTATAGTTATTATTAGTATAATCTTCATTCAAAATACCAGAGGGCAGGGTGATTTGAAACAAGAATATAGGCTGTATTATTTCACAGAATCTCATTAAATAATTCCACTCCACATTCTCCAAATTGTGAATTAAAATAACACCTTCAGCAACTGTCTCCTTTTTAGTTTTCAGAAGGAGCTTTTAACTGTTAATGGTGCAGCAAGTGGCGTTTAAATTTGTTCACTCTTTATAGCTACCTAGTCATGAGCCACACTATATAGAATTGAGGTGTACATCATATTTATTCAGAAACTCAGTATTATGTGAGGTAAATACACTTGTTTTAATGTTTTATTTATATGTATCTGGAAGTATGATCAATCTAGAAATAATATGCACATGCAATATGAAGCTGCTTATTTAATAATTAATAAACAATAGAAGTTTTTCAGAAAGATATTAATACCTGTATTTTAATTAGCTAATTGCTGATGGTATATAAAATACTTTTCAAAAATATATCCTAAAATTTATCAATTTTCATAATAATTTTCAACAGTACTCCTTGTTTGACCATAAGCTAATACTATTTCCCATCCTACTGGTGAAGGTGGAATACTATTTTCTTCAGAAAATTGGCAAAGGATAACATCTGAATTAACTGATGATCAATACTTATAGAAAGCTCAGCTGAAAGATAAAATACTGATAATAATAATAATAACATTAATAATAATAGGAGAAAAAGTAAAATAAATAACTGTTCTGAAGTTGTTTAATTGGATTTTTATAAATCTTTTCCTGGATTATGTTAGAAGGGTTCAATCTATATCTGTTTTTCATTCCAAAGTTACTGCAGTTAAAGGATTGTTTTTGATGTGATGTTCTGGTTAATAGATCTGAGGAAAACTTTTTATGTGAACTTATTGACAACATTAATTACTTTATATGATGACCTCTTTATGGAGTCCTCCCCAGAAAATTTTATTACTGGGGTTGTTTTTGACTGCCTGAATTTACCAAAAAAATAATAATAATAAATAAATCTTACAGCAAATAACATGCTTCATTTGAGTACATTCTCTTTAAGTTTAGGAAAACTGTAAGAGTATCTTTTATTACTTCAAAGTACTATTGGAAATTTTGTCCAATTATTTAAGAAATGGCAATAAATATAAAGATCAGAGGGGAAGATACAGACTCATTGCTATTAGCAAATAATACAATTATGTCTATTGTACTATTAGAGAATTGTAAATTTGAGAATTTGAGAAAAGAAATGAAAATTCAGGAATATCTGGATAGAAGATTAACTTATGAAATACATAGTTTTCCTTTATACCAGAAACAATCAACTTGATAATATAAATAAAGTTTCAGTTTTGTTTTTTTTTAAACCCAAAGGGCCTTTCTTTTTTTTTTTTTTTTAAGATTGTTATTTATTTATTTGACAGAGAGAGATCACAAGTAGGCAGAGAGGCAGGCAGAGAGAGAGGAGGAAGCAGGCTCCCCGCTGAGCAGAGAGCCCAAGGCAGGACTTGATCCCAGGACCCTGAGATCCGACCTGAGCCGGAGGCAGAGGCTTTAACCCACTGAGCCACGCAGGCGCCCCAAAGTTTCAGTTTTTTAATAGAAAGAAAACCTTTATGGAAATAAATGTACAAGAACTTTGAATAGAAAATAATATATATTAGAGGACAGGAAAAAAATCTAAAAACTTGAAAAGATATGCGACATATATTAGTAAGAATATTTAACATTGTAAAGATATTTATTCTTCCCAAATCAATCTATAAATGAAATGCAATTCTAATCAAAGTTAAAATGTGTTTTTGAAGTTAAACAAAAATATTTTTCTAAAATGTGTACTTCAAGTCGATTTTAATTAAGAATAACATAGGGAAAAAAGAATAACACAGAAGGATACTTAAAGCTATTAATACATAATAAAAAGTGTAGCCATATAAATAGAACTCAAGTAAATACATAAATTAATAGAATATAATGATAATTCAGAAACAAGCAAGTGTGAATACGGAATCTTGACAGGTACAGAGAAATACAAAGTCAGACATTTAGCTTATAGTTTGTATCTCAATCTCCAGTTGCATTAAATACCTAAATTAAAAAAAGAAAAACTATAAAGTTAATAGAAGCAAATATAAGAAAATATCTTTATGATTCTAAAATATGGAAGGAGGGTCTCCTTGATGGCTCAGTGGGTTGGGCCTCTGCCTTTGGCTCAGGTCATGATCTCAGGGTCCTGGGATGGAGCCCCGCATCAGACTCTCTCTCAGCAGGGAGCCTGCTTCCCCCTCTCTCTCTGCCTGCCTCTCTGAGTGCTTGTGATGTCTCTCATTCTGTCAAATAAATAAATAAAGTCTTTTCTTTTTTAAGATTTTATTTATTTATTTGACAGACAGAGATCACAAGTATGCAGAGAGGCAGACAGAGAGGCAGGCAAAGGGGAGGGGGAATCAGGCTACTTGCTGAGCAGAGAACCTGATGCAGGGCTCGATCTCAGGACCCTGAGATCATGACCTGAGCCGAAGGCAGAGGCTTAACCCACTGAGCCACCCAGGCACCCCTAAAATAAATAAATAAAGTCTTAAAAAATAAAATAAAATATGGAGGGATTTTTTAACAAAGCTCTAAAAATGCAAACTGAAGGTGAAACATTGACGAATCTTATTACATCTTATAAAAGGATTTCCATTCAAAAAGGACATTTAGTTAATGTATGTGCGACAAGCAGAAGATATTTAAAATGTCCATATATAACAGGACATTAATAATTATGTGGGATTCCTGTAAACCAACAAGAAAAAAAAATCACAGCTGCTAGATAATTACCATATACATATATATATATACATATATATACACATATATATGTATATATATATATGAGATAATGAGTACACTTAAAATTTATCATTAAATAAGAACAGGTTGATTTCTAAAACAATAACCTTTATGTGAATTAAAATAAGTAAAATCCATCATCTATATTTCATAAGTATATAAAATCTTAAAATGCATACCTATGGAGAAAAGGAAAGGATATAGTGATCTCTGCTGAAGGGGAACAATATAATGAGAAAAAGGAAAAGAAAAAGAGAGAATTTTCATGGTCTGAAGAAGATAGTGTTCCCTGAACTGGAGAATATAATTAACTCTGTTCTCTGAACCAGAAGGCACCAGAAAAGTGAACTGAATACCCATCACTGGCTAATGAAACAAAACCAGATGAATTAATTTTATGTGAATTTAAGGTTATTTGCTTACATGAAAAGTTATATGGTGAACAAAATATCCTGACAAAATAAGGAGGTGAATAAAAAAGAAAAATATAAAATGTGGGATACATCATTAAAACTAAACAGAAAATGTGTCAATAATTATAATTAACACCAGTGAACTAACTATTCCAGTTAAAAAAGAAAGTTTACCAGTATGATTTAAGACAACTGCTTATTGAGATGAATTTTATATATTTACCTATTTTCCATAAAAATCAAGTTTAAAGAATAGAAAAAGATATAACAGGGAATTACTAACCAAAATAAATCTGGTGTGTCTGTACAATTGCCTCATGAAAAAAAAAATTAAAGAAAACCAAAAAAATTGCTTGTAATGAAAAGAATTCAAATACTAAATATGAAAGTTCAAAGAACCATAAAGAGGAATTTGTAAATTTCTGTACATTTAGCAAAATAGCATGAAAAAATACAAAATGAGAGAATATTGACAAGTATCATGAAAATGACTATAAAGTGATTTTACATTTCCTAATAATCAGAGAAACAAAAAATTAGAATATATACTGCTTATTACTTAACAATTTTCATATCAATGATATATATAAAAAACCATATCCACAAGCCAATATCAATAAAATATGTACTTTTCTAGCATTCCTGGAACATTTATTAAAAGTGACCTCTTGTTTATCCACAAAAAAAGTCTAAAAAATTTTGAAGTATATTCTATTCTTATTATTTATGGCAGTCATGTTCTATAAATATTTGCAAATACTGAATTAGTGAATACTGAACCATTGCTCCTAAGGGGAACAGAGGTGGGTTCATGCCAACCTCTGGTTACAAGATTTTTATCAACTGATCAACATATAACCTTGTTTTATGTGTGTTTCTTTAGAAAGAAAAATTTATTTAACATATATTATTGATTTATTGATGTTAAACTCAAATCTAACAGCTTCATAATTCGTGCATGGATAAAGCTTATCTAATACTTATTTTCTCCAGAAGGCACATTACAGTATTCTTGTGCTCAGGACCACTATACAGAACTCGGCACTATGTTTGGGGGCCATTTTAAACAGTGAAATTACCAACGGAAAGCAAAGAAATACAAAAACATGGAACTAAATACACCATGAAAAAGACATTTTTTTAACAGTATGAAAACTGAAACGGGAAGCCAGAGCATCTCCGTAGTTGATCTCAATTAAAAATGTGCATGCTAGGTGACTCAAATTTTCTCTCTCTGCATACATCCTTGAAAGAACCATGAGTATTGATTTAGCAAGTAAACAAATTTGCAAATACAGAGTCTGCTAATAAAAATATTGTTATGATGTAGCTGTGAGGTCTGAACATAATGGACTTATTAATCAAACCATAAATAAAAATATAGGTAAATCATGGTTTAAATAATATTGGAAATTCCTTAAAACCCAAAATAAGAAAAATAGTATTATATATCCTTTAATTTGCAGGATGAATTTATAGCAGAAATCAGAGGGATATTTATAAATTTAAATACTTATTTAGACAAAGAATAAAGCTAAAAGCAAAGGGGCTAAATACAGAATATTAACTATTTTTTAAATGGTAAAGACAGTGAGTATAAATGAAACAGAAACAAGAACAAAAATTAATGAATTAGAAAAAAGAAAATAATATTGTAAAACAGAAAGCTAGTTTTTTAGACTAATCACATAAAGTATTATTATCTTCATCATATTACATTTGAAAATGTACCTGAAGTGGATAAATTCCAAGTACTTCTCACAAAAAGGATTAACAAAAATGGGATAGAGCCATAATATTAAATAAACTGAATCAGTGGTAAAAGCACTCAGAAAGAAAATAACCATTCACAAACTGTTTTACCATACACTCAAAATGCAAGAAACCTCTAATTCCAGTCTTACTACAATATTCCAGAGATATTCCCCTTGAAAGAGGAGTCACTCCTCAATTCTTTGTGTGATGTAAGACTTAGTTTCAAAACTAGGCATAGTGTGAATTAAAAAAAAAAAAAATCAGTTGTAAATGTCAATGCAAAATTTCCAAACAAATATTAGCAAACTGCTTGAGGTAATAACAATTATGATGCAGCAAATGTATTTAGAATTTATCCCAGGAATTCAAGACAAATTTAATATATTCATTTTTCTCTACATTACAGAAACATGGTTAATAAGACTCCCAAGTTTTATATAACCTGTAATTCCTACCTTTGGAAAGTGGTTTAAATAGCTAGCACTGTATGGTATTCTTACAAGTCTTGACAGATAGAAATAAATCTCTGTAGATGGGCATTTAAGAGGGGGAGGTAATGTTGCTCTGTGAGACTCTCTCTTCATTAAGAACTGCTTCCTTCCAGATTTTTGCACCTAAAATCAGAACTACATGTAGAATAAAGATACACTGCTGACCTACATTTGCTCAATTGTGTAACTCTAAAAAATGAACCTAGAAGCATCTTTTGGAAACTAAATTCTCATAAGTAAAATAACTTTTGCTTTGGGATTTAGTTTCTGATATATGAAGCAGCATCACAAGTAATGGAAAAAGAAAGCTCACCAAACCAGACAATATCTGGATCACCAATTATATTTTGGGGGAAAAAAGTAATTCTTATTTCCTACTATTGAACAAAATTAATGATGGATGAAATTAACATATAAGCAAACTTTTTTTAACTTTTTAAAAAAAATTTTTTAAAGATTTTATTTATTTATTTGACAGAGAGAGATCACAAGTAGGCGGAGTGGCAGGCAGAGAGAGGGAGGGAAGTGGGCTCCCTGCCGAGCAGACAACTCGACATGGGACTCGATCCCAGGACCCTGAGATCATGACCTGAGCCGAAGACAGAGGCTTAACCCACTGAGCCACCCAGGTGCCCCTAAGCAAACATTTTAAATGAGAAGAAAATATAGGTAAATTTCAATCTGATAGCTTAGTATAGATAATTTTAACGGTAAAAACAATTAAAGAAATGAAGACATTGTTTACATTGCTAGATATTTTTTCTGGATCAAATTACCTAAACAATTTCAATGGCAAATAAATAAACAGTAAGGAATGTCAACAACGAATATTGTAGACTAAGACTTAATACTTTCAGTATATTAAGGATCATACCCTAATAGAAAACTAACCAATCTAATAAAGAAATAAACAAAAGGATTTATCCAGAAACCAGGCACCCAGGGTACCTGGGTGGCTCAGTGGATTAAGCCTCTGCCTTTGGCTCAGGTCACGATCTTGGTCCTGGGATCCCTGGGATTGGGCTCTCTGCTCAGCAGGAGAGCCTACTTTCCCCCCTCTCTCTGCCTGCCTCTCTGCCTGCTTGTGATCTCTCTCTTTCTTTTAAATAAATAAATAAAATCTTAAAAATTTTTTTTTCCAGAAATTTCACCCAGAAATCAGTTCAACATCATCAATAATCCAACAAATCAAGGAAGAATATGCTATGGTTTTTGGACTTTCAAATTAATAAAACCATTAATTATAAAATTTTAATACCCAAGCTTGGAAAGGTGTTGGGAATGAGAACTGACAGACAGAGGGTACTATAAAAGTATAAAACTTTGGAAAACCACATCACATTAGAGGACTTAAAAAACTCTTAACCTTTGACTTAGTATTAGTGCTTCTGAGAATTTATTTAAAATGATGGTAAAATCACAAAATTATTATTGAGCCCAAGTGTTCATTGATGAAAGAAAATATGACATAGGAAATTGGAGAAAATCTAAATGTCCAATAACATGGGGATGGAAAAAGAAAGCATGTATAGTTTTTAATGAGGCCATTAAGTTAAGCTTTAGGAATATTAAATGCATTCTAAGAAGTATGTAAGACTCTAATTATGTTACTGCATCCATATCAATATTTATCTTTCCAGAAAAAAGTAATTCCTAGAATATTATTAATCAACAAATTTTCTTCTCTAAGACAACAGAGTATTTTTCTTCTTTATACATTTATACTTCATCCAAATTTTCTGAATTATCATATATCTTTATTTAGCAAAAAGATACAAACTAATGAGTTAAATTATTTTTAATGACTTAATAAAGTCAACAGGAGATCCTAGTACTGTGCTTTAAGAGTAGACATGCATTTTCTGATCAAATGAAGAGGAATTTATTATAAATATTCCTGATTTTTAAAAGTAAAACAATTGAAATAAAACGTACTTCACTATAAGTCATATAATTCTATATGACTGGTATATTTCATTAAATTATTCCACACACTTCTTAAACAAGACCGTATATATAGCTATAATTTTTGAAGTTGTTTTCTTAATACACTCATTCTCCTAGGAATTTGGTTTATATTTATGAATATTCTACATTTGTCTTACTAACTAAGTTACAATTATTCATCTGATTAGTTAATAGAGAAAAATTATAACAAGGATTTTAAAGATTATTTATTTATTTATTTGACAGGCAGAGATAACAAGCAGGCAGAGAGACAGGCAGAGAGAGGAATAGAAGCAGCCTCCCTGCTGAGCAGTAAGCCTGATGCTGGGCTCGATCCCAGGACCCTGGGATCATGACCTGAGCCGAAGGCAGAGGCTTTAACCCACTGAGCCACCCAGGTGCCCCTATAACAAGGATTTTAATAATTAAAAATATTTTATAGTTATCTAGAAATAAAGCTTTATGACATTTTATAATTTGATATTTTGGAATCTTATAGGAGATAAAATATTACACCAAAAGGTTTTTTTTTCTTATTAAATGAACAAAAGCCCAAATAATGTATGTAAATTGACTAATGCTATTTGACTAAGTAGTTGTAAAATAAATTTAGCTGCATGTCCTATTCCTAGCCAAAGAAATATGCATTAAAAGGGAACAGTACTAATTATGAAAAATTATACTATTTGAGGCCACCAATTGCAAATGATAAAATAAATGGAATCACTGGGTGAACATAAGTCCTGTTGTAGATGAGAAAGGGCTATTGAAAGTTCTTAAAAGAAAAGTAAAGAAATGATATAAAGATCTGGTTCAACACTCATTTCACTTTCTTTTCCTGCCAGATATGGGGAAGCCAACATCACCAAAAATCAGGAAGGAAAGTTTTTATTTAGGTATTATTTTTTTTTTTTTTTAAGAGAGAAAGAGAAAGGGTGTGTTCTTGGGGGTGGGGGCAGGGGCAGAGGGAGAGGGACAGAGAAAACCTTAAGCAGGTATCACACCCAGCAGAGAGCCCTGTGCAGAACTCAGTTTCAGGACCCTGAGATTGTGACCTGAGCCGAAATCAAGAGTCAGATGCTTAACCGACTGAGTTTCAATGTTTCAAGTTGGTATCATTTTGTTACATAAGATGTAGAGTTAATGACTCAACTGATTTATAACCAAATTGGCTATTTTCTCTTAATTCTTACTTCTCTTTATTCTCCAAATATCATATTGTTTGTCCATGAACTTGACAGGTATATCTTCTTTATGTTATTTTCCATATAATTGTCTTCATTCAAGTATTTTTCATAGTCTTACTATCTTTTTCTTCTTTGCCTTTCTAGGACTCTTAACTATGTAACCTTCAAATATTCCATGCCACAAAAGACATGTCCTATGCATGGAGTAGGAAATCTACCTCCTACCTGCTTTTTTCTAAACTTAATCATTGTACTCATTTTCTAAGCTTCTATTTCTGGCTTTTGAGGGAGCCTGATCCGATTCCAACCTCCTTGCTGCATGAACTCCTGAAGTTATACACATGTGTAGTTTAAGTTTCTGTGCTAACACTCCTGACTTACAGAAGGAAGGAGAAAAATTAATTTGATTAAGCACAATAAGATGAACAAATGCTATCATTCAGGCTAGTTAGGGCATGCAATGTAAATGTCTCAGGGGGATAGAGAGGGACAGAATTTCATCAGGGAATTATTGACATCGAGTTAATGAACCCACAGATAAGACAATTTCTTACAATTTGTGGAAACAAACGGCTGAGTGTCAGGGGAATCACATACCAGTTGAGTGTGGGATCACTGCCAAAACACTCACCTTTGTGCAGACTTTCCTGAAGTGTTTCTTGTAATGCATATTGCAAGGAAAATTTTCAAACAGGCCAGTCTGCGCAAAGGAGAGTGTATTTTTATCCCACAGAAAGATAATTACAACAGCATCTCAGGAAGTCCAGTGCAGATGAAAAGTGTGGTTCGGAGGTCAGTGCTGCTGGAAAATACCAAATATTAGAGCACCACATTGGAGAAAAGCCACAACATAAATTGCAGAGAAAAGGCAGTGGGGATCCCACACTATAAAGAACATTTATTTAACAATATTTAATCTTAAACAAACTTATTGCTTAAGGCAATCTTGGCATAATTTTTAAACATCTATTGAAGGAGGATTTTGCCATTTTAAAAGTGCTGACCTAGCATTTTAGAGTGGAATTCAATAAAGTAGGATTTGCTTTTCCTGAAGTATATCGAGGAGAAAATGTGTTTCTTGTTGTTAGTAGAGGACGTTGAGAAAGGTGTGGGGAACAGAAAGTTGAGAGGGAGAGGCTGGCTGTAACTTTAATCTGAACTAACTGAGGGAAAGACTACTCCTTTATTCCTTCATGAAATACTACCTTTAGGACATTGTTTCATCCAGGTTTTTAGTTTTGTTATTCATGTATCAGTGATCATTTCTGTGGGACTAATTCAAAGCAACCACATTTTTTGCCTAATTCATTTCTCAAAAGATCTGTATGTAAACAGTTTCCTGGTGTATTTTGAATCAGTCATGCCTTTTGGATGATGATCCCAACGGTTATTTCATTCTCAGCATAAGGAGAACTGATTACTACAGCTACTTGTCCAGGGAACTGAAACCCATAATTGCTTTTTGAGACCCTTAACATTAAAATACTTATATGTAATTATATCCAAAATACTCATTTTATTCCAGACTTTATATTAACTGTAGAAATAACTGAGAATCACCAAACTCACATTATGGAAGAATTCTGCCATTTATAATGCAATTAATTTAAAGATGGTGGTATATTTTCTATATTTATATGAATTGTGCATGTGTGCATTAAGAATGAGGAATGTAAGAGGTTTTTGGAAATCCTCAGCTACTCCCCACCTCAGCTGCTCTGCACCCTGTTCTTATTGAAACCCTTAGTCTTATGTGGAGAGAATAGCATCTCTGAGTTGCTCCCTATCTTCTGTCTTCCTGATTCTGTATTATTGAGTGAGCTTCTATATATACCAGGTTCTTGATAGGTGCTTGCACTCTTCTACCAGAAACTTTACACAATTTAGGGGGACTTAACAGTTTTTCTGTTTGCAGTATTTAGACTTCAGTAGAAGTCTTATTAAATACTTAAGGTCTACTTTTCTCTCTCCCAGGAATGATTTCTACAACATGTTGTATGCAGTTGCTCCCTAAATAACAGCCCACCCCCCCCAAGTAACCCCCTCTTCCCTCTCTCTCTCATTCCTTTCCTTTTTTTCTCCCCTTTCTTTTTTAAAGCTGTGAGCTGCGTTCCATGCTTTTCTCTAGTGGTAGTCTGAAAACTACTGTTGCCAAATTTATTCAGCCATAGAAATTTTGCCTGGCAGATTGTACTTGGAAATGCCTCCACCATAGTGAAGAAGTAATTGACATTAGGATAGATAACAAAGAAAATATCTTAATGTGAACACCACCACCATAGTTATATGTGCATCCATGCTAGTATGTCACTCAAGCATAATCTTTCCTAGAGGGTTCTAGAGATTCACAGCCAATAGGTTGCTCTATTTGAATTACCACTTCTTGAGGTTATATACCTAATTTGTGAGGACACAGAAATCTGTCACATGTTGATACCTAACTGAATAGATTGCAGTTTTATTAGAATCTCTTATATTTCATTGGTATTCTTTATAAGGTAAATCCTAACCTTAGCTTAGTCTAAATAGATCACACTTGCCCTTATTGGTAGGTACTGGTACTTACTTTGTTCTTGACACTGATGCATGTATAATGCTATTTCTTGGTAACTTACTTTAAAAAAAAAAATAGACACTTCTGGTATTGTTGGCTGTATTTTTACAAGACTAAGTGTCTTTGGAGAGTGGCATTTCCAAATTTGGTGCCCTGTTTCTGAAGGTCTATCCTAGTTTGTACCAAGAAGTTCCTGAGTATTAATTATACTTAAAACAGTCCCCTTCTTACCTTTCTCACAAAGGGAAAATAATAGTTTTATTGTATTCCCAAGGCACGAGGAGTAAAATACCCAATTCATAGCAACAATTATATTCCAGTTAGTCTGAGACATGTGAATTTTTAACAAAAAAGATCACATTACTAGCATATGTGTGTGATTAAAGATATTAAAATGTTCGCAACTAAAAGTATTCACTGTTTATCCTATATTCTTTTATTGCTTGTCAAATATTACATGGGCTTTCCCAGACCAGCTTATTTTCTTTGCAATTATTGACTAAAGAAAGGTAAATACATTTGTGCAATTTTAAACTAAAGTTGATTTAATAGAAACTAATTGCTCCCATGGAGTAGATGTGGTTAAGATATAAATCTCTGTTAGAGATAATATTGGTGGCTATTTTTCATATCTGAATACCATCTCAGGCCATCCATATGTGTATGTATTTGTGACATCATATATGTATAGTGTCTCTCTCTCTTTCTCTCTCTCTCTCTCTATATATATATATAAATTTATCAATGTTCATAATTTTAAAAAGGGCACCAGAGAGCAGAAAGGAGATAATATACTTATATATTTCATATTTATCTAATTTTAAATAAATTATTAGTTTTTTGCTTGTATAATATATCTGTTGGTTGTCCTCTGTCTTCTTATAAAATGTCTAAATTATTCTATTTTCCATTTAAGTAGATTACCACTGCATTTCACATATGTTATACTTCATATTAATATAAAATATTTGCAGGGAGTTTAAGTTTACTTCTATTTTACAATCAGTAAAAAAATCTCTTATTGAATGTTACTATTGAATGTTACGTAGTGTTGCCAGATAAGAGTTCTGAGAAAGATGTGGATATTTTTTTCTTCTCCAAGAATTCACAACTATGCAATCAGTACATAAATACTCTAAGAAGTAAAGACAAATAAGTGTCATGAGAAAGATGCAGATTAAGTTCTGTGGCAGTTCTGAAGAAATTAGGGTGGGATAAATAGAACCATTAGCATTGACATAGACTGAAGATGATGTATTGAGATAGAAGCTTGAAGAATGCAGACAGAGCAAGGAACCTGACCAAATTCATAGCAATAAGATTTCACAAGGAGTTTGGCAAAACAGGGTGCCTCCCAAATTCTGAGTAAGATGTTCATCCTTGACCCTTTCAGACTTTGCCTTCCATATGTCAACTACTATAGATTTGGCATTAAATTGGATCTGAGTGGCCAGTGAGTGTAATGGAAGACATGACATTCGATTAAAAGATATCTATAAGGTATTTTGCATACACAGGTGTTATGCTAAGTGCTACAGGGATACACGTAAGCATCTAATTTCCATATGATCCATTGTTATGTTATGATGCCAGCATCAAAATATGCTGGCTAACAATGTTGTTCCTCCTCGGTTAGTTCTATTTATGGACTATAAGCTGAAGAGATGTATTCCGTTGTAATTTCATTCCCAAGGTACATATAAAAGGAGAATATAGTTGTAACAAAACGGGATGATCCAGCCCACTCTGCTTGGTAAAATGGGCTAAATCCCAGCCATAAAACAAATCCCTGAAGGACTTCAGTTGACATATCTGGCAGACACCTCCCAAAGTACACTTCTTCCTCTGCATATGAATAGATTATTTGAAAGATTCCATGTGTGGAGCTACTAACCATAAAAGGAAAGATAGTAATTTTAGCTGTGACATCTCTCCAGAAAATTAATTTTCCTTAGTCTGTCAAACTACCTATGACAGGAAATTCAAATTCAACTTCTTAATTCTCTCCCAAGTTTTATCTCAGCTGCAGAAAAGAGGATGACTCTGAGATCCCTGTTTATGATTATTTGTTGGACAAGTTTGGGTCTGAGGCATTCTGGACCTCAGGAATGAATGGAGAGAAAACCTAGTTTCACTCTAGACACAGGAAATATTGAAGCTGGAGCAACAAGAGTTTCTACTGGCTCCTGTAGATGCTCAAAATCTTGTGTACCCAAAAGCCTCCCTCTTCTCCCCAGCTGTACCAACTATTTGGTATACACTTTTATAGCCACCAATGTGAACTCAGTGCAGAGATGGGGCCTGAGCCTGGGGACAGTGATAAGGAGCCGTGCTTCTGAGGGAACTCAATGCAGTTCCTGCTGACCTCTGAATAGAGGACCTGCCCTCTGCATGAGTAAGCTGAGAAGCCAGAAGAGAGAAATTAAATTCTTGAAACTTTAAAAGACAGGTTTCTGTGTGATATAATTTATCCATTTTAGGATCAGAATAAGAAATCAGTGCCTCCGATTGATTGATTTTACCCTTGAATTCTGCCCAGATGTGGCTTCCAGATGATTTAGTGATTTTTATTTGGTTAGTATAGCAGGCTTAGGAATCTAGCCATGGACATATAGAATTGGAAAATCAAGCTGCCCGAGAGAAAAGGTGTTACAGTGTGTATGTGAATTCAATTCAGCTAATTTTCATTGACACCATAATGAGCAAGTTGTTCTTTCTACTAATCTGTTCAGGTCTTCCCCTAGAAGGTAAATTTGATGAGGAATGACACTCCTCCTTGTCCCCGTAACTCTTACCTCTATAAGAGTGTTTCTCTCAACGAGCAGCATCACTATCACCTTGGATATTGTTAGAAACTTGTTAGGATCAGAAGGGCGTATTTTCATGCCCCTCCCCTTATCTGCTATATCAGAAACTCTGGAAGTAGGGATACGACAATTTGTGTTATAATGAGCCCATCCAGGTGATTCTGGTGCAAGATATTCCTGGCATGTAGTAGACATATGATAGGATGTGCTAAAGGGTGAAGCAGTAATAATGACATGAGAGAGTGAACATTTCTCTTTTGTAAAAACATACACCAAACATTGACGAAAGGGATTTCTCTCACAACATGAATTTTTATAAGGTAAATAAGGAATAACTGGACTGATTTATTAAAAACACAGTTTGCACACATGGAAAAATGCTGGTTAAAATTTCAGAGCAATCAGGAGTTACCTCTATGCCTGTGTTATCAGTGAAGTTCTGTTGTTCAGGGCAAGAATGTAGTTGCTTTGTACCTGTAGGTGGCCATTTAGCATTTGTTTCATTCTTTCATATATAAGTGGTTGTTGTCAGCTAGAATTTGTTTTGATTTTTGCCTATGTGTGTTTTTAACTTAAAAAAAATTCATGTCTTAAACAAAGGCAAACTTTATAAAACTTGTGTGAGAAACACTGAGCTGATGGTCTTTCTGGTGATTGAAGAACAAATTGTCCAAGCTCTTGCTGATTAATAATCAATACCAAGCTTGCCCACTCTTTAGCGGTGGCTCAGTAATCATCCATGTATTTTTGTCCATCTGTCAAGAAACTTATTGACTATACTCAGCTTGTGCTATCCTCTTTATTATTGTAATTGCAACTGGAAAATAGAATTTGCTATATCTGACACTCTGGCCTCTCGACCTTCACTCCTCCCCTTCCCATTTAAATAATGGGTTCAACAACATAATTTGATAACATAATTTTTTAGGAGCTTAATTCTTAAATTATAACAAAGTAGAATGTAATATTCTAAAAAGAATGGACAGTCTAAAAATATTATTGATAGGAATTCTGAAATGAATCCTAGCTGATGACAAAGCCGTGCGTCTTCTATAACTTTTTCTAATAGAGTCAAGAATCCAATTTGTTGAAACTATTAGGTATTTCTTAATTATTCTGCTCAGTGAACAGAGCTGAGCAAATAGTACCAAACATAATCTGTTAGTTAAATCAGGATTTAGACAATTGAAAATAGATTATATTTGTATTCCAAATCAAATCACATATTTATTCAGAACATACAGTGTACAGATTATGATTTTAAAGTGCTGGTAGGAAATATAATGAGTATCAGAAACCTCTTCTGACCCCACGAATTGGCATAAAACATGAACTCAAATACATTGAGAATTCTAAGATTCTATAAATAATATAGGACAGTGCTATTTTTTTAACATTTATTTATTTAAGCAATTAAGTTTATTTATTTAACACCCGGCATGGGTGGCTTGAACTCACGACCCCGAGATTGAGGGAGAGTCACACGCTTTACACGCTGAACTAGCCAAGTGCTCCAGGATAGTTCTATTTTTCTTTGGGGAAGGAGGGTTTATTTATGTATAAGTTCAATGTGTCCATAATAATGGCATGCCAGTATATACCAAATATATTGAATTGGGATATATGAAATTGTCTTTTATAAAAGGTCAAAAATCATAGAATCTTAGCAATATCACATGGCTCAACAGAATATTGTTTCAAAAGATTGCTTTACATTTTTGAAATACTGTGCTTTATGTTTGGCTAATGTTGCTATGAATTCTCTCTCTGGATAACTTTGAGAAGTCTGCATAATTTCTCTTTAGTTGCATTCCCCACCCCATAATGTATTTTGAAAACATAAGAGTTAACATTTGAGGAAGATTTTTAGTTCCTTGTTGCATCACAAATTAATAGTATTGGGTGGCATTGAAGAGTTGTTTGAGCTTCAAAAATATATAGTCCTCTAAGAGAATAGTTCATCAAATAAGAGGAGTCCAACACATAGGAGACATTTTATATGCTTAATATTTAAATTTTACCTCTATGTTATAAAATTGATGTAAACAATTTAGGAAATGATCTTAAGGTCATTTTTACAGTAAAATAATTATTGAATTTCTTACATTTGAATTTGAATTTCACATATAGCCAGCTTTATTTTAGTGCCTCTTTAATCACTGTTTTGTGAATTAAATGAATTAAAATATGCAATTTAATTTTTATAAATACTAGCAACCTATTTAAATATTCAATTTGATAAAATCATCACAGCATAATAGGATTTGAGATTTTTGTTTTTGAGAATTTGTGACTTTAGAGGTCATCTAAGTTCTTTACTTTGTAAAAGAAAAAAAAATAGTTATAAGTAAAAAGTAACTAGCCCAGAGACTGAGCTTAGAACTCAAACCTCCTCTGGGCACCTGGGTGGCTCAGTGGGTTAAAGACTCTGCCTTTGGCTCAGGTCATGATCTTGGGTTCCTGGGATCAAGTCCCACATCCGGCTCTCTGCTCAGTGGGGAGCCTGCTTCCCTTCCTCTCTCTGCCTGCCTCTCTGCCTACTTGTGATTTCTGTCTTTCAAATAAATAAATAAAATCTTTAAAAAAAAAAAAAAGAACTCAAGCCTCCTCACATGTAGTTCAAAGAAAGTTCCATTAATTCAGATTTTAGAAGTAAGCCATGTACTTTTTTATACTTATATGTTATAATTCACCATAAAATTTAATGATGACAATTTTAACTACATTTTGAATGCTTTGTTTACTCATTCAATTTCATGTAATGCTTCTATACATTGCATACTTCTTTTCTTTATAATCTCTGCTAACTTCCTTTTCCCTAAAATAAATTCCAAATTGTTTCACTTCATATTCAAGGTCCTTCAATATCCAGACCCCACCTATCTTGCAACATTATTGCATAGGACTTTCATTCCATTCAAATTTGTTTATTGTTATTAAAACGGCAAATAAACCATAATGAGCTACCACCTCACATCCATTAGGGTGACTACTGTCAATAAAATATAAAGTAACTAGTGTTGATGATGGTGTGCAGAAATTGGAAATTGTTAGTGAGAGTGTAAAGTGGTGCAGCTACTGTGGAAAACAGCATGGCAGTTCCTCAAAAAATTACAAATGGAATTACTGGATGAACCAGCAATTTTAGTACCGGCCATATGTCCAAAAGAATTGAAAGCAGAGTCTCAAGGAGATATTTGCATACCTCTGTTCATAGTGTCATTTACAATCGTACAAAAGGTGGAACCTTTTGTACCATTGTACAACCCACAGCTATTCACAGATGAATGAATAAACAAAATGTGTTTTTTTTTTACAAATAATCAAATGCTACTCATCCTTAAAAAAGGAGCTTATGACACATGCTCCAACACAGATGAACCTTAAAGATATTATGCTAAGTGAAATAATCTGTCACAAAAAGACAAATACTATATGACTCCACTTACATGAGAATACCTGGAGTAGTCAAACTCATAGAGACAGAAAGCAGAATATTTGTTGCTAGGAACTGAAGGAAGGTGGAGAGGAGGAGCTGTTTAATAGGCATAGAGTTTTAGTTTCACAAGGTGAAAATTTTTGAAATTCTGTGTCATAATGTAAATGTTCTCAACACCACTTAACCATATGCTTAAAAATCATTAAGATAGTTAATTTTATCTTATGTATATTTTGCCACAATTTTTTAAAAAGCAAATGAATAGATACATTTTTAATGTTGTTCCTATATCTAAAGTAAGACCGCTTTTAATTTCCTGTTCTTTCATGAAGCTTTCCCTGAGAGAACAAATATTGAATGATTTTCCTCTAATTGTGTACATTATCAGTGGTCTCTCCAGTGGAGTGCACATAGCCCAGGGTGCATAAAACAATCCGCTGAAGTAAATAAAAAACAAATTTGAAGTGTCATAGTTTATTTTTGCTAAAGGAAGCAATTAATATATTTTAATATGTAATATACAGAAGTACATGCACATATGCATAACTTATAAGCACATGTATAGAAACAGGCAAAATGAATACAGAAATTTTACTGATGAGGATGCCGGGTAAATCACAGCCCTCTAAGACTGGTTATTCATACTGTGTCTCTGATTTATTTTGGAAAGTACCTGTCATACTTCCACAGTTAAATTACAGTCTCCTCAATGACAAGGCCTGTGCTCTAGATACTTACATATTTCTAATTCTTTAACTGTGTTTTTTTTTTATGAATTTAAGAAAGATGTTAATATACATTGGCCTCTTAAACCATTTCTTGTGTCCTCAAGAAAAATGAAATCTAATCATGCCCATGCTATTGGCAAATGCAGAAGATGAAACAATGACGTGCTTTACCTTCTAGAAGATAAAGACAAACAAAAAATGACAAGCATGTGATGATCCATGTCATGCTTATGGATCGAATGATCCATAGAATAGTACGGAAAGAATAAGAGTTGGGCTTGGAACCAAAGGAGGGACAAAGAGGAGGTAAGCAGTAGCCTGCGGGAAGGATTGTACCATGAACTGTGCATAGGTCCACCTCAAACACCACCAGCAGGCTGGCTCCTAGGAGCCCATCAGTGCTCACTAGCACAAGCCTCTCCTACTTCAAGCTCTGCACTGAGCAAGGAGCAGCAAGTGTAGCCACATTCAATTAGAACATAGGCAGAGTGCAAATATTAGGTTACTTTTGATCATCTGGCTGTTTTTGAAGTTCCTATTTCAGGACGTCAGCCTGGAGCACTCAAAGCACAGGGCAGCTCACCAAGCAGTTCAAATCACAGTGCTTTCCTAGAACATCCAGCCAAGGATTTTTTTTTTTTTAAAGATTTTATTTATTTATTTGACAGATAGAGATCACAAGTAGGCAGAGAGGCAGGCAGAGAGAGAGAGAAGGGGAAGCAGTCTCCCCGCTGCGCAGAGAGCCTGATGCGGGGCTTGATTCCAGGACCTCGGGATCATGACCTGAGCTGAAGGCAGAGGCTTTAACCCACTGAGCCACCCAGGTGCCCCCCAGTCAAGGATTTTTACTGACCATTTCTCTGTTGTATTTTACATCTCAGAGCATTTCTAAACATCAGTCTGTAACAAAAAGAATTCTGCCTGCCTTAGGGCCAACTAATTCAGGATGCTGCAAACTGACAGAAAGGAAATGGCATGCCTGTGTTTTATCATTTTTTCCCCTTTTCCACAAGTGTTAATAACATTCTCTTGCTCCCTTCCCCAGTCAATACCAGTACATCTGTGCTGTAGTCATTTGAAGAGCTAATTGATTAAAAAACAAACAAACAAACAAACAAAACTGTACTCTCTATTCCAGCAGTTTGTAACTTGAAAATTTTAATTTTAATCCAAACAAATAACTGAAGTATATGTAAAACTAAATGTTGATTTCCTTTCTGTATTTATGGGTCTGTTTCTGCTTTTTGTTTGTTCATTTGTTTTGTTTTTTAGACTCCAAATATAAATGAAATCATGGTATATGTCTTTCTCTGACTTATTTCATTTAGCATAGAACCCTGTAGGTCCTTGCATTTTGTCACAAATGGTGAGATCTCAAGCTTTCAGTTATGGGATGAAAAAGTTACAAGGATGAAAGGCACAGTATAGGGAGAGTAGTGAATGGAATTATAATAGCTGTGTGTGGTGACAGATGGTACTACACTTGTGGTGAGCATAGTGTAATGTATAGTTTTCCAATCACTATGTTGTACACCAGAAATTAATGTAACATTTTATGTCAACTATACTTCAGTAAAATGAAATTTGAAATTTAAAAATTAAAAATTAAATGCGAAAGAGATGGCTACTGAAATTAATATGGCAGTTATAATCTACTGTTAGAGTATTGAAGTTTAGATTTCTATGCACAATATATATTTTTTTTCCTTTTTCTTTTCTTGAGAAAGAGTATGTGCCCATGCAAGTGGGGGGAGGGGCAAAGGGAGAGAGAGGGAAAGACAATCTTAAGCAGGCTCCCCACACAGGACCAAAGCCCCATGTAGGTCTCAATCTCATGACCTTGAGATCATGACCCAAGTGGAAATCAGAGTTGGATGCTCAACTGACTGAACTACCCAAGGGTCCTTCTATGCACAATACTTTTGAGCAACTCCATAAGAGCTCTACCATCTAATAGTCTGAATTAACTGTAAGAACTATTGTGTGCAGGTCATAGGAAATTAGATTATGATTTCATTCAGGTTATGAATCAGATGGCTCCCAGCTTTGATTTTAGTAGTTTCACGAAAATGTTCACAGAATTTAGATAATACTGGGGTGCCTCGGTGACTCAGCGGTTAAGCCTCTGCCTTTGGCTCAGGTCATGATCTCAGGGTCTTGGAATTGAGCCCAGCATCAAGCTCTCTGCTCAGCAGGGAGCCTGCTTCCCTCTCTTCCTCTGTCTGCCTCTCTGCCTACTTGTGATCTCTTTCTCTCTGTCAAATAAATAAATAAAATCTTTAAAAAAATAATTTAGATAATACAAATATTTCCAAAATTGGGCTGCATATCTAGAAATCACTGAATCATTTATGTGACTGATATATGAATCCTGAAAGCTTTATTGATACTGTTTTTGCTTTTCTGCTTATTTTATTGCATGTAGAGGAATTGCTGCTTATCAGTTCTTTTTGAAGCTGAGCTATACAGTGATAGCTGGTGTTTAATTATTAAATAATCATGAGAACTATAATTTCAAAAAGTAAAAAAGTAAACATAAATCATAATTTTAATATCTAGGATTCCCCTCCCTTTTTTTTTTTTAAGGTTTTATTTATTTGTTTGACAGACAGAGATCACAAGTAGACAGAGAGGCAGGGGGAAGCAGGATCCCTGCTGAGCAGAGAGCCCAATGCCAGGCTTGATGCCAGGCTCTATGCTAAGCTCTATCCCAGGCTTGATCCCAGGGTCCTGGGATCATGGCCTGAGCCAAAGGCAGAGGCTTTAACCCATTGAGCCACCCAGGCACCCCTAGGTTTCCCCTCTTACACTGTGGATTAATTTCAACGCTCTGCTTTCTCCAAAGTCCAAGACAATGTGAGAGTAGTTTATCAGTGGTTAAAGAGCATGATCTCAAGTTGCTGTTTGTTTCTTCAAAGCACCCTGTTTAAGGATAAATATCTGCATTTTCTTGACAAGAACAGCAACGCTATTTTCCCTCAGACTTTCAAATTTAATGTGTTTAAACCATTTTTCTTTAAGTTACTAGAGACCTGAAATATTGAAACCCTCCAAAAGCTTTAATCTGTATGTTACTGGTTTGAAGGAGGAAATTTAGTAACTAATATTTCAACAAGCTTCCATATCCTAGATAACTGACTGAAGAAAAAACAATCTCTATACTTGCCTCAGCTCTTCTATGGTCTATGAAATGGTAAATGAATAGTGCCTAGCTCAGAAAAGAAACACATCTTTCTTCCTCCAACATATCACACTGAATTTTGCAGTATGAGATGCCATATCGGTTTCTATTTTGATGTAAATGAATGCTTGATATTTTTTCTTCTTTCTTTTTTTTTTTTTTTTGTATGTGGTCATTCATGGCTACTGAGATTAGCTTTTATATGTATAGATCAAACTTCTCAAATTTCTTACTTATCAGGCACTATTTACCTACAATTAAAGGATTGATTTGACCTATTTTGTGATTTAACTAAATTTTATGAACACCTACTTGGGTTGATATTTTTTAGTACATATTTATTGTCAAATTCAAGGTTAGAACAAATTTTCTCTTTAAATCATCCATTGTTGTGTTTCATAAATATGTACAATTATGCATAATAAATAAAGTCAATAATATTGTTAGATTATTGATAATTTAAAAATTGCTTTACAAATTACCATACACATAAGAAATTACCCCAAAGTCATTAAAATATGAATAAAAAATAAAAGTTGCTCTGTACAGCATTAAACAACTATGACTGACTTATAGCATTACAGTATACCAATCTCAGGTATGTGAAGGAAAATGAGTTAATGAGGGGGGAAAAAGACTTTAAACTATTTTATCAGTTATCTGACAAAATATATTAATGATATTCTCTTCTGGCCTAAAATACTAATCACAGTATTTTTTCATGCAAATTGGATGAATTATGTATGTTTTCCCAACCTTTTTTTTTTTTTTTTGGATGAGGATAGTCAAAATTAAAAATATGATCTATGGTAATAATCCATAATAATCCCCAATACATATGATAACATTATTTGTAATTATATCATGCATCTTTTATAGAATTCATTTTATAGATGCATTCATTTTATAGAAGCATTCATTTTATAGAATGAACCAATGTGAACCTGTAATTCATAAGATGAGAAGTCAAAACACACTAGACATTTTCGTTGCATCTTTACACATTTAATGCAATAACATTCCTTGTTTTCTCTCCTAACTGTAGTCCCTGGCAAATATTCCAGGTCAGAATATACTATTATATAATGCAAGTTATTAGATCGAAGAATGATGTTTTTGATCCTATTGTTTTTTTAAAAAATCACCTAGATTTTAGAGCAGGGGCATTTTGGATTGAGTCTGAAGTTGTTGAACCATTACTTGGTAACTGTAAAAGCAGTTGGCTGGCCACTTGAAAATAGAGCTCACAATCCTGCTTCTTAACCTCCAGTAAATTTATTTATATTGTTCTCCTAAAAACTTATTTAAAAAATAGAAACCATTAAAAAATTCCTTCAATTCCATGTACAGTACTCAGGAAGTTTTGTTTTGTTTTGTTTTTTTTACAAGAGAACACATGAGACTATAGACTTTGGCATGAAGCAAAATATTAAATATAAATTATATCCAAGATTAGATTATATTTTATAAGGCAGAAATTATCAAGGGACATATGGTTTCCTGCTGAAATTTCATATGTGCACTATGCATTTCTTATGTTAATAAGCACTTATTAAATGATACATTATTTTAGGACACTATATTCTTTAAAACAGTTCAGACATAAATTAGTAATTAGTGAATACTTTCAAAATTTAGAATTAGAATTAGAATTTTCATACAATTAATTATTTGGTTTTTAGGATTTATTTTAGAGAGAAAGAGCATGCAGGGGGAGGAGTAGAAGGAGAGAGAATCCTGAAGCAGAGAGCCTGATGGAGAGCATGATCCTAGGACCCTGAGATCATGACCAGAACTGAAATCGAGAGTTGGTTGATGAGCCCACTAAGCCACCCAGGCACCCCCAGTTCATTTATTTTTATCTATGGTATTTGAAATATTAATTGCTTAATAATACTATTATATTACTGAATAAGGTAGTAATATAATAGTATTATATTACTATTTTAAATAGTAATTTAAAATAGTAATATTTTAAATTAAATTTAAATAAATTTAAAATTTATATTTTATAAATTTTATATTTAACACAATTCTTTTTCATTATAGTAAATTCAATAACATTGCCTATGAATGTTTTCATACAAAGCTACAGCTTTCATGAAATATTTTACTCCTGATAATAGCACATGAATTATATTTTAATACAGGGATCAAAATAAAGAACAAAGGTAAATATGACTAGAAAGAGATGTCACTAAGTGGATAGCAATTTTAGTGGTATTGTGAGGACATATAGCCCCCAAATACTAATAATTGTATATACCATAAAAGTCAAGGTTCTGCAGAAAACAGAACTGAGACAAAGAATGAGAGAGATTTTAATTAATTAGCTTACACCATTGTGAAGAAGAGGCTTGAAAAGCCCAAAATCTGCAAGGTAGTCTGGCAAGCTGGAGACATGGGAAAGAATGGCGGCTTGATTTCAAAGGTAGTCTGTTAGAAGAATTCTCTCTTCCTCTTGGGAGATCAGCTTTTTCCTAGTAAACTCTTCAACTGATTCCACAAGGCCCACTGCTCTACTCAAAGTCTACTTACCTCTTTATTTTTTATTAAAGATTTATTTTTAAAGAGAGTGAGAAAGAGCACATGCACAAGTGGAGGGTGGGGCAGAAGGAGAGAATCCCAAGCAGACTCCCTATTGAGTGTGGAGCTCAATGCAGGGCTTTATCTCACAACCCATTAGATCATAACCTGAGCCTAAACCAAGAGTAAGATGCTTACCCAACTGAGCCACCCAGGCTCCCCAAAGTCTACTGACTTAAATGTTACTCTAATCTATTAAAAAAAAAAAAAAAAACAAAAGCAAAACAAAAACAAAAACAAAACAAAACAAAAAAACCCCAAAAACTGACAAACAAACAAAAAAAACCACTTCACATCAATGTCTAGGATAATGTTTGACCGAGATTCTGGGGATGGTGAACTAGATAAATTGATATATAAACTTAACCATCACATATTATTATTTTATTTTCTAAAGTCACTACAAAAATACTATAAGATAGGGGTGCCTGGGTGGCTCGGTGGGTTAAGCTGCTGCCTTCGGCTCAGGTCATGATCTCAGGGTCCTGGGATTGAGCCCCGCATCGGACTCTCTGCTTGGCAGGGAGCCTGCTTCCTCCTCTCTCTCTGCCTGCCTCTCTGCCTGCTTGTGATCTCTCTGTCAAATAAATAATAAATAAAATCTTTAAAAAAATACTATAAGATAGGCATAGGTATATTATGCACTATTTATATATGAGAAAAAGTGGTAACTAGAAGTCAAAAAACTAGTAGATGAAAATGGTGAATTTTGAATTTTGAACTCCAGTTCTTATTCTATCACTTCTTCTTCTTTTTTATTTTTAAATCCAGAGAAACAGAATATCAATAAGCTTTTGCTATTAAATTAAGCTCCCCAAATTTGGTTCCATAAGGCCATTTCCAATCTGGGTTGGATCAGCCACGTTCTGTTTGTCTTTGCTGAGCTGGTTGCCCAGCTGAGGCTGAATGGTCTAGAATGGCCACATTCACATACCTGGCCATTGGCTTGTTGCCTCCTGGGTTGATGAGGATAACCAGGCCATGTGCCTTTCCTCTTCTGTTTGACAAACTCATCATTGCCCTTGTCATGCTCTCAGAGTTTTAAGTCCCACCCTGGAAATGTTGTCTAAGCCTTGTTGGTGTTATATTTTGCAATATCCCATTGGCCAAAGCAAGTCACATTGCCAACTCAATCAAAAGGTGGGGAGAAATGAACACAATATTAGTGATTCTATCATTGAATAATAAATTATCACAAATTTAGTGGCTTTAAACAGCATGCATTTATTATTTCTCAGCTTCCATGAATCAGGAGCTCAGAAAAGTCTCAGGTAGATCTTTTGTTAGGGATTCATAAAACTATAATCAAGTATGGGTCAGGGATAGGGTCTTAAATGAGGCTTAGGGATCTTTTCCACACTCACCTGACTATTGACAGAACTCATTTCTTTGAAGATATAAAACTCACGGTAGTTTCTTTAGGGTTTGTTCAGTAGGAATGCATTTCCTGCTTTACATTTTACTTTAACTCTACACATTTTTAAAGGGCTCACCATTTTATGTTAGGTCCAGTTATATTGTTCTTCCTTTCGACTTAACTCAAAGTCAACTGATTAGGGACCTTAAATATATCTATCTCCAAGATCCCTTCACCTTTGCCATATAACACAGCCTAATCATGAGAGACATATCCCATAATAATGCCTGTTCCTGGTTATACCCAAGGGGAGATACTATAGGTGATGTAGAACAGAGACTGCCAATGATGGTGGTTATCTTAGACTTTTGTCTAACATAGATGGGAGGGTGTGCAATATCATATTGTGATAGTATATGCAAAAAGAGGAAAGTTTTGCTGATATTTTTAAAATCTCCCACAATAAAAAAAAATACACAAATTAAGGAAGAGAATGCTACAACCCTATTCAAAAATGGGAGACATATAATTATAAGCTAGGAAGCACAGGAAGTCTCAGTAGGTTTAAGTTTAGAAGTCGGGTGGTACCTTGGGAGCTGTGGAATTCTTTTGCTTTTGATTGGATCTACATTTAATACCCTTCTTATTTTGTGCCATCCTACTGCTATGGCTAATAGCTAGCACACCACACTCTACTAATCGGGAAGTGATTGGAGAAAATAGGAGTTGATAACTGACCTTAAGTTAAATAGCTACAGCTCCATGTTTAAAAACCAATGTTACCGAGTTTTCTGGTATATTTACATTGGTCTTTAATAATTGAAGAGGTGAACTTTACACACTATACTTAGGCTTGTCTCAATGTTTATCTTCTCAATGTTAGCATCTACCGGTTCTTTTTTATTCAGTTGGGTTTTTTTTTTTTTAAAGACTTAAAGAATCATTTTTAAAAATTTTATTTATTTACTTATTTTTATGTAGGCTCCATGCCCAATAGGGAACCCAATGCAGGGCTTGTACTCACAACCCTGAAATCAAGATGTGAGCTGAAATCAAGAGTTAGGAACTTAATATGCTGAGTCACCCGAACATCCTTCAAAGAATCATTTTAAATTTAATAGAAAATTTCTGCTTCTGGGAAGATACACTAGACATATTTTTCCCTAGTCCTCCTGTTAAGTACAACAGGAAACCTGGAAAGTATATATAAAACAAATAGGAAGATTCTGAATCCTGGAGAGAAGGTAGACTAGCTTAGAACCAAGGAATGACATTTAGGGGTGAGTTCCTTGGGTTTTCTTTTAGCTTAATATACCCAAAACATGGGTACACCAATGGAACAGGAGAAAAAAAAAATAAGTCCTGACAAAAGGCTTTTCTCTCTCTAGCCATAAAACAATGGAAGGATCAATAGAAAGACTAAAACCTTTTTGACAATAATTGCTCTATTACACCTAAATAAGATAGAAAAAAATTATAGTCAACCATCACTCAAAAGAAAGGGCTAAGAGGGCAGTCTAGTCTTTAATGAAACACCCCTACCACCTGCCAGGGGGTTGTCAGAGAAGCAGAGCAAGGAGTTGTGACTTTTATCCCCACTGGGTGGAAATGATCCCACACCCTCAGCCTTCAACTGAGCTATCAGTGCAGGCTATGCAGTGAGTGTAGACTTCTACTCCCACCTAGAAATAGTGAAGCACCCTCCCTATTTCTCACTGGAGTTGTATAAAAGGAAGCATAGATAAAGTCAACTTTCATGATCACCCTATGGTAATGAAACCCCTCCACACTATAGTCAGTGGAAGTCACATGAACAACAGTAGTGGGCACTTGTACCTCTCGTCAGTGATGGCCAACTAGGAAATAGGAAAGCCCACACCTACTCAATAGTAACCAGGCAGCATAGACCCTCAGTGACAAACAGCTTGAGTGATGAAGCTGAACTTCTGATACCATCTGGTATGAGATAGTGGCTCCCTTAATTCTCCTGCCAGACCAGTGTCAGAAGTAGTTAGTTAAAATAGAAAATTGAGATCATACCCACTGCTGATGTCATTATTTTATAAAACTAATACCAAAGGGTCTAGGTTTTCATAGAAAACTGCTCATCATTCCAACAACCAAGAAGATAGCCAATTGAATGAAAAAGAACCAACAGATGTTAACATTGAGAGAATAGATATGTTAGAATTATATGACAAATATTTTAATCTAGCCATGATAAAAATACTTCAATGATCAATTACAAACATACTTGAAACAAATAATAATAAAGTTTTAGCAAAGAAATGGAATGTCTCAGCAAAAGAAGAGATATTAAAAAAAAATGGAAATTCTTTAGTTAAAAGGACAACAACCAAAATAAGAACATCAATGAATTGATTCAATGCATAATGTAGAAAACAGAGAGAAGGCTCTGTGAACTTGAAAATATAACAGTAAAAATGTGCAATATAAACAGAAAATATACACACAAAAAATAAATAAAAGGAGAAGAGATCCCCTAAGCACCTGCAGGATTATAGCAAAAGATCTAACATTGTGTCATTGAGTCTTGGAGGGAAGACAGGAATCAGATAGAAGGCTGAAAAAGTATTCAAATAACAATGGAAAATTTCTTAAATCTGGCAAAAGACATCCACCAGTAGATTCAAGAAGTTGAGCAAATCTCAAATAATATAAACCTAAATAAATCCATACCAAGATGCATCATAGTCAAACTTCTGAAAACTAGACAAAATGAAAATCTTTAAAGCAACAAGAGGAAAACAATATTTACCTAGAGGGGAAAAACAGTTTGAAAGACAGTGGATTTCTCATCAGAAACAATCAGGCCAGAAGAAAGTGACATAAGGTATCTCTTATGCTAAAAGAACTGTCAACCCAGAGTCTTTTGCCAAATGAAAATACTCTTTGGCAACAAAGGAGTAATCAAACTCTCAAATAAAACAAAACAAAAAACAACAGAGAATTTATACCCACCAGATATTCTGAAAAAGAATGGCTATTATGAAATCTCAAAATAGAAAAAAAAAAAAAAAAAAAAATATATATATATATATATATATATATATATATATAAAAAAAAGAAAATTGGAACTTTAGAAAGAAAAAAAAAAGGTACAGGGTAGAGAAAAATTTGAGTAAATACAAAAAAGTTTCCTTCTCCTATTGAGTTTTCTCAGTTGTGTTTAATGGTTGGAGCAAATATTATAACTAATGTGATTCTAAATGTTTATAGAAAACATATTCCAGATAGTTATATTATAAATGGTGTAGGGTAAAGGGACAGAAAAGGAGATATATTTTCTAGAGTTCACTCAAGCTGGCAAAATGACAACACCAGTAGATTGTGATGTTACATGTATATAATGTGATATCTAGAGGGACCAATTAAAAGAAGCTATGCAGAGATACACTCAAGAATCCTGTCCAAAAATGACCAAAGGGCATGAAGGAATACTTTTTTTTTCATGTGTCAAAAATTTATTCACTTTTATTGCCAAGAAGTACTTCATTGTATGGATATACCATTATTTGTTTATCATTCACCTGTTGATGGATATTTGGCTTGTTCCCAGTTATTACAAATAAATCTGTGTACATTTGTATTTAAGTCTTTGTATGAACAGACCCGTTCATTTGTCTTGGTTAAATACTTAGGAGTGAAATGACTGAGTCTGTTGGCAGATATATGTTTAATATTGTAAGAACTGCTATATTGCTTTCCAATGTGATTGTGTTGTCTTCATTCCTACTAGTAATGTATTGGAGTTCCAGTTTCTCCACATCCTAAAAAGTGTCTGTCTTTTTAAATTTTATTTATTTATTTTTTAAAGATTTTATTTATTTATTTGACAGAGAAAGAGATCACAAGTAGGCAGAGAGGCAGGCATAGAAAGGGGAAAGCAGGCTCCCCGCTGAGCAAAGAGCCCGATGTGGGGCTTGATCCCAGGACCCTGAGATCATGACCTGAGCCCAAGGCAGAGGCTTAAACCACTGAGCCACCCAGGTGCCCCATGTCTTTTTTAAATTTTAGCCATCCTGTGAGGGGGGTAACAGTATGTCATTATACATTTAATATGCATTGTCCTTGTGACTAATGACAAAGAACATCTTTCTGTGTGCTTATTTGTTATCCACCTAAGTTCCTGAAGAAGTATTACTTCAGATCCTTTGACCCTATCTTCTTCTTCTTCTTTTTTTTTTTATTATTGAGCTTTGAGTGATTTTTTAAAAAAACATATTTTGGATATGACTACTTTATCAGACATATGATTTGTAAGTATTGTGTCCCAGTATGTGGCTTTTCTTTTCATTCTCTTAACACTGCCTTTCAAAGAGCAGGAGTTGTAAATTTTGATGAAGTTCAGTCTATAATTTTGTTCTTTTATGGATATTCTTTTGATATTATCCCTAATTCAAAGTTTCCCTTACACAAGGTCAGAGGGAAGATATTTCTACTTATTATAGTATTCCAGGTGGGCAAGTATTTGTCCTGTTAGCACCTTAAAGCATATTTCATCGCTCACTCCTTTGGATGATTTTAAGGTTTTCTCTTTGCCGTTGACTTTGGTTATGATGTCCCCTACTGTAGTTTTCCTCAGTAAGTAGTCTTGACCTTTTTAGATCTGTGGGTTTATAGTTCCATTATATGTGGAAAGATTTTGGCTATTAAATCTTTAAATATTTTTCTGTCTTTACTCTGTTCATTCCTCTCCTTCAGGTCCTCCAATTCTATCTGCATTACTCTGCTTCAGTTTTATCATTTTAATAATTCTTTTTGTTGTTGTTTTATTTTATTAATTTTTTAAATTTTTTTATAAACATATAATGTATTTTATCCCCAGGGGTACAGGTCTGTAAATCACCAGGTTTACACACTTCACAGCACTCACCATAGCACATACCCTCCCCAATGTCCATAACCCCACCCCCCTGTCCTGGACCCCCTCCCCCCAGCAGCCCTCAGTTTGTTTTGTAAGATTAAGAGTCACTTATGGTTTTTCTCCCTCCCAATCCCATCTTGTTTCATTTATTCTTTTCCTACCCCCAAAAACCCCCACGTTGCATCTCCACTTCCTCATATCAGGGAGATCATATGATAGTTGTCTTTCTCTGATTGACTAATTTCGCTAAGCATAATACCCTCTAGTTCCATCCATGTCGTCACAAATGGCAAGATTTCATTTCTTTTGATGGCTGCATAGTATTCCATTGTGTATATATACCACATCTTCTTTATCCATTCATCCATAGTTGGCTATTGTGGACATTGCTGCTATAAACATTTGGGTTCACGTGCCCCTTCGGATCACATGAAGGAACATTTCCATAGTTTGGTTATTGTGGACATTGCTTTCCATAGTTTGGCTATTGTGGACATTGCTGCTATAAACATTTGGGTTCACGTGCCCCTTTGGATCACATGAAGGAACATTTTTACTAAAGAGGATATACAGTTGATAATAAGCACATGGAAAGACTACCCATTAGGGAAATACAAATCAAAATACAATGAGATATCATCACATATCACTATGCTAAGATAAAAAAATTTGTGACAATGTTATGTACTATTGAGGATGTAGAGAAACTGGACCACTCACATGTTGCTGGTGGAAATGAAAATGATACAGCCACACTGGAAAACAATTTTGCCATTTCTTTCTTTTTATTTTTTTTAAGATTTTGTTTATTTATTTGACACAGAGAGAGATCACAGCAGGCAGAGAGGCAGGCAGAGACAGAGAGGGAAGCGGGCTTCCTGCTGAGCAGAGAGCCCAGTGCAGGGCTCCATGTGGGGCTCAATCCTAGGACCCTGAGATCATGACCTGAGCTGAAGGCAGAGGCTTAACCCACTGAGCCACCCAGGTGCCCCAATTTGGCCATTTCTTAAAAGCTAAACACATAGCTGCTATATAACCCAACAGTCAAAAATTCCTGGGTAATTACCCAGAGAAATGAAAATTTATGTTCATACAAAAACTAGTGCATGAATATTTATATCAGCTTTATTAATAATTCAAAAACTAGAAACAACCCAAATGTACTTCTTAGGATGAATGTTTAAATAAACTATATTTCATGTGTACCATGAATTAACATTCGTAATAAAAAAGGAATAAACTGTTGAAACATGTAACAATCTGAATGAATCTCTAGAATACTCTGCCCAGTGAAAAAAGCCAGTTTCAAAAGATTATGCCCTATATGATTCTGTTGATATGGCATTTTTAAAATGACAAAATTATACAAATGAAGAGATTAGTGATTGCCAGTGGAAGAAGGGGGTGGGCCTAAGAGGGAAGTGGCCATGACCATAAGAAAAAATATGAAGGATCCTTATGGTCATGGCAGTGTTCTGTATCTTGATGATACAACCAGGAAATTACATTGATATATTGTATTATAGTTCTGTAAGATGTTACCATTTCAGGAAATGGGGCAAAATGTATATAGAACTTTATTATTTCTTACAATTCCATACGACTCTAAAATTATCTCAGAGTTAAAAAAATAATGAAGATGTTTAAATAAGACACCCTCTGAGAAGCATCTGGGTGGCTCCGTGGGTTAAGCCTCTGCCTTCAGCTCAGGTCATGATCTCAGCGTCCTGGGGTAAAGCCACACATTGGGCTCTCTGCTTAGCAGGGAGCCTGCTTCCCCCAACCCTATGCCTGCCACTCTGTCTGCTAGTGATCTCTCTCTCTCTGTCAAATAAATAAATAAAATTAAAAAAAAAAAAAAAAGAATACCCTCTGAGGATCGTGGAAAATACTCAGAGATAAAATTTCCATTCAGTATTTTGAAATTATCTGACAGATAAAGAAATATATAAATATATATTTTTAAATATGTAAGCTTAATTATAATTTATAATTATATAAATATATAAGAAATGCATAGTATATAATAAATATGAATTATGATATATGAATATTATCAATATAATTAATAATTAATAATGCATTATAACTTAATGTATTTATAATTATAATTATATTTATATTTATTTAGTCAAAATGTACTGGCAAGCTCAATCTGGAACTGTTTACAAAGGGCACTGGCACTGTTAAGTTACAAGATTCAGAAAAGGGAGCTGAAACTGAACTACCTTTAGTGAACCAGGTAGCTAAGTTCTCAGAGTCTTTAAAGGGAAATAAGGAAAACTCTTCTCAGCCTCTTAGAGAAGTAGTAATAATGGACAAAGTCCTCACTGGGTATTGAGTAAATGAACAGTCATCTGGAAGATATTAGATATTCTCTAACCCTGTAGGGTAGGTACTGGATTCAAGCAAAATAGCATGGAAGCTGAGAACTAGGGAATTCCACAGGACCCTAGAAGAAGTAAAGATAAAAATAATCACACCCAAGGATGCTTTTTATTTTTATTTTTTAAAGATTTTATTTATTTATTTGACAGAGAGAGCATAAACGGGAGGGGGAGAACAAGGGGAGAGGGAGAAGCAGGGTCTCCACTGAACAGAGAGCCCAATGAGGGACTCGATCCCAGGACCCTAGGATCATGACCCGAGCTGAAGATAGGACACATAACTGACTGAGCCCCAGGGGCCCCCCAAGCATACTTTCATCACCCAAGAAACACAGAAAACAAAACCATGGAAAACAAAACAATGGGAAACAAACTTCACTGAAATAGATTCACAGAGAAAAAAAATAAACCACTTAAGGAAAAGGATATGTTAAGAGAGTCAACTGAAATATTAAATTTCTTCCCAAGGTCTAGAAAGAATACCATATGGAGATTTTTAATATAAGTTCATTGTAGTTGCATCTTTTTTTTTTTTAATATTTACTTATTTATTTTAGAGAGACTGTGCATGGAGCAGTGTGAGGGGAGGACAGAGGGAGAAGGAGCGACAACCTTAAGGATATTCCACACTCAGCATGGAGTCTGACTCAGGGCTGGACCTCACAACTCTGAGATCACAACCTGACGACAAACCAAGAATTAGACACTTACCTGACTGAACCACCCCAGTGCTCCCACTGTACTGCATCTTATGTGAAGTTAGAGAAAGATCATGAAAAAAATGGGCAACCAGAGTATTTATAACGTTATTTTTTAATCTTTTAAAGAATCCTCAATAAAATGACTAAATGCTGTTGATCTTGGGATCCAAATATATGAATGCTGGTTAAGTTTTGCTTACACTAGTTTGTGCTTTAAACTTTTAGAAGAAAAAACAAAACTCAAAAAATTGAGGAGTACTGGAATTAGTGGAGTACCTGGCTTAGGGCAAAGTGGGTCCTTGATTCAGCTTCTTTTCTTTATTAGATACAGACAAACTGAGAGCAGAAGAACCAAGAATACAACTTACAATAAAATGGTACCATGCTCTGGTTGATAGACGTAACATAACAATACACTTTATTGAAGTCATCTCAAAGGTTTCAGTAATGAAACAGAGCTTTCTTTGCAGAAATCTCTATAATGTAGCAACAAATTCCTCTGGAGATGAATAAAAAGGGCCTACAAAGGATAAACAATGTTTAAAATCCACAAAAGCATAGCTCACTAAAACTGAAATCTAAAACACCATGCAAAATAATAAAAAAAATTATTTAAGAAATCATTTGGCAGGAAGGGAACAGTGAAAGTTCCATATAGAGAAATGGAAAATGAAGGCCTAGTTTCACATTGACTATTCTCTATTTGGCCCATTTTGAATAGTTTAAGACATAACAAAAAATAACCTCATGCTTAAATATACATATATAAAGAATTTGTTTTGTTTCCTTAGATAACTTTTTATAAAGTTTTTATTCAAAATTCAATTAGTTAATATACGGTATAATATTACTTTCAGGTGTACAATGTAGTGATTCAACACTTACCTAGGACATCCAACAAGTAAACCCCTTGATCTCCATCACCGATTTCACCCATTTACTTACCCACTTCCTCTCTGGTAATCATCTGTTTTCTATAGTCTATAGAGTTTTTTTCTTGGTTTTCCTCTTTTCCGCCTAAGATCCTTTGTTTTTTTTCTTAAATTCCAAAACTTTAGATAACTTTTCCTTAAATATCCTTGATCTGAGGGGCCTGGGTGGCTCAAGCTGATTAAGCATCTACCTTCGGCTCAGCTCACAATCCTGAGTCCTGGGATCAAGTCCCACATTGGGTTCCCTCCTCGGTGAGGAGTCTGCTTCTCCCTCTCCCCTTCCTGCCCCTTCCCCTGCTCCTGTGCATGAGCTCTCTCACTCTTTCTCTCTCTCCTGTTCTCTCTCTCTCTCAAATAAATAAAATCTTAATTAATTAATTAATTAATTAGTATCCTTGATCTTTCCAACAAAATTCTGATGCCATTGTTGACATTAGAAGTATTCTGGCTGCATGAATTCAGATAATGGAATAAACAGAGGGTTTTTTTGGACACTATAAATAATACTTAACAGAAATTCAAACTATAGGAGAGAGAATCTCAATTTTAAAGATTTTTAGTACCTCATGCCCTAAGATGTAAGTTAGCATAGTCAATTAGTTCAGAAGCCTTTACTCTTCTATGGCTAAAAACAATTTTATAGATAAATGTATGACATCATTATTGTTGACCATACTTACATAAATATAATAACAAATTAACAGAATTTTTTTACTGTTAATCTGTCATTTGAAAATTTGAAAATTTACCATATTAATGGTAAATCATCATAGGTCTAAATCAAAAAGAATAAAACTGCTCGCGTTCTCCCAGAAAAAGGTTGGGATATTAAACCAAAAAAACGTGTGTTTATAGAACTATTCAACATAGTAGAGGTGTTGATTGTTAGAAGCACAGTCAAATTTCCCTAATTAACAGAATGATAAAGAGGGAAGGGAGAGAAAGAATGAGAGAATATTTCAAATCCCTAATCAAAACTGTAGTCATATATATCTTTTGGAAACAAGGGATTAATTACCCAAACCATTTTTTATTTGATTATGTGTTTGTTTGTTTGTTTTTCTTGCCTAATTTCTAAAACCTTCTAGCAAAGCAGATATTTTTAACATACACTTGGATAAAAGATGCTGAAGAGAGCCTCTTAGACTTTCATGAGAAAATAAGACTTGGGCTACTTAGGATATAGAAAGTCCCAAAAGAAAGTTATCCCCACTTAAGTATTCCCATTTGAACATAGAGAAAAAAACCCAAAATCTAAAAATTAATATTTTTTTTTTCTTTAGCTCATCAGAAAGCTATAGTAGTAAGATTATAAACTAAATTCCAAAGAAAGACAAGATGTCTCTACTGAGGACAGGTCACATGAACTGTTTGAGAACATGTGAGGAAAAGATAGCTACCTTCCAAGCAATAAAAATAACAGGAAATTTTCTAAGTTACTAGAGCTGAAGTATGGGAATATGATCAGTGTGAGACACTTGGGACCCTCAACATAACAGGGGTTTACATTCACTGCTATGTTCTTTCCAGGGGTTTCATTGGTGCTCAGGAGATAGATTTGGGACAGGGCCAAGATCTGAGAGACCCTGAGTAGTACAGGTGTGTAGAAGTGTTAAGCCTCTGGGAGAGGGGCAACAAACCCTCCCATCATTAATGAGATCCCTTGGTTTGGGGAGAAGGAAGACTAAAAGCAAAACTCCTTTGCTCTAGAGCACAGATTGCAAACCATTTTGCCCCCTAGCCAGTTTCCTTCTATAGCTGAAGAAGAAATAAATTTTTTTTTTTGGGGGGGTGGGGTGAAAGGCAAGACCCCTCCAGAGCAGAGGAACAAGTAGAACTGAATTACCTCTAAGAGGGTGGGTAACACTCACATACCTATGAGTAAGCACAATCACAGAGAGAAGACAGAATTTGACCATAGCTGAGAAGAGAGTGCCCAAAAGGACACACCCAAAAGGCCTAAGAGATAAACTAATAAACCACTGGTGGAGATAGATTCAATTCAAAAGAAGGAGAATAACAATGGGAAATAGATGGGGCAAATAGAATTCAACTAGCAAAGTCTTAGGTTTAAATCCAACCATATCAATACTTACAATAATGTGAATGTCATGAAAAATGTGTACACATCTAACAAGAAAACTTTAATACACATGAAGCAAAAGCTGATAACACTGATAGAAAAAAATAAATCTACTCTTATGGTTGAAGAGTTCAACATTTGTCTCTCAGTAATCAACAGAACAAGCAGTCAGCAATCAGTAAGGTTATATAAAATTGGATAATATTTTTTTTAAGATTTTATTTATTTGACAGAAAGAGAGATCGCAAGTAGGCAGAGAGGCAGGCAGAAAGAAAGGGGGAAGCAGGCTCCCTGTTGAGCAAAGAGCATGATGTGGGGCTTGATCCCAGTACTCTGAGATCATGACCCGGCCAAAGGCAGAGGCTTAAACCACTGAGTCACGCAGACACCCCTTGAATAACATTATTAACCAACTTGAAGTAACTGACATTTTTCGAACATACCACCCAGTAAGAGCACAGTGTACATTCTTCTCAAGTGAACATGGGACATTCACCCAGGTAACTTGTATTCTGGAACATTAAACAAATTTGAACAGAACTGAAATCATATAATGTATATTATCTAACAGCAAATAATTTAAACTAAAAATCAATAGCAGAATGACATTAGTCCTTTTCACAAATATTTGGAAATTAACACATGTCTAAATAAACCATGGGTCAAAGTGATAGTCACAAGTGAAATTAAAACGTATTTTGAGTTAAACATAAATTGAAGTATAATATGTCAAGACTTTTGGGACACCACTAAAATGTGGTAAAGTGAGATTTATAGAATCAAAGGTTTATACTAAAAAAAAGACAAGAGTCAAAAGTATATTCTAAGCTGCTACTTTAAGAACCTAGAAAAAAAAAGAGCAAATTAAATACAAAATAAGCAGACAGGAGAGAATATTAAAGATAAGAGCTAAAATAAATTAAAAACAAAAAAAAAATAGAGTACATTAAAGAAATCAAAAGATGGCTTCTTAAAAAAGTCAAGATAATAGATAAAACTCTACCCAGACTGATCAAGAAAATGAAAGAGGGGTCGCCTGGGTGACTCAGTGGATTAAATCCTCTGCCTTTGGCTCAGATCATGATCCCAGGCTCCTGGGATCAAGCCCCACATCGGGCTCTCTGCTCAGTGGGGAGCCTGCTTCCTCCTCTCTCTCTGCCTGCTTCTCTGCCTATTTGTGATCTCTGCCTGTCAAATAAATAAATAAAATCTTAAAAAAAAATGAAAGAGAAGACATATACTACTTTAGACCATATTTAGGATAATGAGCATGTTGTGAAGAACTCATGTCAATGAATTTGATGACTTAAATGAAATTGATAATTATTTCAAAAACACAGACTACCAAAACTTAACCTGGAAGAAATGTATACCCTGAATAACCTTCTATCTTTCCCCCCCTATACATTTAATTAATAATTAAAGCCTAACCTCAAAGACAACTCCAGGCACAGATGACTTCACCAGCAAATTTTAACATTTAAAGAAGAAATTTTACCCCAGATCTTCCAGATCATGGAAGAAGAAATACATTCCACCTCAATTTATGAGGTTAACATTATCTTGAAAAAATTTAGTGCATTAAATGGAGATGAAAAAATATCATGAGAAAGGTCAAAGATTTAAATAGAAATATGTACCATGTCAGTAGGTTCAAAGTTTTCATATTGCTAAACTATTTCTCTACTAAAATATCTACAGTTTTTGACTATTTTTTTGTTTTGTTTCAGTTTTGTTTTAGTAGAAGTTTACATACTGATTCTAAAATATGTGAAAAAACAAAGCAGCTAGAACAGCCAATCCAATTTTGAAAATTTAAGAGCAAAAAAAGGTGAAGGACTCGCACAACCTGATTTTAAGATTTGAGCTAGTTTTTAATTATATCTGTGCAAACCGATGAAGAAATTACAAAAGAAATACTTTTTTTCTTGAGGAAATTCCCTAGCTTTTTTCACAGTTTAGTATGTCTCTGGTCTTAGCCTATTTATCACAGTTGCCCTTTATCACAGTTAGAAAATACTTGTATCAAATCTATCAAACAAGACTGAGAAAAGCAGGTCCTTCTATAATGGTACACTGAGACTCAGACTTGTTAAACCAAGCCATGGAGTAACTTTGAAGGAAAAAGTTTTAAATGAATAGAAACATTTATAAAGACTTGTATTTAGATTCCTAAAAAAAATAAATGAATAAATAAAAATATTTCATAAATGACAGGCCAAAAATGACCTGATTGTAAACAATTCATGTGAAAAGTGAATTTATTGTGGCTTCCAACATGCTAGAAAGAGACACCTGTCTGGATTATCATTAATGTATTAATGCAAACTTGTATTCAGAAAAAGAGATGCAAACCTTGGAACAGAGAGAGTGCTGATAATTATTTTATGTAAAAAAAAAGAATGATTTAAAGAATTAGGATATTTAATCTGAAGAAAGTAAAACATTTCTGCTTCAGAGGGGTGAGCATTTTAAAATTTGGAGGGTTGCTACGTGAAAGATAGTTGAGGGGCACCTGGGTGGCTCAATGGTTAAAGCCTCTGCCTTCGGCTCAGGTCATGGTCCCAGGGTCCTGGGATCGAGCTCCACATCAGGTTCTCTGCTCGACAGGGAGTCTACTTCCTCCAATCTCTCTGCCTATCTCCTCTGCCTACTTGTAATCTCTCTCTGTCAAATAAATAAATAAAAATCTTTAAAAAAAAAGATAGTTGAGATTAAAGTTGTCATAATACAAATTTCCAAAAGACGCAGATGACATGACCAATAACACGGCTCTTGTTTAGAGAATTTGAATTATCAGCAATAACAGACTGTCCTACCAAGCAGGCGTCTTCTACAAGAGACTTTCTGGCCCTCTGTGCCATAAAATGTTTCTGTTCTGAGAAGAGTAATAGGTTAGGGGACCATTCCAGAGTGCCAGTACTTTGAAAATTGCTTTTCCTTTTCTTACCAAGTAACTAAATAAATAACTGAATGCATCATACTCTTTACTCAATTTGTTTGTTTTTTTATTTTTACTTTTTTTTCTTTTCTCAATTTTAAATATTAATAAATCAAAAGAAAGGAGCACTCATGCACTATTGGTGGGAATGCAAACTGGTGAATACCACTGTGAAAAACATTATGGATATTCCTAAAAAATTAAAAATAGAACTACCACATGATCCAGTAATTGCGCTGGGAATTAATCCAAAGAAGACAAAAAAAATACAAAAATGCTACCTTGAAAGGATATATGCACCTGTATGTTTATTGCAGCATTATTTACAGTAGCCAAATTATAGGAGGATCCCAAGTGCCCTTTGATAGATTAATGGATAAAGAAGATGAATGGGTAATATCCCATCGTGTATTTCTATGACTGAATAATATTTCATTCTGTATATATATTCATCCATAAAAATAAATGAAATCTTGCCATTTGAAATAGCATCGATGGAGTTAGAAATTATAATACTAAGCAAAATAAGTGAGAGAAAGATAAATACCGTATGATTTCACTGGTATGAGGAATTTAAGAAACAAAAAAAAAGCAAATAAAGTGGTGGGGGAGAGAAAAACCAAAAAAGAAAAAAATAGTCTTTTAATCACAGAGTTAGCAACAAACTGATAGTTACCAGATGGGAGGTATATGGGTGGGGGTGATGGGTGGAATAGGTGAAGGGGATAAATAGTACACTTATCATGATGAGCACTGGGAATGTGTAGAATTGTTGAATCACTATATTGTACACCTGAAGCTAATATAACACTCTATGTTAACTATATTGGAATTAAAATTTTTAAAAAATGATAAATTAAAAAATGAAATTCTGAAGTTAGAGGAAATAAAGGGAGTTTAAAATAGTCCCTTTTCCTAAATATGTAACACATTGAGTCCTGTTTATAAAAAGAAGTGAAATGTTAATGAGTATGTGGTCTGCTGCTAAACTCTAGATAAGATAAACTCAAGTTAAATTTATAAAAGTCTTGTTTATACCGAGCCATATTAATCTGATGTAAATTATACAATCTTTATCAACAAGATCTAATATAATCCATGTTTTGGGGTTTGTGTATATTTGCCTATGTGTATGTGGTGAGACTGTATCATTTCTTTCAAGTTCTTGATTTGGAAACTGGCTACATTAAAAAACAGATAATATCACTTAAATAAATTGTTTACATTGTCTCATAATTCACTTTACTTTTTCTTAAGTAAACACCTTTACACTATTTTCAATATTTCAGATAAAAATATTCTTTAATAGGAAAACATACTAGTTATGTCCGTCTTCTCAGTGCAAGTATGACATCTTTGAACATTTCTCCCTATTATTTAAAGTAAGGTACATTTCTCTTGGGAGATTCTGGCCTTTTAGGAAAAGTTTGAGTAAAGTGAAGATCGATGGTCAAAAGAAACACTTGCTTTTTGAAAACTGTTACTTGTAAATTCAGCAGTAAGAGCCACTATATATACACATGATATCCCATAGGCTTTAGGCATTTTTGTTCTTAATGTGTACAAATGAAAATGAAAAGAGAATTTGCCCACATAAATGTTTATTTTGCACTGCCATGATGCGAAACAATCACTTTCCCACTCTCACAATGTCAAGGAAGAAGGTTTTGTCCTAGAAATTTGATTAAACCTGGTGATAAGAATAATCTGTTTGCCTTGGGAGATAATATCATACTATTACAGAATCCCTGGTGTAAAGCTGTAACTGAGAAAAATTCTTGCCCACATAATATGAAACGTTACACAATATTATCTAATTCCTACATATTACTGATAATAAATATTTTTCTTCTCTGGAAATAGTCAAACAAGAAGTGTAAATTGTAGCTAAACTACATTTTAAAATAGATGTAATTTACTAATTAAATACAAAGGGAATTTTGAAAAATTATGTAAATCAAAATTATTTGCATATAAATGTATCTTAAAATCATAGATTTTGGCACAAAAGTCCATAAAATATGACTACTCACTCTCTGTACTTTGTAATTTATGAAGAGCCAAGAAATACCCACTTAGTTCTACAGGATTTAGAATATATGTAAGGAAAAGACTGTAGGACATATCAACCAATAATCTTTAAAAAGCTGAAAACATTATACTAAAATGTATGATAAAATTAATTAAGCTTATAACTATTTTAAAAATAAGGAAAATAATTAGACTATTGAGAATTGTATCATTCATGTATTTCTCCCATTTATTTTAAATAACATTAATTCAGATTCAATTGGGAAATGTAAATCTTACATCTATAGACTACTAAAGTTTTTCTCTTTTCAAAAAGAGAGATACCCTGTGATAGATGAAAAGTCTTTAGCACTGTATATTTGAATTATTTATTATTTACATTTTGTCATAGAATTTCTTTTCTAGTAGAAGGGAAGTGTATATAAGGGCTATTATTCTTATGCTCAGATTTGAAGTCCATGGCAGGCACAAAATGGTAGTGTATGAGGAAATAGTTGGTTTCAACAAGTTCTACTGATTTACTGCTCTTCAGAGCAAGTAACGTAGCTGGGAAACAAGCTGGCCATCATGTACACATTTTTATGATTTCAAAATGATGTGTTTCTCATGTTTTTCCTGCTGTTTTCTCTGAATACTGACCTGAAACCCTATATTTTTTATAATAAAGCTGAGTGATAACTGAAGGTAGCTCTATTTTGCAAAAAGTAACTGGAATATAGAACTTTTTACCACAAACAAAATACAACTTGCTACCAGAGAATCCAAGCACATGGTACAATGTGTGTATTAAATGCTGTTAAATTTCCTTTAACTGAGTGAACAATTTTTATGGCTTGTCATCATTTCAGTGCTCATTTCCTGCCAGTAGTGTTCCCCAACACTTTGCATACCTTATGTTATGTAAACACAAGTCTCTTAATTATGTCTCATTATCTCCTTTTCAAAGGGCAGAAGGTGATCTCAGAGAGTGGCTATATCATAATTAAATTACCTTTCAAAGATTAAACATTTAAGGAAATCTCAGTTTAGAATTAGTTTAATTTGATAGTATTATTTCTTTAACCACAGCTAAATTAATCCCACTTTTCAGAATACATGATCCAGAAAAACTCCAATATTGGTGCAATTAAAACTAAATAGAGGGGCACCTGGATAGCTTAGCGGGTTAAAGCCTCTGCCTTCAGCTCCGGTCATGATCCTGGGATTGAGCCCCACATCGGGCTCTCCGAGCCCCACATCGGGCTCTCCGCTCAGCGGGAGCCTGCTTCCTCCTCTCTCTCTCTCTGCCTCTCTGCCTACTTGTGATCTCAGTCTGTCAAATAAATGAATAAAATCTTTGAAAAAAAAATAAATAAAACTAAATAGAAAACACCATCAAGGGGTGTCTGGGTCAGTTGCTTAAGAGTCTGCCTTCAGGGGTGCCTGGGGGGTGCCTGGGTGGCTCACTGGGTTAAAGTCTCTGCCTTTGGCATAGGGCATGATCTCAGGGTCCTGGGATCGAGCCCCGCATCGGGCTCTCTGCTCAGCAGGGATCCTGCTTCCCCCTGTCTATCTGCCTGCCTCTCTTCCTATTTGTGATCTCTGTCTGTCAAATTAATAAATAAGAATCTTAAAAAAAAAAAAAAGAGTCTGCCTTCAGCTCAGGCCATGCTCTTAGGGTCCTGGGATGGGCCTGACTCTGGGTCCCTGCTCAGTGTGGAGTCTGCTTCGTGCCTTTTCTCTCCCTTTGCCCCACTCTCCCTGCTAGTGCTTTTGTTGTCTTTCTCAAAATGAATAAATTTTAAAAATCTTAAAAAAAAAAAGAAAACACCATCAGAAAAGTAAAGCTTGATTGAATATATAGATTCAGGTCTACATTTTCCTTTAAGCTCTAGATAGATAAATAAACAAATAAAGCAAAATAATGTGGTACTTTATTTTTTTATAAACCCAGCAAATTTCAGTTTTGATTTTAGCCTCATCCTTATTGAATCTCCATAGGTAAGCAAGACTAGACATTTTGATTTTCTGGTCGGGCCATATGCCCTCCTCCTGACCTTACTTTCCCTAAAACACAGAGATTGCTATGAAATGGAGGTTAATTTAAGACTTACAGAAAAGGAAAAGAGAAAAAAAAAAAAAAAGAAAGAGAGTTACAAAGACAAAAATTATATTCCATTAAGGTATGGTGCTTCCAGTGACAAGGACATTCTTATGTAATCCAGGTTTAGATATAAATTGAAAAACATAATTTATTTAGTGAATCTAAAATTGAATATACCTTTTGACCCACTAGCTCTATTGCTTGAAAATTATCTTCAATGTATACTCAGAGAGTCTTCCACAAAAATTTTAGTCAGAGACAAGATAATGATAGCACAGAACTAGTTTGATCATTCTCTTTATTGACACGATGTCTCTTTCTTCACATTTGAATTAAAGAATGAATGTTTCTTTTTAACTTGGCAATCCATTACATCATCACATTTCAGTGAATCAAAGATGAACAATTAATGCATCATTATTTTATATGACACTAAGATGTTACTCATTTTACTTTTAAAACACCCTCAATAGCCAACGTTTGAAAACTATTTTTATGAGAGAATAGTTATATTTTATAATTGAGGTCATACAATAACACAAATAGAGTACAAAATTTAACTCCATATAAGTTTCTGTTTCATAGACTATTCTTATAGGGAAACATAACTTTTTGCAAGTTGTGAAAGATTTTTATTTGACAAGCCTGTTAAAGACAAGTAGAGATAAACTTTGTAGTGAATCAGCTTAACAAAAATAGAATCCTCGTATCTTTACTTTTTATTTCAAAAAACACAGTGGAAAGACACCAGAAGCCATGATGAAAGGATAAAGTCAAATATAATATTACTTGAGACTTTTATCAAGAGATGATTTGCTTAGGTCTCTTTTTTTGTCATATAGTAGTGACCATTTTTATTTCCATGGGTCATAAATATTTGAAATCTTTAGCTTTCTCATGAGCATAAAAATGTAATGCTCAGCACAATCTCTGAATAAATGAAATATTTCAAGGTCAGAAAATTATTCCATAGTTCTATGTAATTAAATTTAATTACACTTTTACAGGGAGACTGATACTCCTAATTTGGTATTTTCCTAGAACATGTTTAATTTACTCTGTTTCCCATAGGTAATACCACTTTAGTAAAGTGTATCAATTAGGGTAACTTCCCCTGCAAGGATAGGAGTCCAGTTCAACTACATATAAAATAATGGAATTTGTGATCTCTTATTGTGTGTATAGAGGTGGGTGCTCCAGGACTCATGAATTCCGTAAATATCATTAAAGGCCCAGGTTTTTTCCATCTTTCTACCCTTGTATCTTCATTATTCTTCTCAAGATGATGTACAACAAAGTATGAATCCCCCTCAGGTCCAGGAATCACTAGTAAAAATAGCAGTGACTAGCAGAAGACCTGTTTCTTCCTTACATCTTCTCCACCACCCCCAGCAAAGAAACTTGTCACGGAAACTCTCCAGGAGACTTACTATCATGTCCTTGGTCAGAGCTGGCTCACAAGCTCAATCAGAAACACGTCACCAGCAAATTGCCTTAGACAAGTCTGATATGATCATATTAGAAAGAAAAGGTAAACTCTGGAATAAGATCGAGCTGCTGCAAATGAAGAAGAAAGGAAAAGTAGCTATTGGGTGGGCAAACATCAGAATTTATCTCAGCAACTCACTGTTCCAGAGCTCTGTTTTTCAGTTTCAAATGGGGATAATCTTTTGGATGTATTGTAAGGGTTTTGAGGAATTTGGAGTTCATCAAGGAAAGAGATATGACAATGAGAAGTAGTAACAGACAAGCTTTACTGGGCAAGAAACCAAGTAGCATTTGCACAGTGTTGCCTGAGAAGAAAAGTCCCTCACAGCACAACTGTCAAGAGGCTTAAGGTCTAAGGGCCACTTTCTAGAAGGGGAGACAAACAAGCGAACTTCAGAGAAGACGGGTGCTGGAGAAGTGGTTCTGTGTCTAGGCAATGTCATTTAGCCACATACTGGGGAATCTCAAGATCAGAGAACTCGGAAGGACAGCAGCAGATTAAGACCTAGTAACAGCAAGGCCCTATTTTATCAATAGGTAACAACTATTGTGTGAGGTTTAATGGAGTATGCAAAGACAGCAGACTCTAAGTGACCAAAATTGGTTTATTGGGGCTATTTTTAAAATAACTGGATGTATAAAAATTTGAGTATGATGCCAGCAGACCTTTGAGGTAACAGGTTTCAGCCTGCAGTGGAGATATCAAGACCCAAGGGGACAATACACAGGATTCATCTTTGGCTTATTTATTTAAGACTTATCTCATAAAGTCATTGTATTGGGGTGAAATGAACAAAGGATGTAGATGCAATGGGTATTCACATTTTAAAAAAAAGATTTTATTTATTAATTTGAGAGAGAGAGACCATGAGTTGGGGTGGAGGGTGGGGAGTAGCAGAGGGAGAGAGGGACAAACAGACTCCCTAATGAGCAGGGAGCCCAATGTAGGGCCTGGATCCCAGCACCCAAGATCATGACCTGAGACATCGGGCGCACCATTTTTAAACTGGTAAAAGTTAGTTTGTCTCCTCATTGCATTGTACACCACTACTACCAATGTTTTCTAACCCTTAAATCAAGTATTCATAAAGAATGGGCCAGACAACTTTCCTCAGTCAGGGCATGCTGAAAATAAAAGATAGGCCTCAGTCAGAGTATGCTAATCATTGCAAAAAGACAACCCCTAAATCTCAGCGACTTCACACAAAGTGCGTTTCTTGCTAACAGAACAATCTAGTCAAATGTATGTACATCACTCCAACCTTTCATGTGACTGAGGCACCCACTGTCTTTTCATCTGGTGTCTCTGCTTCAGGGTCCTCTATTAGACTCTTTGGATTTGGTCAGAAGATGAGGAAGATGGTATAGAAAAGGTAGATCTGTTCTCAATTGTGTCAGCTTGGAACTGGTTATCACCTCGATTTATGTTCCATTGGTGAAAATGGAAGACTTCAAACAAACAAACAAACAAACAAACAAACCCAGAAAACAAGAAACAAAACTTCAAATGTTTCTATTATCTTCCCAGCAATGTTCTTAAATATGTTATAAATGGAATCACCTTCTCTAGAAAGTACAAAGAATGCCATAGTGCAAAATTTTGAAGGAGCAATGAGTCAAATCCTGAATATCAACTCCAGAAGTATTCGTGTGGGGCTTCATAAGTATCCTTTTTAGTTAGTTATTTGCCAATATAAACTTTTTTTGTTTGTTTATTTTTATTGTTTTTGTTATCATTAATATAAAAAGAGAAAAATGTGAGCTCTCTCACTTTCATAAAAATATATTAACAAACAAAGGAAGATGTACCAGAATAGATCAGATTTTTTTTAAATGTATCTTGGGGTGCCTGAGAGGTGCAGTGAGTTAAGTGTAGGACTCTTAGTTTCGGCTCAGGTTGTGAAGTTAGGGTCATGAGATTGATCCCCATGTTGGGCTCCATGCTTGGCCCAGAGACTGCTTAAGATTCTCTCTCCTTCTCCCTTTACCCCTCCCACTTGTGCAAATGCTTGCTCGCTCTCTCTCTCCCTCAAATAGATAGAAAACAAATCTTAAAAGTAAAAGTATCTCTACTTTTACATCAGGGTAAAAAGTCAGAAACTATTTCACTGTTTTAGTTGAACTATAACAAGACATATTCGTACTTAAGGAAAAAAAAAAAAAAAGGATGGTGATTTCAAGAATAAAAGTTTTCAATTGTTATTAGGATTTCTACCCAATCATGTTTGACAGAAACACTGAAGTATGATAGTGCTATTGAAGAGGATCGTTAGGATATGCAAGAAAAAGTCAACCTAGCTGGTAGTTCTCAGCATAACAGATCAGAACTTTCATGAATGCCTAAAAATAACAAAGATAAAAACTCTTGAAAAAATTAGGAAATTGCTTCTGAATCTATACAATTTAAGGCCTGAAAATATTAGAGATACTTAATAATAGCTAAACTATACTGAGTGTTATGATGGTCAAATAGTGATCAAAGTGTTTTGTTTGTGATAATTCCTTTAATTCCCATAATGACCATCTGATAACTACTGACACACACTTTCACATAAGAAAATTGAGAGCCAGAAAGAAAGCAGTTTGTTGAAGTTTATTCCATTGGTTAGTGGAAGAGCAAGAATAAGAAGTTAGACTAATTTCAGAGTAAATGCCATTCATGATTGTACCATGTGGATTCTCATGAAGAAATGCAGTAACTTCATGATGAGATAAATATGGATTGATTAGTTTGATCACTTAATTCAAAATCAAACTTCAATATTATGTGTACTGTCAGGATCAAATTAAATGAAAAAAGGGCAGAAGTATTTTCAGAATGTGCACTTTTAAAAAACATCCTAATGCTATTCTAGTTTAATGCCTGCTAGGTCACTTGTGGATTTTTTCAAACATTCAGTGCTATCAATTTATTAGAAATAAACAACAGCAGATGTAATTGCTGAATAAAATCCATTGTATGAACATAAAATATTTTTTTATCCATTTACCAGGAAATGGATGTTTGGATTCATTTCACTTTGGGGCTATTATCAATAATGTTGCTGTGAGCATTTCTATACAAGTCCTTGGATTGACATATGTTTTCATTTCTCTAGAAGTGGAATTGCTTGATCATATGGTAAATTTAGGTAGGTTTTTAAGAAATTACCAAACTCTTTTCCAAAGCATCTTCACCATTTTACATTTCCATGAGCAAAGTATGAGGTTCCAGTTTTAACAACACTTGCTTTTTATAGACATCTTAGCGTCTGTGAAGTGGTATATCATTGTACTTTTAATTTGCATTTATGCTTAATAATGTGCATCTTTATATGTGCTTATTGGTCATTCACATAGCTTCTTTAAAAAAATACATATTCCAACTCTTTGCCAAATTTTAATTGGATGATTTGTCATCTTATTATTGCTTTGTAAGATTGCTTTATGTTTTCTAGTTATCTATGACATAGATAAGGTTTGCAAACACTTTTTCTCAGTCTGTGACCTATCTTTTCATATTCTTTATGGTGTCTTTTAAGTTTAACACTTTTTAACTTTTGTGAGATCTAATTTATCAATTGTTTCTTTTGTTGCTAATGTTTTTTATTTTTATGACTAAGAAGTAATTACCTAACCTAAGGTCACAAAGATTTATGCCTGGTTTTTGTTTTTGTTTTTGTTTTGTTTTTCCCCAAGTGCTTTGTAATTTTAATTCTTAAATTTGGGTGCATGATCTATTTTAAGTAAATGTGTTTGGTGTGAGATGGCATCTTTGTTGAAAATCAATTGACGACAGAAATGCAAATCAAAACCACAATGAGATATCCTCTTACATTAACCAAAATGGCTAGAATTGAAAAGATAAGAGCTAATAACTATTGGTCAGAATGTGGAGAAAAAAGGAGCTTTATTGGGGGAGCATATAAATTGGTATATCCACTGAGGAAAACAATATGGAGGTTCCTCAAAAATTAAAAAAAAATAAAATTAAAAATAGAAATGTCACATGACCCAATAATTTCACTACTGATAATTTACCCAAAGAAAACAAAAACCTTAATTTGAAAAGATGTATATACTCCTTTGTTCATTGCAGCATTTTTTATAATAGCCAAGATATGGAAGCAACTTAAGTGTCCATTGATAGATGAATGGATAAAGTAGATGTAATGTATATGGAATGGAATATTACCCAACCATAAGAGAGGATGAGTTCTTATTTTTTGTGACAACATAGATAGACCTAGATGGTATTATACTAAATGAAATAAGTCAGACAGAGAAAGGCAAATACCATATGATTTCAGTTTTATGTGAAATCTATAAAATAAAAGTAATTTTTTAAAAAATGGAGTCAGACCTATAAATAAAAACAAATTCGTGTTTGCCAGAGGGAAGAGGGGTGGGGGATTGGCAAAAATGGGTGAAGGGGAGTAGGAGATACAGGCTTCCAGTTATGGAATAAATAAGTCATGGGAATAAAAGACAAAGCATAAGGAGTATGTATACTCAGTGGTATTGAAATATCATTGTATGGTGACAGATGGTAGCTACATTTGTGAGCACATTATCATCTATAGAGTTATTGAATCACCATGTGTATATGAACTAATTAACTGTGTATCAATTATAATCAAAATAAAATCAATTGATTTTAACTATATGGATCTATGTAGTAACATATATAAATTCTTATATCTGGACTCTCACTTTTGTTCTCTTGATCTAAAGTGTCTATATCAGCACTATAGTGTTTTGATTGCTGTAGTTTTCTAGTATATTTTGAACTCAGGAAATGTAAGACTTTTAACTTTGTTTTCTTGAAACATTGTTTTGGCTATTCTAGGTCCTTTGTATTTATATATAAATTTTAGAATCTGTTTCTGAAAAAGAGCCTATTGGTTTTTTGATAGGTAATTCATAGGATCTATAAACAAATTTGTGGAGGATTGCCATCTTTATAGTGTTGAGTTCCAATCTGTGACATAGTATATCTCTCAATTTATCTAAAGCTTCTGTTTTTTTTTAACCAGTAATCTGTAGTGTCAGTGTGTACTTGTTTTGTTAAATTTATTCATAAATATTTCATTATTTTGATACTTCTGTGAATGGAATCTTTTTTCTTGATTACATTTTTGGATTGTCCATCATTAGTAGTACAGAATTATCATGGATTTTTACATATTGATTTTGTGTCATTACGACCTTGTAGTTGTTTGGCTGTGTGTATGTGTGTGTATCTGTGTTCCTTAGGACATTTTATAAACAGGATCTCGTTGTCTGCAAATAAAGACTTTTACTTTGTTCCTTTCCAATGCTGATACCTTTATTTCCTTTTTTGACTCAGTTTTCCAGCTAAAAGCTTCTTATACAATGTTGTGTTACATGGTAAAAGTAGACATCTTTTACATTGTTCTTTACCATAGGAGGCAAGCATTCAGATTTTCTTCTTCAATTTTGGTACTAGTTTCAAGTTTTTTGGAGATACCTTTTATCAAATGGACGAAGTTCTCTCTTACTCATTGTTGAGTTTTTATCATGAATGAATGTATATTGAATTTTTAATGTTTTCACATGATGATTTTGTATATATTGAAATCATCATGTCTTTTTCTTTTTTTTTCCTTACTGGATGTAATTTTAAACTAATGACAAAGATAAATGAGGGTTTGGTTTTTATTCTTTTATTTTTTTTGCAAATGTTGGTAGTATTATGGTATGCTAAAGGTCATTGAGAATTTCACAATTAAGTATTAAATACTGGGAAGGAACTTTTGTATCTCAAATTATAATAAGGTCTAGAAACTTTTTAAAAGCAATTCATGTCCTGGTTAAATAAATTTTTTATAAGTCTTTTTCAGTTATAAAAAGAGGGAATTCACAGGGTTCTATTTTAAATCCTGGTGATTGAAAACCACTTTAAGAATCCTATCTACAGTTATAATAACTTTAAAATAAGCTGGCACATTTTTAAATTAATTTTAGTATGAATATAAGTTTATATATTTACCACAAAGTCTTTAAAAGAAGTGTAAGTCTCAGGTGAAATTTTTAATAGCAGCTTTTAGCATTCTGTATGATAAGTGAAATATGTGTCTTTTTTAATTGATAACAAGAGAAGGATAGAGGAATTTAATGAATATGATGATTCAAATTTATATTATGTACAAAGCAGTACAACCAAGAACTTATGACCCAGATAAAGCTCTACATATATTTAAAAAAAAGTAAGTTAAACCTAATACTGCCAAGAGGAAAAAAAAATGAAATTATTTCTTTTTAAATATATAGCTAGTTATTTCATAACTCTGATCAAAGTATCTTCACTATGGTTCTTGTTATGTTAAGGCATTAGTACACTACACTAAACAATCCCATAATTAGATCTAAGATTTAATGAGTGCCTTTCTAATTATAAGTACTATACTGAGAGATTTAAAAGGTTTGACTAGTTTTCAAAGCAATTATCTAGCAAATAATATTTATTAACTGTAATCCTGAACAAACTATTTGACTCTTTGTGCTTTGTCTTTTTTTTTTAGTAACCTACTTCATGGGATTGCTGAAATTATTAAAATTTTAAAGAGTTTATAACAAGACAAGATCTATTACATGCACCAAATAGTCTCATTTTCTATTTTATAGAAAATACTGTGTAGGTCAATTACTGTTCTTTTCTTAATCTACTGCTCTTAAAATTCCCTCTCTGCCCTTTAAGCTGTTTCATTTCTTTTTTTTTTAATAGTTCATTTTTTTAAGATTTTATTTATTATTTGAGAGAAAGCACAAGAAAAAGGAGGGGCAGAGGGAGAGGGAGAAGCAGGCTTCCCGCTAAGCAGGGATCCTGATGAGGGGCTTGATCCCAGGACCTCAGGATCTTGACCTGAACTGAAGGCAGATGCTTAATGGCTGGAGACACCAGTGCCCCTAAGCTGTTTTATTTCTTGTATTCCATTTTGTTTGACATTAGTGTTGTTACTCTGGTTTACTTTTGATTTGAATTGCTTATTTTTCTTTTTATATTCCCTAATTTTCTATTTCTTAATCTTTCTCAGAACTTCTCTCTCCAGATATAATGGCTCTAACCTCAGTATGGATAGGGAGATGTTGACAAGGGACCAATCAGGAGTGGAAAATGTGTTTTATATTAATTATAATCTGCTTTTTACCCATATTAAACTCTGTTTCCATCCTCATGACCCTGGACTTCTGCTATTACTATTCTGGGTACAACTTTGCATGAGTCACTCATGTTTATGACATTATTTGAGTAAAGACACTGAGTGGCCCTGTTTGGGCTGTCTTTCCAAGGATATCTGTATGGTGAACAGCCTTTGAAGGGGGGGAGAGAGTGTGCCTCTCTTCAAAGCAAAAGCAGGTTTGCTTATAGTCTTGAAAGGTAAGAGTTAATATTCCCACCCTGGGAAAAGGAAGGTTTACTTATAGTCCATTATAAATGATGCAGATGTTCTCAGCTCAGAGCTCCTATCCCATAATGCAGCACACTGTGTATGAAGGTATCGCCTGTTCTGGTTATATCACTGAGCCCTTGCCATGTTGCCCTGTGTGAATCAGGGATTGGGGAAATAGAAAGAAAATTATTATTCTCTAGCCACTCCTATTGCTGTGTAATAAAGTAGCCTCTGTTTCTGGCCCAGAGTATAGGTCTTCTGTCACTATCCATAAAATTGTGAGAAACTAAAGGGGTGAGTAGGGTAAAGACCCTTCTCAGTTATTGACATTGTTCTTCTCTCATAAAGTATTGAAAAGTTAAGAAACTATCCAGCCCATAAAAATATTGAAATACAGGAGCATTAGACTCCTGGAGCCCAGTCCTTGAGCTAAAGTTTCTGCTTACCCCAAACACACAGGGCTTCTGTCTTCTAGAAGATCTTGGATGGTGTTTTTCTTCATGGTTCTTGTCCATATGTGTTTCTGACTTCTGTAGTTTCTCCAGGTTTGGTTTGGGGAAAGGAATATGGATTATGTCCTTTTTCAACATCTTTTCAGACTGTGTAGAATTTCTATGATTTAAAATTAGTTATGCATTCATCTCAACATAACATGTTTGATTTGTATATAATTTCCTTTCCAATAAACACAGTGATATAATGTTGCTCCAGAGGAAGCTTGCCCTCTCAGAGTGAGAAAGAGAGGAGAAAAAAAAAAAAAAAACACATTTGGCAGACTGGAAAATTGCAGGCTTACAACGTATACAGGATGCTTTATAAAAATGCTACTTGATGGCAATGAAATTAATTAAAAATTTGCAAGGCCAAGATGTACACACACATAAGAATAATTTTGACATGAATTAAAAGAATGAATAATGAAGTTTATAGCACCAATTACACAGAATATATAAAGAAATTTGAGAGAGCCCCGAGGAAAAACACATATTAAAAATCACATATGTGTACACAGTTAAAATCACATCTATGAACAAAGACAATGTATATCTCAAAGCTAGAAAAGAGATTGAAGGATAATAATTTTTAGAAAAATATAAGCATTTATGTGAAAATGTCTTTAAATGATTTGAGATGAGTTTTTTTTTTAATTTCTTAATTGGAAAGAAAAGGACAATATGAGCTACAATTAAAACAGAAATTATTTAAGTTTATTTTCTAGATAATTATTTTATCTTAATGAAAGAATTATTAAATAGTTCCTGCCAGATTATGCAAGGATTTTTTAATCCTTTATTATTGTAGGAATGCTGAAGCATAATATTAAGAAGACCATGAGTTTAAAGGCTTAAATAACTGGTTATGAAGCATAGTTATGGAATTTAGCTAACTGTGTGGATTTGGGTTTACTATGTAAATATTCTGGCTTCATTTTCCTCATCCTTAAAATGGGGATAATGTCTCTCAGTGTTGATTAGGTGAGATAATTATACTGAAGGATTATTACAAGGTTCAGCATGTGTTAGAAACTTAAAGATGTGCACATCTCTTTATTAGGTCATATTAGTGTTTAGGGAAGACCATCTAATTAATTCAGTTTTGCAGCCATTCCAAATGCAGTTTTTCATTACTAGTAAAGTCAGTATCTAAGCTACATTCAGTATCATGATAGATTAACTTTTTTAAATCTTTATTTATTTACTTGAGAGAGGGAGAGAGGATCTCCAGCAGACTCCCCACTGAGCCTGGATCCTGATGCAGGGTTTGATTTGGGACCATGAGATCACAACCTGAACCAGAATCAAGACTTGGGTCATTTAATGGACTGAGCCACCCATTATGTTAATTTTTTAAAGTTCTGTGGTTATAAGCCATTTTGTCCTGGCAGTTGGTAGGCACAGCATCTATTTAGTGATGCTATGATAATATAGTGAAGAAAAATTCCTCATACAGGAAATGTTTACCCTTGTATCAGTTCTACCGCAGGAGTTCCTAAGGGTAAAAAAGTTAATCACAAAGCTTTTAAAATAAAATTTTTCCATACTCTGCCTAACAACCATTTTTGTATCAATATGTATATGTGCAATTAAAAAAAATACATTTTATTATTTCCCTCAAAATATAATTAATGTTAATAATTCATATTCTATAAGATGATTTGTTTTAATTATCATATGCATAATACATTTTAAAATGTAATGTATATTACAGCATATTATTCTAATTTATCCCAATCTTATTTTTCAATATGGTTTTGCTGATAATAATTCTTCACTGGAAGAAATTATTATTTCAAAGAATGAATATTTGAGAATAAACTTCCAATTGTTATGTAATATTATTTTTAGAGTTACTGTTCAATTTGAAGTAAGCAGAGCATTGATGTCATTTCGTATACATTCCTCAGTGCCTATCTTTTCGTTGAATCATTCATTTACTGGTTGTTCCATTTCTGTTTTCAGATTACTTCAGATTAGAATCTCAGATGTAACTGATATTTTATGTAACAATATATTGCAGACACTTTCTAAAACTTTCCTGAGTATATATTGCTTATTCTGTCCATAGTCATGTAGTCTTTGTCTTGTGGACTGTTAGTGGTCTTCCCAGTGTCTTCCTCAGTGTCTTGTCAGACACTGAGATTAGATTTATTTTATAAAAATAGAATTTAAATATTTTTAAGGTTTATGATATATTAATCATGGACAGAATGTGTATATGGAACATTAATTTGAAGTCATGAGATAAACAGCTGTATTTCCTTAATTTGATAACTATAGTATTCATACTAATTATCTAATGAAATGGAATCATTGAAATAGAAAATTCAGTATGTTTTATTAAAGAAAAAGGACACTGAAATACTTATATTTATTAATTTTAAAGTATACCACCTGTCCCCATAGTCCCCAACCAGTAGTGTCTTTAACAGAGTATATGATCAGTAAATTAAAAATATAACAGTGTTACTCTATAGCATTTGCATGTGGGAGCTTTTAAAATAGAAACACTTTAATATTTTTATTTTTATTTATTTTTTTAAAGATTTTATTTATTTATTTGACAGACAGCGATCACAAGTAGGCAGAGAGGCAGGCAGAAAGAGAGAGGGGGCAAGCAGGCTCCTTGCTGAGCAGAGAGCCCAATGCGGGGCTGGATCCCAGAACCCTGGGACCACGACCTGAGCCTAAGGCAGAGGCTTCAGCCCACTGAGCCACACAGGTGCCCCTTTAATATTTTTAAATAAAAAGTTTAACTGATTCCAATAAAGAATTATGATCCAATGGGAGTATACCTCAAAATTAAAAAAAAAAAATTTTAATATCATGCTTTTGACATAATACTTTGAATGTTTAATTAAACTAATAGAAAGAGAAATAAAAAGTAAATAAAAACACTATTTCTAGAAATAGAACCTATCACCAAAATCCTCCAAGTTCATTCAGTTGTAATCTCTTCCTGCATTTAATGTGAAAATGTTTATATTGAATTTTCTAAGCGTGACAATTTCTAAGTGAAATCTCTAATCATTGGCACACTTTTTCTTGAGAGACTACCACATGTACCAATTTATTTTACTTTTCGCTGAATGAAATATAAATGTTAACTTTACTTTTCCTATAGGGCTCATTAACTTAAATTTTATTTAAACAGATTTATTAGAATATTAAAGATCTAGTGGAAAGTGGGACATTAGTATTAATAATATTGATATAATGTTAAGTGTTACATGTCATGCACTAGGTCATAGAAAATCATCTTTATCATGGAAAAAACTCCTTGTTTAATTTTGTGCACTATGATGATTTGGGTGAGGCACTGAACTACTTAACAATAGGAGCTCAGATGAACATAGGGGGAAAAAAGAGAGAAGCAAACCATAGAACCGACTACCTATAAAGAACAAACTGAGCATTACTGAATGGGAAGTCAGTGGGGGAATGGGTTAAATAGACAAGGGGTATTGAGGAGAGCACTTGTGATGAGCACTGGGTGTTGTATGTTAGTGATGAATCACTAAATTCTACTCCTGAAACTAATATTAAACTGTAATATTACACAGTTAACTATTACACTAATGTTAACTAGCTGTAATTTAGATAAAAATTTGAAAAAAAAATAGGAGTTAAATTTTCAGTGAACTTGTTAAATCATGGATGTTGCATAGAAAAATGATTACCAAGGGGAAACATTGATTGGAAACTTTAATTAATATTATGAAATGGTCATTTGTAGGTATTTTTAAATGTTCCAATTAAATATATTTTTAAATGACAAATAAACTAAACAGATCTTAAAAAAAATGAGAGAGATAGTGTGCATGCATGTACTAGCTGAGAGGGGAGAGGCAAAGAGAGGGAGAGAATCTATGCTAAGTCTAGAGCTTGACATGGGACTCAATCTCACAACCCCAATATCATGACCTAAGCCAAAATCAAGAGTCAGATGCTTAAATGACTGAACCATCCAGGGACCCTAAAACAGATCTTTAATTTAGAAAGTTGACTATAGTTTATTATCTTTGTGCAGTTTGAATAAAATAAGTGCTAGATACTCCTATTACCTAATCTGGGAACACTCAATCAAAATGATAAAATTAAAACATTTTCCTAAATTTCTGTTTTCTCCAAGTTGCAAGCAGAAAAATGAAGAGATCCTTTGAACTGGTATGTTTTTAAAGCTTAAGTTTGACTTGAAATATTATAAAATACAATTTTGACCAAAATATGAGTAGTTATATTATTCTTAATAAGGTTAGAATGTTGCAAGTAATAACAGTTCTTTCCAGTCATTGTCTTGGGATAGCTGTGTTAAGCTCAACATCACACTCCAAATTACTAAACTTAGTAATCACTGGTCTCTTAACTTAATGACCCCTTGGTGGCCTTTTACACAATAATTCCACCAGTCTTCTACCTGAATCATCCCATGATCTTGGTACCAGTAAATTAGAAATCAATACCTAAGATTATATTACAATCCCCTACACGTTTAAACATAAAAAAAATAATGCTTTTACTGCTATATAATGTACAGGTCAGAGGAGAAATCACATTGGAAGTAAAAACATTATGAAACTAGAAAGTAATGAAAATAGTAAATATCATAATTTATGGGATGAAGTGAAGTCAATTCCTAGAAATCTTTAGCTTGAGGTACACATTACCAAAAAAGAAGAAAATGAAAATTATCAATGATCAAACCATCTATCAAGAAGTTAAAAGAAAAGAGCACATTAAAGCCAAAGAAGAAGGAAGAAATAATAAAGACATGAACACAAATTAATACAAGGAAAAATTTTTTTAAAATGAACATAACAAATAACATGGAGGACATAGGGAGATGGAGAGAAGGAAGCTGAGGGAAATTGGAAGGGGAGGTGAACCATGAGAGACTATGGACTCTGAAAAACAATCTGAGGGTTTTGAAGGGGCTGGGGGTGGGAGGTTGGGGGAGCCAGGTGGTGGATATTAAGGAGGGCACGTATTGCATGGAGCACTGGGTGTGGTGCAAAAACAATGAATTCTGATATGCTGAAAATAAATTAAAAAAAATAAAATTAAATTTAAAAAAATGAGAAGATCACTAGTGTCAGGTATTTGCTAGTATTAAAACAAATGCTAACGTAAAAATGAAACAGAGTGAATGCATAAATAAAGAATATCATGAATAAAAGAGGAGGGATTATAACGTAGCCAACAGAAATTAAAAATGTAATCAAGTGACCATCTTTCAGTTAATATATTTGAATATCATTAAATAAGCTAAAGTGGACAAATACTGAAGCAACAGCAAACTCTTACTTAAATTGATAAAAAAAGAAATAAAAAATTTAAAAAAAAGAAATAAAAAAATTTAAACAATCCAATCAAAAGAAGATCTAGCCCCAGATATTTAGGGAAAAATAAAAAATAATACTAATTTTATTTACACACTTTTGGGTAAGACACACACACACAAAAAGTAGCACTCCCCAGTTTATTTTATGTGTCCAGCATTAGTCTGATAAAATATATATATATATATATGACAAGGAAATTAATGAGCTCTTCTCGTTCATAACAGCAATTGGAAAATGCCTAATAAATAACAAAATTAGTCAAATTATATGTTTTAGAGAGTATGGTATATCAGAACAGAGTTGAATGAATTCCAGGAAATAAAAGGAGCTTTAACATTTAAAAAATTGGTTTTGTTTATAACACTAAAAAAAAAAAAATTAAACATCACATGTTTAAAATTGTTTAATCAATTTCAATGTCCATTTCTGACAAAAAGTTTTGGAAATTAGTGATCAAGTAAAAAACCTTCCTTAATATGATAAAATTTCTCTACAAAAATGTGTATAGCAAATATGCTTAATGGTAAAATGTTGAACACATTGTTTTGGAAAATGGGTACATGATAAGGATTCCTGTTATAATGATTTACATTCAATATTTTATCCAACTGTTCTAGAAATACAGTAAGTCCACAAAATTAAATAAAAGGACTAATAAGAATGGAAGAAATTAAACTACTTTTATTCACAGACAATGTGAATATATATTAAAAATCCAAAGGAACCTGAAGTAAACTTCTAGAATAAATAAGTGAATATGAGAAAGACTGCTTATGCAGTTTCATTATAAAGCTAATTTTATTTTTATTTATAAGAAATAAAGGGAAAACAAAAAATTTGAGTGTTATCACTTAAATGGTATCAAGAAATATCAGATACCTAAAAATGAATTTTATTAAAAATACACAAGACCAGAGGTTCTAGGTTGCTCATTGTGTTGGGCTTCTGACCCTTGATTTTGGCTCACATCATGACCTTGGGGTCATTAGATTCAGCCTTAAATTACCCTCCACACTCAATGGGGAGTCTGCTTGAGATTCTCTCCCTCTGCCCCTCACCCCGTCTCTAAAAATAAACAAATAAATCTTAAAAAATATGTGTATATATATGTATACACACACACACACACACACACACACACTCACACACATCCTCCACCACTACAGAGAAAACAAAATATGGAAAGCAAGAAAAAACTAACTAGGGGTACATTCTATGTTTATGAATAAAGAGCATCAAAATTGATCTTTGAGAACAAAACAAACAAAGAAAAAAAGACACAAAAAAAACCAGACTCAATTATAGAGAACAAACTGATGATTACCAGAGGGGAGGTAGGTTGAGGGCATGGGTGAAATAGGTGACAGGGATTAAGAATACACTTACCATGAGCACTGAGTAATGTATAGAATTGCTGAGTTACTATATTGTACACCCAAAACCAATACAACACTGCTTGTTAAGTATACTGGAATTAAAATTTTAAAAATTCATCTTTTAAATAAATGATATCCTAGTCAAATCCTAGGTGAGCTTTTGTGGAAATTGACAATCTGTTTTTAAAATTTATATGAACTGTAATAGACCAAGAATAGCCAAGCAACTGAAGCAAACAAGAATCCCATATATGAAAATACTTCTAAAAATTTAGATACTGTGAAGCTTTAAGCAATTGTAAAAGCAACTGTAAGCATTTAATTATAAATTTTCTATTGGATTTTCTTTAAGACTTTATTTATTTATTTGACAGAGAGATAGAAAGAGAGCACAAGTATGCAGAGAGGCAGGCAGAGGGAGAGGGAGAAGTAGGCTCTGCGCTGAGCTGGGAGCCCAACACAGGGCTCCAATCCCAGGACCCTGAGATCATGACCTGAGCCAGAGTTAGATGCTTATCCAAACGAGCCACCCAGGTGCCCCTTGCTATTGTGTTTTTTAATTAGGAAAATGTATATTGAAGGGTATTTCAGTGGTACTCTGATCAAATGAGAGATTTTGTTTAAAGAGACAATGAAAACACCTGGTTGGCTCAGTCATTAAGCGTCTGCCTTCGGCTCAGGTCATGATCCCAGGGTTGTGTGATCGAGCCCCACACTGGGCTCCCTGCTCAGCAGGAAGCCTGCTTGTCCCTCTCCCATTTCCCCTGCTTGTGTTCCCTCTCTCATTGTGTCTCTCTCTGTCAAATAAATAAATAAAATCTTTCAAAAAATAAAAAAAAATAAAGAGACAATGAAAATTTTCGGTATTAGAAGTTAATAAGAGGAGAAATCTCTCCATACTCTCTTCTCAAACATACATATATGTTTTGTGTATATATATTATATGTGTATTTTGTCATATGCTTTTTTAAAGATTTTATTTATTTATTCTAGGGAGAGACAGAGATAGCACAAGTCGGGGAAGGGGAAGGGCAGAGGGAGAGAATATTCAAACAGACTTCCCACTGAGTATAAATCCCCACATGTGGCTCCATCCCACCATCCATGAGATCATGACCTGAGCTGAAATCAAGAGTTGGATGCTTAACTGACTGAACCACCCAGGTGCCCCCGTTTTGTTTTTATCAATACATCCCACGTGCCAGGTGAGCAAGCTAGTGATATACTAGGAATTTAATTATATATTATTTTCATAGTTTGGATTGTAATCCGAGGATCCCAATTTGCCATTTAAATCTCTAAAATGTCTTAAATCTATTTCATGGACAAGATGGGTACAAGCATACACATACTCACAGTTTCTATTAAATCTCCATGATATTATTGCTGGCAGAAGTTATTTGTCTAGTATCTCAACAAAAATCATGCAACAAATATATTTCATTGATTTAGGTGATACGTGAAGAGAAATTAAATGAAACTACTATTAGTGATACATTATCACATTTTATATGCTTTATCCAAATGTCAATTCCTTCTAGAGAAATACTATCAAGGCCACACCTATAGTCAAAAAAGTAGGTTGGTTGGCTCATTGCAATATAGGAGAACATGCTTTTGGACTTGTGTTAAATGGCTTTAAAAAGTATTCTGAAAGCTGGGACTTAGCTCTGGATTAAATATTGTGAGAAGAGAACATAATACCATGTTTGTTTTGCTTAAGAATTTTTATTGATAGGATGAGAGGAATAAAGTAGAACTAAAATCATAATGGATAAAATTGCAGTAGTTACCCATATTAGGAAAAGGCTAGGGCAGGAAGTTATTTGGCTAATTTTGTAGTGTGGACACATGTTTGTTTTGTCTGTGCTCAGATATAATTAAAGAGTAGTTTCAATTTTTATCTTGTTCCATCATGGTCACACAGTGGCCTTGTCTGGTGGTGTTCTGTTCTGTGAAATAGCACAGCTTAGCTATGAGGCCAGATGGACTCCAAGTAATACCATCATGTAAGCATTAGTGCCCAGCCATCTCTGGCTCTCAGGGACTGCTTTTCTCTTTCTCACATACTGTATCAACTGTTCACTACATCAACATAGTGAGCTCCTGTTATTAGCTTTATTTTAAGATTAAGCTGTAAAACCTCAGAGACCAGTGCCTGGGCATGTCAGTTGGTTAAGCCTCAGACTCTTGATGTAGGCTTAGGTCACGATGTCAGGGTCATGAGATCAAGCCCAGGGTGGAGCTCCATGCTCAGCAGGGAGTCTGTTTGAGATTCTCTCGCTCTGCCCCTCTGGCCCCCAAATAAAAATCAATAAAAATAATACCTCAGAGAACAATTTGCCTAAAGTGAATGCAAGATTTGAACCTTGACTCTCTGACTCAAAGCATATTCTCTTTCAATCCCTCTTCATTGGTTGATAGTGAATGCAATAAACATAAATACCTCTTAAAATGCTCTGTGAAATTCTTTATTATCTTTGTTCTCATATTAGCCGGAGTATAATGAGCATGGAACAGAGGAGAGGACTAAAGACTAGGAATAAAAACCTAGAAAGAATATTAAATTAATTACTATTGTAACGGAACTAATGTGAGTTAACTCCTTGGCGAGTTACAGGTAGAGACTACACCAAGTGCAGTTGTCACTCAAAGGAAATTTTATTTACTGCAAATAAGGAGATCATGGGAATGATTTCCAAAGCCATGACTCCCTAAGTGAGAGTGAGTGGGTTCCTTTTACTTTAGAGTTAGGAAGAATATTCAGAAAGGGGTTTTGTTTCTTTGGGGACATAAGGTTACAGCAGGCAGGTGTACTTAGAAAATGCACCAAACATACATCCTACCTTATATTGGTGAAGCCCCTGCTCCTGCTCCTCCTCTGGTGGAGATTTTAACATTACTTTGAAGCAGAGGTAACCAAAGACAGGGGAGGGGGCTGTGGGCTTGCTTCCAGAGCTAGTATAAACTGGGTGGGGCCTTGGGCTCCTTACCTCAGGTAAGGAATACAGGGTCTTGCTTCTTTTCAAATAACCCTGCAGAGTTTTACCATTCATTTCTTGTCTCTGATGTAGTTAGGCTATTTCCAAGCCCTGTAGACACTGTGAGCTTTTGCATTCCCTTTGTTTCCTTAGAATTTTTAACTACTGAGGTTCTTGCATTTCTTTGTAGTTCTGACACCTCCTAGGAAGTGTGCTGGAGCAAGTAGGGCGGAGATCACAGAAAATAGCTGGGCGTCTAAAATGACTTCTCCAGTGTCATGAAAGCTGTTATCCTGTCTTTCCCTTTTAGGGGGACTCCTAACTATTTGCTTACAATATTGCTTAAGCAGTAAAAAGAAGTAGCACTACAGTATATAATCTATTTAACAAAAGATTTTCATGTTTTCTGATCAGTCATCTATAATGACACCTTACATTATTAGCTGGAGTAAGAGTAATGAAAGGATCAAAAGATGGAAAGAAAGTGGAAAGAGAGGGGAGGTTAGACAGGTGGGCAGGCACAGAATGCAAGAAGGAAAAAAATGCACATTCTTTCCAGGCCCAGCATTCTTCTAATATTCATCCATTTATCTTTCACTATTGAAGGTCAACCCTAAATGAAGGATGTGTAACAAAAGTCCTTTCTGAACTTTTTATACTTCATTTAAATGCATTTCAATTCTCATGTTTTCTTGTCACTCCAGTTTTTTAAACTAGCAAACTGTATCAGAGCAAATTTATATCTATTTACTAACAACAGATATTTGTTAAAAAGGTCATTGAAATCAATAGTCTATTGTACTGATTCTTATGTTAAAGTGAGAACAAAATGATTTTCTTCTATTTGAGAAATAATGAGATTTTCATGTCGTCAAGCAGAAATACTTTTAGTCCCATTGGAACCCATTTTGCCTGTACATGAGGACTTTATAGACAGAACTCAGAAATGCATCAGCCACTCTAGGTATTTCAAGGTAATTTTAATATATTGTCATACTACTGAAAGTATTGAAGAAGCAAAAGTCAGAAGGCAGATACTAGATTTCATGTTTTTGCTAGCCAGCAGGGAGTGAGACAATAGAAACCGAAATAAACTAGAGGTGAGTGGATTTTAGGAATGAAAATCCAGAGGGTCAGCTGTAAAATTTCACATGTAACAATGTTCTTAAGTGGGCTTGCTCCTGCTAGAGAAATAAAAATACTGATACTGATCCTGTTCTGAATTTGAAATAGTATCTCTGCTCAGTGGAATCTACTATGGAAACATGCTGGTAGGGATTCTGGAAATGGAGTTCAAAGTCTTACCGCTCTGCAACACACTAGAAAACACAGAAGCAGGGAACGATGGCCCTGAGTTGACAGCAGTTACTATGGAATTGTGATTTTCTCAAGACTAAGATGTAAGAGAAAATTCTGTCAACTTCCGGAGGGCGCCTAGGTAGCTCAGTCATTTAAGCATCTGCCTTCAGCTCAGGTCATGATCTTGGGGTTCTGGTATCGAGCCCTGCATCAGGCTCCCTGCTTAGCAGGAAAGCTGCTTCTCCCTCTTCCCTTCCCCTTTCTCATGTTCTCTATCTCTCTCAAACAAATAAATAAAATCTTTAAAAAAAAAATTCTATCAAATTCCATGGAAAGAAAATTTTAGAGCAGAGGAAATATTATAAAACTCAAATGCTATCTGGGACCAAGGGTTAGAAAGGGAAGGAAGGCAAATAGCAAGAAGGATTTTTTTCCTTTCTTATTGGATGAACAAAAGGGTTGAAATAAATGATCACTAATTTTTAATTTTTTTTTCATGTAATACATCCTAGTCAAACTGTAGTATTGGGAAAAGAAACTAACAGAAGTGCAAGTTTAATCAAGATATATCATTAAGTACACTGTTCACTCTGCTCATTAGCATCAGTAGTCCTGTGTTCACAGTGATGTTCAAAATAATGATACCAATAGGTTTTACTTATTATGTGTTCACTTTGCTTTAATAAAGGGCAAAGGGCAGGCAACAACACAACATGCATCACAACAGCATGATGGAGGTTTGCAGACATGACCTCTGCTACACTCACTCTACCTGCAACATGCAAGAAAACCAGATGATGAAGATGACAGAGCATGAATCATCTTACATCAAGAATCCATTTGCAATGGTTTCCTTTTAGTTTTTATGCATAAACACAGCCTCATAGCTAGTTATGAAGCCCCTTGAGAGTTTTGTGACTCCTTTACATTCTCCAAGCCATTGGTGTCACCTCACTATAAGTTGCTTATTACTTGAAACACTCAACAATGAACTGCAGATGCTTGGTCTGGCACATGGTCTTTGGCTGGATTCTCATTAATTTTTTTCAAATTGATATAGATGTACTACTAAAACTTCCTTGAGTTAGTGTTGCAAGTATTTGAAACTTGATCATAATAATGTGCAGTTTAAGACAAATAAATCATAATAAAAATGCTAATAATCCAAACATTTTTAAATTTTAATGAAATTTTTTCATACCTGATATATTCACATATTTGATTCATATAGAAGTAATGATATTTAAGGTTTTTAGAATAATATTTTATCCTATAAGAAATATTTTCATGAAAGTCATGCAAATAGCTTTTCAATTTCACCATTATATAACTTAGCTCATTTGCATGCAAAATAGAAGCATCATCCTCCATCTGGTGGAAACTCCTCTTAATTATAGGTAAACTGCCTAAGAAATAAACAATCTCCAAGGAGATGACCTTGTTAAAACAAAATTATTCACTTATGGTGAACTGCAAAAAAGAAGCTATAAAATGTGTAGCATTACATACTGCTGATAATCAAAAGACTTAAGTTATTTATTATTGAGGTCACAACAAAGACTAGAGACTTACAAAATACTTTAAGACACAGTATAAGGACATTTTCTAATTTGTGGATTCAAATGAAAATGCAACATGCATTTAACTGTTCTATATCGCTTATTTATATAATATTTAAGTAGAAGTAAAGTAGTAATTAAGAAAAACATACCTACACCTTAGCAATATTGCATAATTAAACTGTTTTTATCAACATTATTTTTAAATAACACTGCTTTCTATAATTCTTAATTACCTTTGAATCCAGCATAAGCAGTACAAATTTACTAACCTTTTATTGTGCTTTTTGATGAACAGTAATTATATTCTAATACAGTATTAGCTCATATCTTTTAGTATACATGAAAGAAAATTGGTTACACCATTTAAATAGTGTTTATTGTAGGAAATTTTCTGAAATATGAAGTGTTTTATAAACTTAAAAATTCTCCCATTTGTTTCAGATTTATATATGTTGCTCTTGAAACACCAGTCAGGTTTTATTATTTCTGATGATTGCTGAGTATACTGACCTTTGCAGTTATGACTTCCTTTTTACCCTACAGTAATTCTCTTAATGGCTACTAGAATTGATTACAGTAGTAGGCATGCCTTCTATTAATATTATTCAAGAATAAAAGCAGTTCTTGGCAGGTTCCTGAATGGAATTCATCTGTTTAAATATGCATTTTTTATTACAGTCTAACCTTCTAAAACCTTTAATGTCTATCTTTGCCATTAAAGATTAATCCACCAGTCTATCAGATAAAATAATAATCCAGGTGGATCTGCATTACTTCACCTCATCTATTAAATCAGATAAGACTACTATTTTTTAGTATTTATAGATACATATGTCATCATAAATCACCATCCAGTAGGAAAGAAAACCTAGTATAATATAATACTGTTTGCAAAATATATGGATTGTCAAATATATGGATTGTCAAATATATTTTATGAATATCCAAAATTTTTCAGACCTGCAAAAGGAGACTCTTAAAGAAAATTAACAACAACAACAAAAATAACAGCTTAGTTTCCTTTGATTTATCCATTTACCCATCCATCCAACCAATAATTTCTAAAGTCCAATTTGTTTTTCTATTTATTAATTATGCTGTGCAGAAGATTCGGCATTCATGAAAAGGATAAGTGTAGTTCTATTTACCTTTTGTTAAGTATCTATCTGTCTCCATATATGTCTATATCTCTTCCTATCTATATAGATACCTATATCTATATACCTATATGCAGATAGAGATAGATATAGGTATAGGTATCAGAATATATCTCCATAGATCATTACTGACCAGAAGAAAATATGGTTCATAAAATAAGTAAATAAATAATTTTTGATAATATTATGTATTTTATCACTCTTAGAGATGCATATTATTGAAAGCATTTAATAAAACTCTTCATAAACTTGCTGAAAATAATGTTTAAAATTTTTGCAGCTCTGTGTCTGTTAAGCTCTTTTCACTGTGAAATCCTTTTTCATGAAACAAAATGTAACAGAAAACGTGATCTGTGAGGCATATGGAAAATGCTGTGGCAGAATAGACTGTTAACCAGTGTATTTTTCTCACCCTGGCAGTGATTAGAAACCAACTTAGAAACAAATGGGAAACACATGCTCTCTTTTTCATCACTTCCTTCAATATACAATTATGAGTGATACTTAACGATATTTAATGTTTAAAATACAGAGATATAGAGAGATATTAAATATACCTGAAAACATACATTTGCGAAGAACTTTTTAACCTCCACCTTGTAGGTTTTAGGTGATTTGAATTACATTCTGTGACACTGTGATAATGTGACAATAGCTCAATGCATGTCTCCTGTTACTGATTGTGTCCCTCAAAATTCATGAGTGTAGAAGTCCTAATTCCCAGTACCTCAGAATTTGACTGTATTTGGAAAGAGAATCTTTAAAGAGTTGCTTAAAGCAAAATGGGTCATAATGGTGGGCCCTGATCCTATGTGACCAATGTTCTTAAACAAAGAAAAGATGAGGACACAGCTGACCCAGACTGGGAGATGATCTGGGAGGGCAGAGTTGGAAGGCAACCATCTGCAAGCCAAGGAGAGATGCCTTAAAAGGAATCAAACCTGTCAACACCTTGATTTAAGCCACTCAGTCTATAGTATTTTATTATGACAGCCCTGGAAAACCAATATACCTACTATTTTCTTTAGGTCATATGGTCCAATGGGGTCCTCGAACCCAAGAGATGTTATCAGCGTGATGCTGCACTCACCCCTCACCAATGAGAATAATCTTTAAAGCCCCCTTCTTCCATAGAAGCTGCTAGTGAAACCCATCTTCCTTTCGGTTTCATAAAGTACTTCATGGTCTGTGGTTTCCAAATTAGTATGGTGTTGTTACCAAAATTAGTTAAGTCTTTTTCTCTGATTAACTCTTCAGTTAATCTGCATTTAATAAAAGAATAGAAATAATCCTTCATATATTTAGATGAGTTAGATAAATATCTCATTGTTCCTTCCAGAAATATAAATTAATAACTCTGGGCATGGAATACTAATAGCCTTTCTGGTTATATGATTATTAAATGTCAAAGATAAGTTTAAGCTTTAGTGTAATATTCTATTAATAGAAAATATCCACTAAAAACTATCAGAAATATCAGCAGGTATTTGAAGTCTCAAATACATCGATTCAAAGGCTTTAGTTTAAAAAGTGTTGACACGACTTGATATTTATTCTCCTCCTCGCCTCACAGAAATGGATTTATCTCTGTTGTGTAAGACATTAAATATTCCAACAAAGTTTGTCATCTTTAAGATGTTTGCCTAGAATGCTACTGTGTCACTTGATCCCGTCCCTGTTGCTCCTGCTATTCAGAGATCCTCTTTAAAACCCTAAATGCCACTGACTGTCAGCAGGTAATAAATCATGTATTACTACTGCCCAAATGCCTGCTTGGAGACTCATTCATTCAACCTGTGCCCTCTAATGTCTGAACAGAATGTCGCTCAGAATAAAACACCTCAGTCCTTAGGCTGCTTCTCAAAAAGAAAATTATTTATGAATCAGAAAGTTTCTCATACACTTGTGAACATCAATATTCTTTAATGGCTATAGAAATCGTAGCTCATGTTTTAATAAAACTGTGTGATTTATAACAATGCTGAAGACTCGTGGTTTCACTTCCATAATTTATCACTTACAAATTTTAGTACAACTTTAATGTAGCACACACACAGACTGAAATAATCCTTGGTAAGGAATTATTCTTTAAAATGTATACGGGTGTGTGCTCCCCTATGTGTTTGTATTTTTCAGAGAGGATTTGGAGTACAATTTACCTGATTTTGTGCTTTTGTGTGGCAGAGACATGAGTATTGTATTATAATAGGATTGACCTCAAATCCTTCTGTCCCTCTGTGGCAATGCCTGGGAAATTTTAAAATGAGCTTTTTCTTTTCTTTTCTTTTCTTTTTTAAAGACTTTATTTATTTGTCAGAAAGAGAGAGAAGGAGATTGAGAGAACAAGCAGGGGGAGCATCAGGCAGAGGGAGAAGCAAACCCCTCGCTGAACAAGGAGTCTGATGTGAGACTGGATCCCAGGAGCCTGGGATCACGACCTGAGCTAGAGGCAGATGCATAACCCAGTGAATCACCCAGGTGTCCTTTAACGGAGCTTTTAAAGAAAGGCATGGTTTAAAATTGGACCCTGCTTTGGAATGAGACTCATCTGAATTTTATTCTATAATTAGGGAATTATGTGTGTGTGTATGTGTACATTTCCATTTACATATATGTTCTGTTTTAAATTTCAGATCCTCTATTTCAGGCAAAGCTTCTAGACTTTCTTTGATGAGGCATCCTCATTTTTTCTCAAAATGTCAGAGACTTGCTGATCTTTTCCTATGTGCATGCTATTCTTGTCCTTCCTATCTTTCTTAACGTCTTTAGTCCCTACTTTTGAATTTTCTTGTATAGTCTTGAACTATTGATTCTTGAGGGAGACATTCTGAAACACCCACAAAATTTCCAGCATCATCTACTTACTAATTAGGAAAAGTTTTCTTTTCCTCCAATTTATATTTTCTCTAGATGTTCTTTGTGTTTCATGTATATATTGTCTCCCCCAAGGCAGTGATGCATATATTTTTACATTCTGCCTTGGGAATAACTTTCTCATCAGACTCCATGTTGAAAACATAATTCATGATGAAGAAACTGCCATTTACTTTGAAATTTAAAGACCATATTCCTAGGGAATATTCAGGCCTCTCACTTTTTTCACTGTGTGAGGTCAGTTCTTCTGTAGACTATATGTGGTATAATTCATTTTTAGTTAGATTGTCCTAGACAAATATAGAGCACAAGCCATTTTTTGTGCTGGAGAACTATTCCAAAATTCATTAAGTTTGTGTAAATCACTACCTAACTATACTACTTAATTTCTCAAAAACTAGAATATAAATAAATAAAAACTGAAAGAGTGTACATTTTAAATGTTTAAAATGGTTTGTGAGGTTAAAACTTCTATTTTACAGAGATTAGCTTCTATATGTTCCCAGAGTCTTTAAATGTTCATGTGCTAACACCCAGTAACTCCATTTCTAAGATTTTTTGGAGACAGCAATAATTATTGAATAAAGTTTTATCCTGGATCTTTTTATATACACACAAATTGGAATATTGTGTTCCTTATATATAATTTTTATTTGTGGGAATTTTTAATAAGTTGTATATTCATATAATGGATTTTTTGCATCTACCATATATTTTGCTGTCAGATGATTTAATAGCCTGAGAAAACTATCATTTTATAATGTAAAACAGAGGAATAATATTAAAAATTATTTGTCTGACATGGTCCAAGCTATGCAAAATTTACATAGCAGATAAGCAAACTAAGTATTGAACATTGATTGCCTATTAGTGAGGGTGTTAAATATATGATTTTATTATTATTATTAATATACATTATAAAATATATATGTTTACAAAGTTGGCATCTCTTACATTGGTAATCAGAAAAAAATGGATTTTTAATACTACTGTAAAAATAACTTTTTTAAAAAAGTAAAAAACAAAAAAATAAAAAGGTAAAAAAAATCATCATATGTAAAGTGAACTGGAGTTTAAATTCTCTAAAAACTAGATAGTTCATAAATGGCTTTTCAAATATAGCATTAAACAGTCATTATGGGTGGATGGAGTCTAGAAAGTGATGATGGAGATTCTTAAAAGGGTATAAGGTAAAAGTTTTACACACAAGAAAGCTGAAAGACTTTTTCAAGATTATGCAATTTCATTTTATTTACATATTTGAGGGCATCTTGGTCTGAATGTGGATTGAAAAAGAAAAGATCAAATAAAGGAAATACACAAGGTTTTGTGGAACTACATTCAGAAATGTGGAAAGTTGTGCCATTTATTCATCAAATATTTATTAATCATGTCTTTATGTGCTGACACAACTAGATATAAAAATTAAGGAAAATTCTGGAGCCTCTGGGTGGTTCAGTCAGTTAATTGTCTGCCTTTGGCTCAGGTCATGATCTCAGAGGCTTGGGATGGAGCACTCCCCACTGAGCAGGGGCTTTCCCACTTCTCAGTGGGGAGTCTGCTTCTAACTCTGCCTCTTCTCCTCCCTCTGCTTGTGTTCTCACTCTCTCTCTCTCTGTCAAACAAATAAATTTTTTAAAAATCTAAAAGAAGAAGAAGAAGAAGAAGAAGAAGAAGAAGAAGAAGAAGAAGAAGAAGAAGAAGAAGAATTATTCAAGAATAGATTATCTGTACCCAAATAGTTAAAAGTGGAATTCAGTAAGAAGTAAGCTCTCCCTACTCCTCTTTAAGCTGAAGTAACCACTATGCTCTTCAGAGCCTTTTCTCTTAACGTTGTCTTTTTCATGTCTCTGGGACATCCTGACCTATAGAATGTGAGTGCAGGAATTGATGTTGAAAGGAAAGTTGGTTAGACTTTTTTTGTGTAATAGAGTGTCTTGTAAAGAAATATTCACAGGAAGGAAAACTTAAGCCCTTTTCCTTATAGAATGGTTGTTTCTACAGGATTTCACTGTAGCATATTCACATATCAATCTAGTCATCTGATAAGAATCAGATAAGAATGGAGGATATGATAAGAATCTCTGCACTTTAAAATGGTTAGAAAGGGGTAATGGCAAGTATATATTTTTACCATCAGTGAGGTGTGGTGATGTTTTTCTTCACTTCATAGCAAATCAGAGACTTAGGAAAATCTCTTAACTGAAAGCACATGGTGGTGGGGAGACACCAAATATGTTTGAATACTCTCTGTAATTATTTTTTTAACATTTAGCAAAAATGAATGATTTGAGAAAGTTTGTTTAAAACCTTATGTGTCAAGCCTAGTAGAGACAGATAGTAGTCGGTTTGCTAAAGCTATTGAACACTATTGAAACAAAACTGGTAATATTCTCTTAAGTTAGAACACAATTACAGTGTGGACCTCATTACCCCAATCTGTACCTTCCAGAGCCTCCTCTCTGCCTGCAAGTATTTAGATCTGAACTTCTTATTACATAACATTGTTTTGAAAAACAACTCATAGTGAAACATCAGTATTCTTTCTTCCATAAATGATGATCTTATTAATTACATATGTATGTTATAGTGTAAACATATCAAGAGCATTTAGCATTTTTCTTGTTAAAAGGAAGAGTATGGTGCCTATTAAAATGTAAAAGCATATGAAAGTGTTTGAGAATAGAGGAAGTATTTATTGTCCCTAAAATACAAAATGGAAAGAAAAATGAATAGTTGAAATTATATGTTTAATAGTTATAAACATGTCAACTTCATTAATTTTTAAATTTTATATTTATAAAATTAATTAAGGGGCACCTGGGTGGCTCAGTCAGTTAAGCATCTTTGGCTTAGATCATGATCTCAGGGTCCTGGGATTAAGCCCCTCTCCCACACCCCCCATCACATGGGGCTCCCTGCTCAGCCAGGGTGTCTGCTTCTCCCTCTCCCTCCCTCTGCAACTCCCCCAATTGTGCTTGCTCTCTCTCTCTCTCAAATAAATAGATAAAATCTTTAAAATAAATAAATTTATTTAATTTAATTTCATTAATTTAATTTAATTAATTTAATTTCAGGAGGGTTTTGTGTGTGTGGGTTTTGATGTGGCAAGAATTATCCCTTTGCCCAATGCTTTCAGATAAATCAATGCCAATTTTAAATGAGTTAATTGTTGGCAAAAGAAAATTAATTTGTGTAATTATAAAAAAATTTTTCAAAGACTTTATACTTAAAATTTTATTTTTAATATATGTAGCTGGTTAGGGCCTCTAAAATAAAATATCTAGAACTTCTGGAAGGCACTGGAATGTTCCTAGTATCTTTTCATCAATTCTCACTCTATGTGATTTTCTCTGAGTAATGTCAAGAACCTGGAATGTTGAATACAGAGTAGCTTTGTATAGACCTGTATAGACCTGTCACAGATACCCTATATTGTTTATTGGTGAGGAAGAGATGCTAGTTGAACATAATAGAAATTGTTCTGGATTAGGAGTACCAGTTTTGCCATGAGATACTATGATTTCAAATGAGGTAACAAGTTCTCTAAGCCAATAGATGATATAAAGGAAACTAATATCTCAATGTCTGATTTAATGATTATGATCAATAAATATCCTCCCTCAGCTTTTATGCCCACAATGTACATTTGGAATTTCCCAGCAGTTTCCATGAAGGAGAAAGACAGTTCAGGGATGGGAGGGATCCTCTACTACTGATCTTTAAGCATGGGAATAAAAAGACAAAAGGTATGGAAGGGATTATAATGAAAATCAACAAGCAACCTCCTGCCCCCTTTTTCTCATCCCATCCCTGGGTCCCAGAGCTAATCATTTTTAAGCCTTGCTGGTTTTCCCCATCTGATGATTAGCTCATTTGTGAAATAGTTCTTTATCAACTTCAAACATTACCTTTAGATTCCCTGCTTTGATAAATGAGAATATATTTCACTTCCCTCCCACTTTCCAAAATAATTACAAGGCTATTCTTGGTTTTCCACTGATTACAATTTAAAAAGCAAAGCATCAGTTAAAAAATAAAAGAAAAACAAAAACATTTAACCATCTGTTTCAAGTTCCATAGGTATCTTTTGCCTCCTTATTTTGTAAAATGAGCACATTAGTTTTGCTATGGTTCCCTCTACGTGTCTTCACTTCTACCTCCTTATTTCTGGTGGCTATCATGGAACTATTCACTGCCAAAGTTGATAACAACTTAAATTATAACAATAATAATATTGAATAATAAGTTGTTAACAATTTAAATTATATTCTATACCCTTTGGTAGGTTTTCTGTAAATTCTTTGTAAGTTGAATCAATTTGTATATCAAAAGTTTTTATAATATCATGATATAAGTGTTGTTCGCTGAAAGTGATAATTTATGCTAGAATTATATCTGTAAAAAAAAAAAAACGTGTTTTCTATCTCAACAGAGAATATTACTAACATCCCTTTTAAATGTACTCTACCATTTCACATCCCAGCTTCCTTTATCATGACTCTGATAACTTTTTACAAGTTGTCAATTAGAGTCTATTTGGTCAAATCACACTCTCCCCTGTTGCTGTCCATCAGCTTTATTCCATCTTTAGATGCACTACACAGGTAGTTTTAGTAGTGTTCTTCGAAGTTTTTCTTGAGTGGAATGCCTCTTTTGTGAATCTCTTGTCTTTTTCTTATTTTCCTTTCATTTTGTTGCAGCCCATTCTCATGGTGGCATGGAATGCAAAAATCTTCGAGTTCTTATGTATCTGAAAATGCCTTTATTATGTCCTATTTTATTAATAATAATGTATATGAGATACTAGATTAAAATCCATTGTCCTTAGAATTTTGAAGGCTTGCTTCAAGTTCTTCTATAATCTATTATTGCTAATGATTTTTTTGAATACTGATTTTTTTGTCTTTGATAATAAACTTTTGTTTAGTTTTTGTTTGATTGCTTATTTTTGTTTTCTTCCTGAAAACTTTTATAATCTTTTTCTACTTCATAGTCTAAATTTTAAAAGATGTCTTAATGTGGGTGTATGTGTATGTTTAATTCATTCAATTAAGAGTTCCTTGGTCCTCCTTTCATTGAAATCTCTGTTATAGGAATTATTTTCTATATTTTAAGATGATTTTATCAATTTCAAATTCTCCTTTCTCTCTTAATAATTTCTGTAAGTTGAATGTTGAGCAAATCCTTCATGTCTCCTATTCTTTCTTTTATGTTCTTCCTCTTTCATTTCCCTCTATTGTTTTAATTTGGCATTCTAGAAATTTTTTTTGGTTTTATCTCTGCCCATTCTATTACATTTTTTGTCTTGTCAAATATCTGACTATGTGTGTGTGTACACAAGTATAAATACATGTATACCTTTTCCAAGACCTCTTTCTTTTTCACTTGTTTACTTTTTGGCAATAACTATTAATAATAATTTCACATTTTTTCATGTGTCTGATAACCATTTGTTTGTCTTCTTTGGAGAAGTGTCTGTTCATATCTTCTGCCCATTTTTTGATATGATTATCTGTTTTGTGTGTGTTGAGTTTGAGGAGTTCTTTATAGATACTGGATATCAACCTTTTGTCTGTACTGTCATTTGCTAATATCTTCTCCCATTCCGTGGGTTGCCTCTTTGTTTTCTTGACTGTTTCCTTTGCTGTGCAGAAGCTTTTGATTTTGATGAAGTCCCAAAAGTTTATTTTGGCTTTTATTTCCTTTGCCTTTGGAGACATATCTTGAAAGAAGTTGCTGTGACTGATATCGAAGAGATTACTGCTTATGTTCTCTAGGATTCTGATGGATTCCTGTCTCACATTGAGGTCTTTTATCCATTTTGAGTTTATCTTTGTGTACAGTATAAGAGAATGGTAGAGTTTCATTCTTCTACATATAGCTGCCCAGTTTTCCCAGCACCATTTATTGAAGAGACTGTCTTTTTTCCACTGTATTTTTTTTCCTGTTTTGTCAAAGATTAACTGGCCATAGAGTTGAGGGTCCATATCTGGGCTCTCTACTCTGTTCCACTGGTCTATGTGTCTGTTTTTGTGCCAGTACCATGCTGTCTTGGTGATCACAGCTTTGTAGTAAAGCTTGGAATCAGGTAATGTGATGCCCCCAGTTTTATTTTTGTTTTTCAATATTTCCTTAGTGATTCGGGGTCTCTTCTGGTTCCATACAAATTTTTGGATTATTTGCCCCAGCTCTTTGAAAAATACCGGTGAAATTTTGATCAGAATGGATTAAAAGTATAGATTGCTCTAGGCAGTATAGACATTTTAACAGTGTTTATTCTTCTGATCCAAGAGCATGGAATGGTCTTCCATCTTTTTGTGTCTTTTTCAGTTTCTTTCATGAGTGTTCTGTAGTTCCTCGAGTACAGATCCTTTACCTCTTTGGTTAGGTTTATTCCCATGTATCTTATGGTTCTTGGTGCTATAGTAAATGGAATCGATTCTCTAATTTCCCTTTCTGTATTTTCATTGTTAGTGTATAAGAAAGCCACTGATTTCTGTACATTGACTTTGTATCCTGTCACGTTACTGAATTGCTGTATGAGTTCTAGTAGTTTGGGGGTGGAGTCTTTTGGGTTTTCCATATAAAGAATCATGTCATCTGTGAAGAGAGAGAGTTTGACTTCTTCATTGCCAATTTGGATACCTTTTTTTCTCTTTGTTGTCTGATTGCTGTTGCTAGGACTTCTAATACTATGTTGAACAAGAGTGGTGAGAGTGGGCATCCTTGTCGTGTTCCTGATCTCAACGGGAAGCCTGCAAGCTTTTTCCCATTGAGGATGATATTTTCTGTGGGTTTTTCATAGATAGATTTGATGAAGTTCAGGAATGTTCCCTCTATCCCTATACTTTGAAGCGTTTTAATCAGGAACAGATGCTGGATTTTGTCAAATTCTTTTTCTGCATCAATTGAGAGGACCATGTGGTTCTTCTCTCTTTTCTTATTAATTTGTTCTATCACATGAAAAAAATGTTCATCATCACTAGCCATCAGGGAGATTCAAATTAAAACCACATTGAGATATCACCTTACACCAGTTAGAATGGCCAAAATTAGCAAGACAGGAAACAACATGTGTTGGAGGAGATGTGAAGAAAGGGGAACCCTCTTCCACTGTTGGTGGGAATGCAAGTTGGTGCAGCCTCTTTGGAGAACAGTGTGGAGATTCCTCAAGAAATTAAAAATAGGACTTCCCTATGACCCTGCAATTGCACTAATGGATATTTACCCCAAAGATACAGATGTAGTGAAAAGAAGGGCCATCTGTACCCCAATGTTTATAGCAGCAATGGCCACGGTTGCCAAACTGTGGAAAGAACCAAGATGCCCTTCAACAGACAAATGGATAAGGAAGATGTGGTCCATATGCACTATGGAGTATTATGCCTCCATCAGAAAGGATGAATACCCAACTTTTGTAGCAACATGGACAGGACTGGAAGAGATTATGCTGAGTGAAATAAGTCAAGCAGAGAGAGTCAATTATCATATGGTTTCACTTATTTGTGGAGCTTAACAAATAGCATGGAGGACACGAGGAGTTAGGAGAAGGGAGTTGGGGAAAATTGGAAGGGGAGGTGAACAATGAGAGACTGGACTCTGAAAAACAATCTGAAGGGTTTGAAGAGGTAGGGGGGTGGGAGGTTGGGGGAACCAGGTGGTGGGTATTAGAGAGGGCATGGATTGCATGGAGCACTGGGTGTGGTACAAAAACAATGAATACTGTTATGCTGAAAATAAATTTAAAAAAATGATTAAAAAATAATAATTTCACATAATTGAAGAAACTTTAATTGAAACAGATTTTTTAAATTCAAGTTTAGTTTAAAGCCATATTTATTACATTATGATTTATTATTTTGTTACTTATCTGACTACAAATACAATGAGTACTTGGTACTCAAGCACTGTTTTATTTCACTATTGGCTATAAAATTTAGAGCAGTCATTAAACTTCTATGTACCAGTTTCAATAGCTATAAAAAAACGATAATAATCCTTAACCTAATCTTCTAGGCTTGATATTAAAATCAAGTGTAAAGCCTCATTAAAGGCATTTCATGCAATATAAATGCAAGATATTATCTCCAGAAAAAGAATCCATGTAGTAGAACTGTTGGAAAATATGAAGAAAAGACATTAATTAACTTCTGGAAAAGAGCAGTAGAAAATCACTGATGACTTGTAGACACTTCAAGGGTGAGATCTTACTGGTCGTGTTCCAAATGAAACATGTCTGCAACACGATTTGGTAACCAGTGAAGTAGAAATGTCATCCCATAAATAAAGCCATATTTCTATACTGTTTAAGCTAGGCATTTCTTTTGTGTGTGTGTGTGTGACTAGGACAGTTTGACTCATGATTTATAAAAAATAATGACACCATTGTAGCCTCCTGAAGAAGAAGAAGAAGAAGAAGAAGAAGAAGAAGAAGAAGAAGAAGGAGAAGAAGAAGAAGAAGAAGAAGAAGAAAGGGCAAGCATCATTGAGTTACCTCCATTCAGGGCTCTTGTTAACTACTGCAGAATATGTGGTAGCATAAACTGTAACTTATTGTTCAGTAAGATCTCTGTGATGTTGTTTGCCATTAAAAATTGGACTTGAGGATATATGGTTCCTTTAAAGTTGAGAGACATATTTATATAGGTTTTGTGTTATTGTCTTCTAAAAATGAGTTCTGCTAATATCATGTATCTTTGCAGTGATGTACATCTCACATCACTGCCATCATAACTTATTGAAATGGAAATTTATAAGCTTTGAGTGAAGCAATGCTTGACTTGTTTGGCCTAGGTTAGAGTGTACTACTTTCTTGTTTTGCTGTTTTTATTATGGATTTGCTACTGGACTCTGAATTCCATGTTTTTTAATTCATAACTTGGCTCTGCCACTTACCTGTCTGACTTCAGGTAAATTAATTCTATAGCTCTCAATGCCTCAATTTCCTAACACTTAAATGGGTATAATATTAGTTTAATCTTCATAGAGTTTCTATAAGGATTAAACATGTTAATGTATATAATTATAACAGTTAGTATGCATTACTAGCTGTTATTATCATTATTATTATAATTATTACTGCAAGATTCTTAATTCCTAAAATATTTAATTACAGTAAATGCACAAACTTGTATTGAAACTTAAGCTAAGATGTGTGTGACACACAATAAATATATATAATGTTCATATTTGGGTAAATTTTTAAAAATATGTACTAATACTAACACTATATTAATGATATAATAAATGCTGTATTTACTAACACAAGAAAAGAAAATATGTGCCAATCTGTTCAACATAATCATTCTTCAGCAGATATTTTATTGGATAAAATTTTGCTTTTTGCTGGTTGTGGTTTTGGGGAAAAGAATAAGATGGATCAAGGAAATAAAAAACTAAAATTCATTTTTAAGTGTTCATTTGTTTAAAATAGTTAATGCATTAACATGCCTTAACTCTTTTTTTTTTTTTAAGATTTTATTTATTTATTTGACACAGAGAGAGATCACAAGTAGGCAGAGAGGCACGGAGAGAGAGAGAGGAGGAAACAGGCTCCCTGCCGAGCAGAGAGTCCGATGTGCGGCTGGATCCCAGGACCCTGAGACCATGACCTGAGCCAAAAGCAGAGGCCCAATCCACTGAGCCACCCAGGCACTCCTATGCCTTAACTCTTAAAAGAAAAAAATGCTTTAACTCTTAAGAGTATAAATGTACATATATTGATATCTCTGGGCAATTAATATCCTCTTCCCACCCAATTCTCATTGCAGAGGTGACAATGTTTCAATCTCTTATGTGTATTTCCAGATATATTTTAAGGATATGTAAACAAATGCATTCCCCCACCCTTTTTATCGAATGAAAGCATACTTAACACACTCTTTCCTCCTTATCTTTTTTTCGCCAAAAGCTATATTGTGAGTTGAAGTCTATATCAGTACATAATAAGCTTCTAAACTTTATTAATATCCTATACAGCCTTCATTGGAAGTATATACCTGACTAATCTCACCAGGCCACAGCTGAGGGACAGTTTTGGTGTGAACATACTTGCTGTTATAAAAGTGCTGAATAAATAATATTTGTACAACTTAAATTAGTTGGTGTATATGTAGTATACTGTATGATCATTTTTAAGAAAAATAATTACTAGGTTGGGGGTAAATGCATGGTAAATTTTGAAATAAACTTTAATTTTAAATTTATTTGTGAATATTAATAAGGTGGATAGCACACAACTCAAAAAGGAAAAATGAATGGTAAAAATAAGACTCATATCACTTTCCTATATTCATCCAGTTCCTCAAACTGAGATAATTAGTCTTATTCACTTTATATATATCCTTCCAGAGACATGTGATGTGTATATATGTATGTAGAAAAATTCCTTTTTTTCAAGTGGACTTTTGTATTCTATAGCATAACAGTTTATAGCATTAGAAGACTCTTGCCTAGATGTTTGTATAAACACAGATACTGGGCTACACTGTAAATATTCATACTAGGAGCACACTATGTATCCTTATCCCTCAGTCTCAGCCATTGTAGATCTTATCAGTAAAAATGATGTTTTCTGGGACTTTCACTATAGCTCATTGTTTTCCCTGGATGGATGAGTAGTGATGAATTCTGTCATTGCTCTGTCCTCGAACAAGGATTTTCAAATCTACTACCGTCTGCCTCCACATTTGGCTCACAACATGCATTCTTGGATTACTCTTTAACCTCATCCTAAAATTTACTTTCACTTCTCTCTTAAATCTTTTATTTCCTCAGCCCTCCTCTTTCTTAGTTCTCTTTCTGCTGTATCACATCTCCCAGGAGCTTCCTAAAGAGACTTATGGGGTGGGGTGGTTAGGTTTTTGTTTTTTTTTTTTTAATCTTGTATATTAAAATAACCCTTTAGCTTATTCACTCACATGATTTTTCTGGACATAGAATTCTCAGTTTAAAATACGAAGCAATTTCTCAGTTGTCTTTCTGATTGCCGGTGTTGCTAATGAAAAAATGAAAACATCCTGATTTCTTATTCTTTGCACATGACAACTTTTGGTACTCTTCCCCGTGACAACTTGTGGGATCTTTTATTGCCTCTACTGTTCTAAAATATCAAAACACTTTGCTGGTATGGACCAGCCACCCTACTGAGTACTTGGAAGATCCTATTAGTCAAATTTGATTCCCTTTAGTATTAGGAAGTGATCTTAAATTATATTGCATTATATTTACTATACTTATTATATATGTTATGTATAATACATAGTGATAAAATGTAGTTTATATTAAATGTAATGTAACATTTATAAATCTGTATGTAAGTTATTTTTTTTAACAAAATGAACAAGAGTACTATTAAAGAGTACTTACCAGTTTAAGAAATTGCGTATATGCTGCATGCAGAAGAATTAGCCCTACAGTAATCATGCCCTCCAAACAATGGAAATAAGTATTCCTTATATTTTTAAAATATTTTGGCAACAAATGACTAAATTTGACATACCACATTTTAACATTGATCTCTCACACATGAACACATAAATATATAAAATATATTCGACTACTCTTTATGGTAGAGACTATTCTAGAGAATATAATTATTGGTAGGTAACAATAGTTTTTAAAAAGAGGAATTAATTTAAGTTCCAAATGTCAAAGTTACTAACACCTTTCTTAAAAGAGAAATTTATATTATTTTCTTAAATATTTTACAATCATTCCTCATGTTCAAAAGAGAGCTTTTCCTTTTCTATGCTTAAAAAAATATATATATATAGGGTTAAAGCAAATAGAGACAGCATATATTTATAATTGATAATTCTTATGTGGATTTAATATACTAATGCAGATTTACAAAATCATAGCATATAATAGCTATGGTCAATAATAAGTATGTAAATATTCATTTTGGATTTTCAACCGTTTTTTTCCCCAGATCATCTACCTTCTTACCATAACAAAAGTGTTCAGTGCACAAATAGAATGACTGAATGTATGTGTTATTAACAATAAGAACATTCCATCAAGTGGTATATTCCAATGAGGAGTGGAAGTAGAATTCCACTAGTAATTTTCCTTTATTGAACAAAACGTTATCATCATCTTACATCTAGTTATATTTGAAACATATATTTATTTTTCCTTTTTAAAAAGCTGAAACATACTTAAAATTGTATTACATTTTTTATTATTGTTACTTTTCAGTTCTTGGAATAATGTGAGAACCAGCATTGGCATTATGCTATTATTATTCAAGATTTGTGTCATTTCTCTTTGTTTTCAGCATGCAGTGACCTGGAGTTCAGGGAAGTGGCAAATAGATTGCGGGACTGGTTCAAGGCCCTTCATGAAAGCGGAAGCCAAAACAAGAAGACAAAAGCACTGAGGCCCGAGAGAAGCAGTAAGATTTCTAAATTTCGTGTGCCCTTGTCTTTGATGTGGGATTTTATTTTCAGTGAATCACTTAAATCGAAGCATATATTTCAAAATTTATTCTTTGTTTAGGTGCTGAACAAAAATCAGAACATTGTGTCTACTTCCAAACACACTCATAGTATTTTGCAAGGAAATAAAACATTTGTGACAGCTCTGATTGGTTAAAAAAAAGAAATAGTCCCTCAGAGACATTAAGTTGCAGTTGAAGTGAAAGTATGGGAATATTTTTCAGTGTTTTGATAGCAGTGGGAAAGAATAAAACAATACAGGAAATAAAGGTAAGATTAATAGAGTACTTGAGATTTTACAGACACAATTAGCCCCCATTCCTCCACAGGTTACCCTTTCCATGATGGATTTGCAGATATTTCTACTTTGATCTAGCAAAGCCAGTAGACAAAAAGGATGCTTTCAAGGGCACAGTGCAAATCAAATTCATAAGAAAAGAAGAAAATAAGAGCCTTATGAAGATTATATTATTCTTTTATCATCTGTATAATTTCCTCAGAGTGTTTTCTAATTCCTTAGAAGTAGAAAATGGCAATTGAAGTAAAACACTTGTCATGAAAATTTTATGAACTTTTCATTTTATGTTTTTTTCATTTATAAAAAATACACATTTAACACATACAAAACAAAGATATTGAAATATAAGCTTAATTTGAGGAGCTTTCAAAGATTGAAGTATTTTCTCTAAAATACAAGAAGTGGTGGCAGGATAGTAATTAGAAGCAGCCTCTTGTAGTTGACAAAGTCCCAAGTGTTCCCTTCTTTGCTCATTTGTGGCATGACCCATTCACTCTACCTTGCAATCCTCAAATACCACTTTCTAACAAAATCATTTCATAGATGGGCATGGTTATCTATAACCTATATTTCCCAAAATATCTCACTTTTTTTCTTCTCATCAAGAAATTTTCTATAATCCCAAACTTTTATATTTATGAATCTTATATATGTCCTTAAACAATTTAATAATTCTTTTTAATTAAACTAATTCAGCTATCACTGATAGACATAATAATTATCTTTGGATGTGTGATGACTATTTATAAAGGTTTCTTCTTATGAATGTCAGAAAAAAAGTATTGCACTGTCCCTGCTCTTTAGGAGTGTTTCTTAGGTTTGTCTTTGGAATTATTGATTACATTTTTGGTAGAGGTTAATTTTTTGGATGCTGTGAGTGTAAGTAAAATGACTAATCTCATTTAATAGAAACAATAGAGTATATTTGGCCTTGTATTCATAAAGCAACAATATCTGAGGTAGGATAAAATTTGTTCCAGATCTTAGCATATTGATCTTTTAAAATTCATGTCTACACTATCCTACCAATTCCCATACTTGAATATTTTTTTACTCTTTTTTTTGAATTTCTTGATCTCAAATTTCTCCTTTGATCTTAAGTTTAGACTAGTAATTGCCCCCATATTTGGAGATGGATAAAAGGAAAGCTTGTAGTACATTCACCATATTGCTTAGTTAATTGTACATATTCATAAATATCATTTCCCTTTCCAGCTTCTTTTTTTCCAGAAATGAGGCATTCTCAATATAGTGGGTTATTTACAAGAAACTCTTAGGTAGTTGAATATCATTGGAAAGTAAATGAAAAACTGGGTAAAGGATTATTTATACTACTTGTAAGGTTAGAGACTAATTAGGAGTAAATTCAGAAAAAGAAGTAATCTATTAAAACAGGCAAGACAAATCACTAGAAGAAAAATGGCTAATTCCCTCAATTCCTCAGATCTACACATCATCTGAGTGAGTTCTTTTCTGACTCCATCATATTTAATTTGTAAACCAACCCATAATATTATATTCCCTATTTAATTTCTATTTTCATTTTTCTTTCATAACATTTTACACTACCTACTATAGTAAAATCTACTTGTTTATTTGGTTTATACTCTCTCTTTCTCTCTCTCCCTCCCTCCCTCCCTTCCCCCACCCCACACATACTGGATGATTATGAACTTAGTGAAGTCAGAGATCTTTATTTACCACTATATTATCAAAACACAGAATTGTTTGACACATAATACTCCTAAATAAAAATGAGCAATATTAATGAATGGAAGAAACAAAGAAGCAATCAAAATACTACATTATCTGGATATAACACAATTTAATCAATCAGTTTTTTCCTAAGAATGATTGTTTTTGTTTATAATTTGTTTATAATTCCATTATTTTCTCCACGATAACAGTTGACTGTTATGCTTTTATTTCTAAGAAGTGGAAGTGATGGGTCAAAATGTACATGCATTTCAAATGATAAATTATGATAGATATTACAGGCTGCTTTGCAAAAATCTTAAGGTATTTCTAGTTTCTAACAGCAAAACATGAAAGTTAACTTTTGTCTTTATCCATGACAGCAAAAATATTACCATTCCTTTTAACTTTTCCATTCTGGTGAGCATGCTATCATAATTCATTGTTAATCTAATTTTAATTCCCTTAATTAGCAGTGAATTTGAACACAAAATATTAGTGGGGGAAACTTTTATACAGCAAAACAAAATAAAATGACTCTTTCAGCTCAGGCTACTCTACTAAAATACCATAGACTAGATGGATTAAACAATAGACATTTCTCAAATTCTGGAGGCTGGGAAGTACTATGTCATGGTGCTGCTAGATGGGATTCCTGGTGAAGGTCATTTTCCTGTTTGTAGGCAGACATCTTTTCCTATGGCACTCAGAGAACGATCTCTGTAGGGTCTCTTCTTATTAGAGCACCAATCCTCCCATGTAGCTTGTACCTTCATGACCTAACTACTGCTCAAAGGCTCCATTTCCAAATGCCATGAAATTGGGGGATAGGGCTTCATCATGTGAATTTTGGCAGGACACAGTTTAGTACATAGCAAAAATAAAATAGCACACATGCACGAAACACATGTAAAACCACTAGTTATGTCAACTTACATGTTTAATTCTAAGAAAGGTATATTAATGGATTCCATTCTAATTGTATTTAATAATTCCTTCTAGTATTTTGGGGAGGTTGATATGTGTTTCTACTCTATTTTTTAGAATGTATAGATTTATTTCTGTTCTAACCATTAATAAATTATACTTCATATCACATTATTTTATTACATTATATTCTACTTACTGCTTTTTTTGGCACAGATTTCACCTAATCTCATAGTAATATTATCAATTCTACATTTAATTTTATTACACTTGCTTGATATACTTGCGAACATTTCATTGCCAATTTTTCTTTATTACTTAGGTTTAAATGTCTTTCTTGTAAGCAACTGTATTAAAACTTCGAGTTTTCAATATGACAGTGGGAAAACTTGTGATTTTTTTTTATAATCAAGATATAATAATAAAGTCAACATAAAGCACAGAAAAATATTCTGATAAAACACAGAATGTTTGCCATTTAGGAGATTACCCAGAAGACAAAGAAAATCTTATTTTCACAATTTCTTATTAAGAACATACCAATAATCTAAGAAAGTGTTGTCATTTTAAAAGAGAGACAAATTTTAGTTTTGTATCTGTATAATATTTGGTACTAATTTTAAAAATCTTATATAGTAAACCTTTCAAATATCAATGAGTGCTGACCGTGACAAAAAATTGAGGGATCCTTTTGTAATTTTTTGTATTATATAGATTTTGTCATATGTTTTTGGAACAATGAGTCATTTTATTTTAGGGTAAAATATGCTTTTTAGCAAAGTCATATCTTGCATATCTTTAATATCAAGTTGCTTATATCATTATTTTTCCTAGTAAAATATTACTTATATAGATATTATAATTTTAAATTATAGTAATGTTTATTTTATATAGAAAACTATGAGTTAGATATTTTAAACTGTTATGCATTAGCATTTTGCTGTATATGAACAAAATTTGTAAATATGTATTTTATACTTTTTATAACAATACTCATTTTTTATATGTAGCTTTTTAATCAATAAAAATGAACATGTTTATTAACAGACCCAAATATGTAAAACTTGAACTATAAAATTCATTTGAATTGTAAACACTAGAAGCAAAAATTTCAAAAATTTAAAAACATGCTTTATCTTTTTTAAAAGTGATCTGGATATTTAATGAATATACATTAATTTAGCATGAGTCAAAGATTTTAAGTTATGAAATGAGTTTGAAAATATTTTAAAATTTCAAGTTGGCTTTTATAAACAATTACTGTTGACATAGAATTTATCATAGTAAGGATTTCACTTGTTAGAAAATATTTTAATATGTTAAAACAGATATTTTTTATAATCTTAAACATCTAGTAGATATAATAGTAATTTATTCAGTCAGTATACCTATATAAATTTAGGGCAAACATGTCCAAATATAATAAAAATGTGTGTTTGTATTTTATATACACTAATATAAAATATAATATTATATATATATATATATATATACACACCCACACACATATATCTCTCTCTCTCTCACATTTTCCTTATCTTTTCATCTATTGATGAACACAGGTTGCTCCCATATCTTGGCTATTGTAAATAATGCTGCAACAAACATAGGGGTGCATATATCTCTTTGAACTGGTATTTTGCTTACTTTGGGTAAATACTTTATAGTTAAATTATTGGATCATGTGGTATTTTTGTTTTTAATTTTTTGAGGAATGTCCGTACTGTTTTCCACAATGATGGTAGCAATTTACATTCTTACCAACAGTGTACAAGTGTTCATTTTCTCTACATTCTCATCAATACTTGTTGTTTCTTGTCTTTTCTATTTTAGCTGTACTTACAAGTGTGAGGTGATATCTCATTGTGGTTTTGATTTGCATTTCCTTGATGATGAGTGATGTTGAGCATCTTTCATGTCTCTATAGCCATCTGTATGTCTTCTTTGGGGGAAAAAAAAAAACATCTATTCATGTCCTTTGCCCATTTGTTAATCAAGGTGCTTGTTTTATTTGGTGTAGAGTATATAAGTTCTTTATATATTTTGGATATTAGCCCCCTATGAGATATGTCATTTGCAAATATCTTCTCCAATTCAGTAGGTCACGTTTTTGTTGATGGTTTCCTTTGCTTTGCAAAAGCTTTTTATTTTGATGTAGTCTCAATAGTTTATTTCTCACCTTTGTTTTTCATGCCTTGGGAGACATATCTAGAAAATGTTGTTATAGATAATGTCACAGAAATTACTCCTTATGTTGTCCTCTAGGATTTTCAGATTTCATGGTTTCAGGTCTTTAACCCATTTGAGTTTATTTTTTGTACATGATGTTAAATGTGGTCCAGTTTCATTCTTTTGTATGTAGTTTTATAGTTTTCCCAACATCATTTATTGAAGAGATGGTCTTTTTAAAACATTAAGTTTATTAGGAGGTCATTTTTTTATTTCTAAAAATTTTAGTAATAAGTAATTTATATAAACACTTATTATTCCTAAGCCAATCACCATAGAAATTTCTTAAGAGACTTTATAATCTAATTTGGTAATACCCTCTGAAGATAGGGGAAAATACATACACACACACACACACACACACACACACACATCCCTGCACATTCATGCTTACACATGCACATACACACAAAAGTAGAGTTTAAAGTTGTTATATTTTAGTCGTCAGTCATGTACAAGCATAGAAATGTAAACTCACTGGTTTATATCAAAGAACTGTCTCTCATGCTTCCCTCACATTTACATTTTTATAAAGATTATGTTTATGGAGGATGAAATAAGTTGTGGTTATGTAGTTAAATATGAGAATTGATGCTCTACTGATATTTAGAGAAGAGGCCTTTAACATTGTTTTCGTTCTGATATGCACTCTTATGGAAACTGTGGATGAAATTTTGCTTGAGGGACTGAGGAGAGTTCAGTTGTCCATTTGGGCTTTTCCAAATAATGTCTAGCCTATTTCCAATGAATTCTTTTGGCTTCAGATGATTGCTCTTGGAGTCTCTGGATCCCTTGAAAGCCCCTGATGAGGCAGAGTCCTAAAGTTTGAGTGGTAGCAGGAGGTTGAGGGGCACAACTAAGAAGACAAAAGCCTTCATGAATACCAGGGTGAATACCATGGGATCCAAAGGATGTTAGCACTCCAAGTCTCAGCACTATTAAAAAAAAAAGTCAAAGTCAAATAAATACAAATCTGGACTAAATGAAGAAAGACTTCAGCATGAGGGAAAAGAAAGAAAAAAAAGGGTAAGGGTGTTGAGTGAGGACAGATGAAAAGATTTTAGGGAACTGAAAGAAAGGTTGAAAGTGATAAAACAAAACAAAACAACACAAGGTGGAGGAAGAACAAGAACTGATGGGAAGGCAGAGTTCTTAAATGCACCATTGTAAGGAGATCCCAAGTTTTGCAAAACTTCATTGTAGTGTCCAATTATCTTTAAAGAAATTTTGCCATTTGTAGAGATATTGGAAGGAAAGAATGGCAGTAAGAGTCCTACTCAACAGAAAGAGTCAGGGTTTAAATGCCCATTCAAGAAAAGCCAAGTCTTCAGTTTAAGAAGATTCTCACTCAAACAGAAACTAACAGAGAAAAGCACTGCTTAACAGAATCAATATAACTTACAGTATCATAACAATTATCTCATGGCTCTGGGTTGGAAATTGTGACTTACCATGTTTTCCTAGCCAGGAAGGACACAAAATATATGAGGAGCCTCCATGAGTACCTGAAGACAGTGGGATCCAAGGGGTATTCAGCACTTCAAGCCACAGCACCATAAAATGTCAAATAAATGCAAGTCCAGATTAAGTAAAGAAAGGTTATTCACTCTTAATTTCATGAAACAAACTGAGGGTTGCTGGGGGTGGGGGGTGGTAATAGGGTGGCTGGATTATGGATATTGGAAAGGGTATACGTTATGATGAGTGTTGTGAAATGTGTAAGCCTGATAATTCACAGTCCTGTACCCCTGGGGCAAATAATACATTATATGTTAATAATAATAATAATAAAGTCCATTGCAGTATGGAAAATGCTTCTACCTCAAGATCTGCAAACATGTCAAATCAAAAAAGAAAATCTTTTTTTTTTTTAGGTTTTATTTAAATTCAAGTTAGTTAACATAAAGTGTATTATTAGTCTCAGGGGTAGAATTTAATGATTCATTATTTACATATAACACCCAGTGCTCATTACAAGAAACTGCCCTCCTTAATGCCAATTTCACCCAATTTTCCCAACACCATTTGTTGAAGAGACTTTCTTTTTTCCATTGGATATTCTTTCCTAAGAATTAAGGTTAAGATAGTTGACCACATAGTTAAGGGTTTATTTCTGGGTTCTCTATTCTGTTCCATTGATCTATGTGTCTGTTTTTGTGCCAGTACCATATTGTCATGATGATTACAGCTTGAAGAATGGAACTGTGATGCCCCCAGTTTTGGTTTTCTTTTTCAACATTATTGTGACTACTCAGTGTCTTTTTGAGTTCCATACAAATGTTAGAATTATTTATTCCAGCTCTGTAAAAAATGCTGGTGTTATTTTGATAAGGACTGCACTGAATGTGTAGATTGCTTTCAGTAGGATATATAATTTAACAATATTTTTTCTTCTAATCTATGAGCATGGAACTTTTTTTCCATTTCTTTATCTCTTTATTTCTTTCATTAGGATTCTATAGTTTTCCAAGTATACATGTTTGGTTAGGTTTATTCTTAGGTATCTTATATTTTTGGTGCAATTGTTAACAGCATTGATTCCTTGGTTTCTCTCTCTTTTGTTTCATTATTGGTGTACAGAAATGCAACAGACTGTGCATTGATTTTATATACTGAGACTTTGCTGAATTCTTATATCAGTTCTAGCAAGTTTTTGCTGGAGTCTTTCAGGTTTTCTACATAGAGTATCACGTCATCAAAAGAAAGCTGGAGTACCCATACTTATACCAGACAAACCAGATTTTAAACCAAAGACTATAATAAGAGATGAAGAAGGACACTATAGACACTATATCATACTAAAGGGGTCTATCCAACAAGAAGATCTAACAATTATGAATATGCCCCTAACTTGCGAGCAGCCAAATATATAAATCAATTAATAACAAAGAAACAAAGAAATTCATTGATAATAATATAATAATAGGGGAATTTAATACCCCACTCACAGCAATGGACAGATCATCTAAGCAGAAGACTAACAAGGTAACAAGAGCTTTGAATGACACACTGAATCAGATGGACTTACCAGATATATTCAGAGCATTTCATCCTAAAACAGCAGAATACACATTCTTTTTGAGTACACATGGAACATTCTCCAGAATAGATTACATACTGGGTCATAAATCAGGCCTCTACTGGTACAAAAAGATTGAGATCATACCATGTATACTTTCAGAACACAATGCTATGAAATTTAAATTCAACCACAAGAAAAAAACTGGAAAGATCACAAATACATGGAGGTTACAGCAATTCCTACTAAGAATGAGTGGGTTAACCAGGAAATTAAAGAAGAGTTAAAAAATACATGGAAGCAAATGAAAACGAAAACACAACAGTATAAAACCTTTGGGATGCAACAAAGGCAGGTCTTACAGGTCTTCCTAAAGAAGCAAGAAAAGTCTCAAATACACAACCCAATCTTACACTAAAGGGACTGGGGAAAGAACATCAAATAAGTCCTAAATCCAGCAAGAGAAGGGAAATAATAAAGATTAGAGTGGAAATAAATGATACAGAAAAAAGAACAAATTTTAGAACACATCAATGTAACTTGAAGCTGGTTTTTTGAAAGAATTAACAAAATTGATAAACCCCTGGCCAGAGTTATCAAAAAGAAAAGAGAAGGGATCCAAATAAATAAAATCATGAATGAAACAGGAAAGATCACAACCAACACCACAGAAATACAAATAATTAAAATAGAATATTATGAGCAAGTATATGCCAACAAATTAGGCAATCTGGAAGAAACAGAAAAATTCCTAGAAACATAAACTACCAAAAATGAAGCAGGAAGAAATAGAAAATCTGAACAGACCCATGACAAGCAAAGAAATAGAATCAGTAATCAAAAATTCCCCAACAAACAAGAGTCCATGGCTGGATGGCTTTCTTGTGGGATTCTACCAAACATTTAAGAATTAATATGAGCCACTGTGGAAAACAATATGAAGGTTCCTCAAAAAGATAAAAATAGAGCTACCCTATGATCTAACAACTGCACTATTAGATATTTATCCAAAGGAAAAAAAAAATAGTGATTCAAAGGGGCACATGCACCCTAATATTTATAGCAGCAATGTCCACAACAGCCAAACTGTGGAAAGAGTCTGGATGTCCATTAACAGATGAATGGATAAAGAAGACTTGATACACACACACACACACACACACACACACACACACACACAATGGAATATTACTCAGCCATCAAAAAACGAAAATTGCCGTTTGCAACAAGGTGGATGGAGCTAGAGGATACTATGCTAAGTGAAATAAGTCAGTCAGAGAAAGATAAATACTGTATGATTTCACTCATGGAATTTAAGAAACAGTACACATGGCCATAAGGAAAGATAAGGACAAGTAAAATAAGATAAAAACAGAGAAGGAGGCAAAACATAAGAGACTCTTAACTATAGGAAACAAATTGAGGGTTGTTAGAGTGGAGGTGAATAGGGTGATGGGGTAATTGGGTGATGGGCATTACGGAGAGCATTTGATGTAATAAGCACTGGGTGTTAATATGTAATTAATGAATCCCTAAATTCTATCCCTGAAACTAATAATACACTATATGTTAACCAAATTGAATTTAAATAAAAAAAATTAAAAATAAAATAAAATAAAAAGGAACAAATAATCATTCTATTGAAACTGTTAAAAAAAAAAATAGAAATGGAAGAAACACTTCCAAATTCATTCTATGAGGCTAGCTTTACCTTGATTCCAAAACCAGACAAAGACCCCACTAAAAAGAATTACAGACCAATATCTCTCCTCCTTTTTTTTTGTATCCATGGTGAACATGGATACAAAAATTCTAATTTTTGTAAAAAAGTAAATCAAAATACTATCTAATCGAATCCAACAGTACATTAAAAGTTTTAGTCACCATGACCAAGTGGGATTTATTTCTTGGCTGCAGGGTGGTTTAATATCTGCAGACCAATTGATGTGATACACCACATTAATAAATGAAAGGATAAGAACCATACAAACCTCTCAATAGATGCAGAAAAAACATTTGACAAAATACAGCATCTTTCTTGATAAAAATCCTCAAGAAAGTATGAATAGACAGAACATAGCTCAACATCATGAAGTCCATATATAAAAACCCACAGATAATATCATGCTCACTAGGGAAAAACTGAGAGCTTTTCCCTTAAGGTTAGGAACATGGCAGGTATGTCTATTTTCATCACTGTTGTTTGACATAGTACTAGAAATCCTAGCCTCAACAATCAGACAACAAAATGAAATAAAAGACATCCAAATTGGCAGGGAAGAAGTCAAACTCTCTCTCTTGGCAGAAGTCTTTCTTTTGTAGAAAAGAGTAAGAAGGACCAGCAATGCTTTTGTGGATGAGGAGGCCAAATGTGTGGGGTAAGCAGGTAGCAAATTTGGGCACTTTAACAGGAAATAATATTTATGTGCTCAGCAGATTCTCAGAACATCAATTAAGGAGGGATTTTGTGCATCTGAGTGCTTTTGTCCTTGCTCAAACATATGAAAAAGCCAAAGTTTAGGAGTCTAGAGGAGGAGAAAAGCATGGCTAAAGTTTGGTCAAGTCAAAGTTCAGTGGCTAAGTAATGGACAACTGGGAGCACTTGGTCAAACTTTATTTCTAAGTATAAAAGACTCATTTGTCTACCAGGCAAGAATATGAGACAATTAAGCCTCTTATTTCCTCATAATTTCCAACCTTCTATATATTTGGTCTGTGTTTTGATACATTCCTTGCACTTAATTGTCTAGACCACTAATTTGATGCTTCACAGTGGCAATTCTCTACAATTCACCCATAGAATTACTGGTCTGGGAAATTATGTTTTTAAGTCTAGAAAGTATTTTTGTACATTTTTTATCTGTGTACTCTTAAATGTTTTTTTTTTTTTCATTCTTTTTTAAAATTTCCTTTCAGTGTTCCAAAATTCATTGTTTATGCACCACACACAGGGATCCATGCAATATACACCCTCCATAATACCCACCACCAGGCACACCCAACCCCCCACGCCCCTCAGTCCCAAACCCTCAGTTTGTTTCTCAGAGTCCACATTCTTTCATGGTTTGTCTCCCTCTCTGATATCCCCCAACTTACTTCTCTCCAAGTCCCAATGTCTTCTATGTTATTCCTTATGCTCCACAAGCAAGTAAAACCCTATGATAATTGAATCTCTTGGCTGACTTATTTCACTCAGCATAATCTCTCCAGTCCCATCCATGTTGATACAGAAGTTGGGTATTCATCCTTTCCGATGGAGGCATAATACTCCATTGTGTACATGGACCATATCTTCTTTATCCATTCGTCTGTTGAAGGGCATCTTGGTTCTTTCCACAGTTTGGCCACTGTGACCATTGCTGCTATGAACATTGGAGTACAGATGGCCCCCTTCATTACATCTGTATCTTTGGGATAAATACCCAGTAGTGCAATTGCAGGGTCCTAGAGTAGCTCTATTTTTAATTTTTTGAGGAATCTCCACACTGTTTTCCAAAGAGGCTGCACCAACTTGCATTCCCACCAACAGTGTAAGAGGGTTCCTCTTTCTCCACATCCTCTCCAACCCAAGTTGTTTATGGTCTTGTTAATTTTGGCCATTCTAACGGGTGTAAGGTGGCATCTCAATGTGGTTTTGCTTTGAATCTCCCTGATGGCTAATGATGATGGACATTTTTTCATGTGTCTGTTAGCCATTTGTATGTCTTCTTTGGAGAAGTGTCTGTTAATGTCTTCTGCCCATTTTTTTATGTGATTATCTGTTTTGTGTGTGTTGAGTTTCAGGGGTTCTTTATAGATCTTGGATATCAGCCCTTTGTAGTGTCATTTGCGAATATCTTCTCCCATTCCGTGGGTTGCCTCTTTGTTTTCTTGACTGTTTCCTTTGCTGTGCAGAAGCTTTTGATCTTGATGAAGTCCCAAAAGTTTATTTTGGCTTTTGTTTCCTTTGCCTTTGGAGACATATCTTGAAAGAAGTTGCTGTGGCCAATGTCAAAGAGGTTACTTCCTATGTTCTCCTCTAGGATTTTGATAGATTCCTTCCTCATGTTGATGTCTTTTATCCATTTTGAGTTTATCTTTTTGTATGGTGTAAGAGAATGGCCGAGTTTCATTCTTCTACACATAGATGTCCAATTTGCCCAGTACCATTTATTGAAGAGACTGTCTTTTTTCTACTGTATATTTTTTTCCTGCTTTGTCAAAGATCATTTGACCATAGAGTTGAGGGTCCATATCTGAGCTCTCTACTCTGTTTCACTGGTCTATGTGTATGTTTTTGTGCCAGTACCATGCTGTCTTGGTGATCACAGCTTTGTAGTAAACTTGGAATCAGGCAACGTGATGCCCCCAGTTTTGTTTTTCTTTTTCAACATTTCCTTAGCAATTCGGGGTCTCTTCTGGTTCCATACAAATTTTGGGATTGTTTGTTCCAGCTCTTTGAAAAATGCCAGTGGAATTTTGATTGGGATGGCACTGAACGTAGAGATTGTTCTAGGCAGTATAGACATTTTAACAATGTTTATTCTTCTGATCCATAAGCATGGAAGTCTCTCTCATCTTTTTGTGTCTTTTTCAATTTCTTTCATGAGTGTTCTGTAGTTCCTCGAATACAGATCCTTTACCTCGTTGGTTAGGTTTATTCCCATGTATCTTATGGTTCTTGGTGCTATAGTAAATGGAATCAATTCTCTCATTTCCTTTTCTATATTTTCATTGTTAGTGTATAAGAAAGCAACTGATTTCTGTGCAATGATTTTGTATCCTGGCACATTACTGAATTGCTGTATGAGTTCTAGTAGTTTGGGGGTGGAGTTGTTTGGGTTTTCTATATAAAGTATCATGTCATCTACGAAGAGAGAGAGTTTGACTTCTTCATTGCCAATTTGAATACTTTTTGTTTCTTTTGCTGTCTGGTTGCTCTTGTTAGAACTTCTAGTACTATGTTGAACAAGAGTGGCGAGAGTGGGTATCTTTATCATGTTCCTGATCTCAAAGGAAAAGCTGTCAGCTTTTCCCCATTGAGGATGATATTTGCTGTGGGTTTTTCATAGATAGATTGTATGAAGTGGAGGAATGTTCCCTCTATCCCTATATTTTGAAACGTTTTAATTGGGAATGGATGCTGGATCTTGCCAAATGCTTTTTCTGCATCAATTGAGAAGACCATGTGGTTGTTCTCTATTCTCTTATTGATTCATTCTGTCATGTTGATTGATTTGTGAATGTTGAACCACCCTTCCATTCCATGGATAAATCCCACCTGGTCATGGTGGGTAATCTTTTTAATGTACTGTTGGATCCTATTAGCTAGAATCTTGTTGAGAATCTTGGTATCCATATTCATCAGGGATATTAGTCTGAAATTCTCCTTTTTTGGTGGAGTCTTTGCCTGGTTTGGGGATCAGAGTAATGCCAGCTTCATAAAGTGAGTCTGGAAGTTTTCCTTCAGTTTCTATTTTTTGAAACAGCTTCAGGAGAATAGGTATCATTTCTTCTTTGAATGTTTGGTCGAATTCTCCAGGGAATCTGTCAGGTCTGGGGCTCTTGTTTTTTGGGAGGTTTTTTGATCACTGCTTCAATCTCATTACTAGATATTGGTCTATTCAAGTTGTCAATTTCTTCCTGATTCAGTTTTGGAAGTTTATAAGTTTCTAGGAATGCATCCATTTCATCTAGGTTGCTTAACTTATTGGCATATACCTGTTGATAATAATTTCTGATGATTGTTTCTATTACTTTGGTGTTAGTTATGATCTCTCCCTTTTCATTCATAATTTTTAAAAAAGATTTTATTTATTTATTTGACAGACAGAGATCACAGGTAGGCAGAGAGGCAGGCAGAGAGAGAAGAAGGGAAGCAGGCTCTCTGCTGAGCAGAAAGCCCGATGCGGGGCTCTATCCCAGGACCCTGGGATCATGACCCAAGCTGAAGGCAGAGGCTTTAACCCACTGAGCCACACAGGTGCCCCTTCATTCATAATTTTATTAATTTGGGTTCTCTCTCTTTTCTTTTGGATTAGTTTGGCCCATACTTTATCGATCTTACTGATTCTTTCAAAAAACCAGCTTCTAGTTTCATTGATGTGTTCTACTGTATCTCTAGTTTCTATCTCATTGATCTCTGCTCTAATCTTGATTATTCCCTTCTTGTGTGTGTGGTTGGCTTAATTTATTGTTGATTCTCCTGTTCCTTAAGGTGTAAAGAGAGCTGGTATATTCTGGATTTTTTTCAATTTTTTGAGGGAGGCTCAGATGGCTATGTAATTCCCCCTTAGGACAGCCTTTGCTGTATCCCATAGGTTTTGGACTGAAATGTCTTCATTCTCACTGGTTTCCAAGAATTGTTTAAGTTCTTCTTTGATTTCCTGGTTGATCCAAACATTCTTAAGCAGGGTGGTCTTTAGCTTCCAAGTGTTTGGATTCCTTCTAAATTTTTTCTTGTGGTTAAATTCCTGTTTCAAAGCATTGTGGTCTGAGAATATGCAGGGAATATTAATCTTTTGGTATCAGTTGAGCCCTGCTTTGTGACCCAGTATGTTGTCTGTTCTGGAGAAAATTCCATGTATGCTTGAGAAGAATGAATATTATGTTGTTTTAGGATGGAATGTTCTGTATATATCTATGAGGTCCATCTGGTCCAATGTGTCATTCAATGCTCTTGTTTCTTTATTGATTTTCTGTTTGGATGATCTGTCTATTACTGAGAGAGGCATGTTAAGGTCTATTAATCTACTATTAATGTATTCATATCAATATGACTCTTTATCTTGATTAACAGTTGTCTTATGTAGTTAACTGCTCCCGTATTGGGGGGCATAAATATTTACAATTGTTAGATCTTCTTGGTGGATAGGCCCTTTAAGAATGATGTAGTCTTTCTCTTTATCTCTGACTACAGTCTTTAGTTTAAAATCCAATTTATCTGATATGAGAATTGTTAGCCCAGCTTTCCTTTGAGGCCCATTGGCATGAAAGATGCTTCTCCATCCCTTCACTTTCAGTCTGGATGTATCCTTAGGTTGAAAATGTGTCTCTTGTAGACAACTTATGGATGGGTCTGGTAGTTTTATCCCATCTGCAACCCTGTGCTGTTTTATGGGAGTGTTTAGGCCATTCACATTGAGAGTGATTATTGAAAGATACCTTTTTATTGACATCATGTTGCCTATGAAGCCCTCGTTTCTATAGATTGTCTCTGTAAATATCTGTTATATGACATTCTTGGGTTCTTTTTTCTTTTATAGAACCCCCCCTTAATATTTCTTGTAGTGCTGGCTTGGTGTTCGCATACTCTTTTAAACCTTGCTGGTCTTGGAAGCTCTTTATTTCTCCATCCATTTTGAATGTCAGCCTTGCTGGATAAAGTATTCTTGGTTGCATGTTCTTCTCATTTAATGCCCTGAATATGTCTTGCCAGCCCTTTCTGGCTTCCAGGTTTCTGTCGACAGGTCTGACATTATTCTGATGAACCTTCCTCTGTATGTAAGGAATCTCTTCCCCCTAGCTGCTCTGAAGAGCTCTTGTCTAAAATTATGATTTATGGGGCTCCTGGGTGGCTCAGGGGGTTAAAGCCTCTGCTTTCAGCTCAGGTCATGATCCTAGGGTCCTGGGATCGAGCCCCTCATTGGGCTCTCTGCTCAGCAGGGAGCCTGCTTCCTCCTCTGTCTCTGCCTGCCTCTCTGCCTACTTGTGATCTCTGTCTGTCAAATAAATAAATAAAAATCTTAAAAAAATTAAAAATTAAATTATGATTCATCAGTTTCACAATCTAGTGTCTGGAAGTCTTTCTAGATTTGTTGATCTTGGGGGTGATCTTTTTGTCTCTAGGACAGGAACACTGGTTCCATTCCCCAGATTGGGAAAATTTTCATGGAGAATTCATTCAACTATATCTTCTAATCTTCTTTCTTTCTCCTCCTCCTCAGGGATCCCAATAATTCTGAAACTGGAACATTTCATGGCATCATTTATTTCCTTAATTCTGTTTTCATGGCTTCTAAACTGTTTGTTCCTGGCCCCCTCCTGATCCCTTTTCTCTATCAGTTTGTCCTCTAGATCACTAATTCTATCTTCTGCCTTGGTTACCCTAGCTGTTAGAGAATTTAGATTAGTTTGGATCTCATTGATAGCATTTTAAACTTCTTCCTGGGCAGCTTTCACTTCTTCTCTAATCAGTTCTATGTTGTCATTAATGGTTTTCTCCAACCTAGCCATTGCTTGGGTAATTGTCACCCTAAATTCCCTTTCTTACATACTGTTTAGTTCCATATCCAATAGCTCTGATGGAGCAGGCACAGTCTCTGAATTTTTCCTCTGTTGGGCGTCCCTTCTCTTAGTCATTTTGATGAGACATGGTTGAGGGGATGTGTAGCTGAATATATCAACCACGATCCAGGCAAGGTGCACCCTGGAATGCTTCTGAGCAATCGGAAGTCACCACCAAAAAAGAAAGAAAAAAGAAAAAAAGAGAGAGAGAAAGAGAGACCGTAAAAAGAGAGAAGACCCAACAGAATGGGCCCCAAAGGTAAGATTAATAAGTTATACAAACAAAAATGGACAAACAAAAAGACAAATAAAAGTAAATGACAAGGGGGAAAAAACAAAAAGAACCCAGCCAAAATGAATCCCAAGGATAAGATTTATATAATACCAGAACAGAAACAAATACAGAAAAACACTGACAGAGGAAAAAGATGGGAGGGTGGTTCTAAATCCTCAATGTGGGCGAGGGAGGTTATTTTGATTCTTCCTGGGTGTATCTTGATATCTTTGTTAAAGGACTTAACTTTCCAGAGATAAAGGAGTTTAAAACTGGTTTATATATAGGGGTAGTATTGATTAGAGAAAGATGATTACCTTGAAGCTTATATCTATATGTATATTAAAAAAAATAGGAAAGCAAAACAAAACACAAGTATATGTATGAAAAGAGTTCAAGTTAATAGGTTATTATAGAATATGTTATATTAAATCTCTAGTTGTAATGGTAAGTAGGTTAAAAAATTAAACAGAACAAGAATACTGAGAACAAATTAAAAGTAGAAGTTGTATCTATGAAATATACAGGTTTTAGGGCAATACTGGGAGCTTAATATATTGTTTTCCCCTGACATTGGGGCTTTACAGTTTTATGGGGACATATGTGGTGGTCGTCCTCTCTTTCTTTTAGCTGGCTTTCTGGGGAGGGGCCTGCCACATTGTTTTTCGGACAGTCTTGCTTGGGTTGAGTCCTCCTGCCCCCTATCAAGGGGCTGGGCTCTGTGGAAACCAGTTTTTTAGGCTTTTGTTCTCTGGAGGTTTTGTTTTGTTTTGTTTTTCTTTAGTTGCTTTTTGCAGCTTTTTGGAGGTTTAGAGGAAAGCAAACTGTACCCAGACCTCTGCCTCAGAGAGAAGCCTCAGTCTGCTTCCCTCTGGGTGGTCCAGAGCACACAGATCCCCTCTGCAAACTCCACTGAGCCATGCAACCTCCCACAGGCAGAGCACGTCCACAGCCACTGTCTCAAGGGTCACCCGAAGCACCCACTTTTCTCTGCACCCCCAAGCCAAAACCATGAGTGATATTGATCCAGGAAGCCCACTTCTGGTGGCTGCCTTTGTTGGGACTGCAGACTCCAGGTTGCTCTGTGGGTGATTGCACTGAGGCTGGGAGAGTCCAGACCCTTGGCCTGTCCTAGATACCACCAGATAGCTCCTGGATGGAGCTTTCTCAGGGCTGGCAAGAAGTGGGTCAGACCCCAGCCACGCAGTGCTCAAAAGTTCTAGATAAGCATAGGCTGGTGCCATCATCAGACTCCCTCATGTGGGACAGGAGTATGCCCAGATGAGCCATGATGCAAGCCAGCACCCCCCAGGGCTCAGCCCCACTCTCTCTGGCACAGTTGGTTGCTGGCAGTGGCCATCCTGGGTCCATGGGCTTAGGCCTGTGCCCGTGACCTCCCGATTCCACCAGTTGCCCCTTAAGATCTTGTGCTCTTTTTGAGTGTTTTTAACCAGACTCCAAGTGAATGCTGGTCCCCAATCACAGGGCACTCTTGTATTGGGGTATTACTTTCCAATGGATCATTCTGGTGGCTCCCTCCCCATTCTGTTTATCCTCTGATATCAGTCTGATCATTCCCACTCTGCTTTACCTCTTCACTGGAGTCTTCTGCCCCCATAGAGATCCAGAAGTGTATAATCCTACATCTCAGGCTGATTTCATGGGTGTTCTGGTAGATAATTAGCTCACTTTAGGGGACCAGTTGAAACAAGGTCTCCTACTTCTCTGCCATCATGCCCCTACTCTCAATATTGTTAAATTTTTTTTTTAAGATTTTATTTATTTATTTGACAGATCACAAGTAGGCAGAGAGGCAGGCAGAGAGAGAGGAGGAAGCAGGCTCCCTCCTGAGCAGAGAGACTGATGCGGGGCTCGATCCCAGGACCCTGGGATCATGACCTGAGCCGAAGGCAGAGGCTTTAACCCCCTGAGCCACCCAGGTGTCCCTCAATATTGTTAAATTTAAGTAGACCATTTCTTCTCTTATTTATTCAACTCAACATGAAATTGAGCTTTCTTTTTCTGGCTACTTGAGCCATTTAGATATGTGGTGCTTTCCCTTTGTTTATTCACTGAACCCCAGTCCATTTGGTGACACCCCTTTATTGACAATAGTCCTACATGAGATAGAAAACAGTCTTATATTGACTTTGCCTCAAAGCGTCAGGAAGGCTACTGTTTCCAGCCATGGAAGAAATTACTTTATTTGTGTATCTCTTAGACTGTCCTGGCCTACTTTATGAAAACTAGCTCCCAATATAGTGAATTGATATTGGCCTTTACCCCAGGAGTCTGTGGTTTTCTGTGAGTCAGGCTCTTTTTAGGGTCTCTCACTTCCTATTCTCCACCCTTGATCCACATTCTGTTCTCCATCACCCACCTAGCCCATGGGGAGAAAGAGCTCTATAACAATTTGTACCCATTTGTCTTTAGACTCCAACATTCATTTGACTGTGGAGAGTGTTAATGGATTGAAATTAATCATGGAGAAAAAGCTTGCTGCACTTGGGTGGTCAGAAAACCTTTCTTATGCTTAATCAACCAACTTCAAATGTAATATAAAAAGAGTATCAATTGTGAGAAACAATTTAAAGAAAAATTCTTGTATTTAAATATCAAAATAGGAATGCTAAGGGAAATATATAAGAAAGACCCACAATGCATATTTTTCTGTTTGTTAAAGAAGAATGCTTAAATACCAATATTTTTGTTTAATGTATTACCTTTGAGATAGATATTTGTCTTTTAATGGATCCGTATCTCTAGTAACATTTAAATTGATGTAATTTTTACAGAAATGGTCACTTTGTATTTTACTATCTTTAAATATCAGTTTACTTTCTATGTTATTAGAATATTTGTGACCAGAATATGTAGTTTCTAATAAAATAATTCTCAAAAATTGTATCTGCTTGATTTAACTTGTAGACCAACATACAGTAAAAACTTAATAAATGAGTTCAAGAGGTAAGTCTGAGTTGGCACAGAACTAGTTGGCAGGCAGGAAGAGAGTGGAGAAGAGATCATAGCGCATGTCTTCTTTGCCAGTATTTTCTATCTTTATATAATCTGAAAAATTCAACATTCTACTCACTTCATACAAAGCCTTAGATATGTGCTACTTCCAGCCAGAAACATAGAGCAATAAAGGCTCATAGGAACAATACAGAAAAATCTGCCTCTAATATTGTCTAAAAGAAGAGCTAATGCTGGGGCACTTGGGTGGCTCAGTTGGTTAAGCATCTTCCTTCAGCTCAATTCATCATCCCAGAGTCCTGGGATCCAGCCCCACATTAGGCTCCTTGGTCAACCAGGAGCCTGCTTCTCCCTCTCCCTCTGATGCTCTTCCTACTTGTACTCTCTTTCTCTCTCTGTCAAATAAATAAATACAATCTTTGGGGAAAAAAAAAAAAAAAGAAGATCCAGTCTTTATCAAACATCAGTGAACATGAATGCATATGTTAGGTTGAACCAAATAAAATTACCAATTTTGGCATTTAAAAAAAAATTATTCTCAAAGGGTCAACAATAAAAATCATCTGAAAATTCACTACTTTACCCATTTTTACACATATTTAATTATCTATTTTTATATATAGGTTACTCTGCCTACTTTAATAGTCTAAATTATTTTCTTTTCCCAAGTAATGCAAAACTTTTATCTATTTAATCTTTCTGCTGTGTTGTAATGAGCAAAAATATAAATTAAGCCACAATATCTTGTGTTTTCCTTTATCGTAGTCTTATAACCCAGCCTCATTATATATGAACTACAGAGCTGCTAATGATCCTGAAGCTGAATGCAGAATATGTAATATGTTTTCTAGCTTATTTTTTCTTTCCTATTCTAAAGCCAGATTGCTAAATACAATTAGTACAAATTGCTCTTGTAGCTTAACAATTGCCTGCTGACCTCTCTGTAGGTTCTAGGAGGTATTATGGGATTTTTGATTAATGCAGTTCCTCATAATAGAGATACTTGCTTCATACTTGCTGTTTTTTGGGGAGTTCAAGAATACTTCACCTTGTTATCTGTACTCTCTCACTTCATTCTGCTTGTTGCTTGAATATCTGGCATCAGAGGTTCTCCCTTCTACCACTTTTGAAATCATAGCACCAGAATGAGCATTTGCCTGAGTGTTATGCTTCTTTGCCTTTCTTTATAGAAAATACATTTATTCCAAATAAAGTGTAAGTTCATTGAGGCCAGGAATTTTCTACTGTGGAGTCCCCAGCTACTGGAAATGGCCCTGGCAGATAATATTAACTCATTTACTAAGACTAATAAAGTAGACTGTAGCTGCTTTCTCATTGCTGAATGACACACAGGTTCCAGAAGGACAAATCTTTGATAGTAGGAGGATTTAACTTAAAGAGTCAAGATTTGATGAAACTTAAATGGGAAGATTTTCTACTTCTTTTTATAAGGCAATGAGCTTTGAATGTGCACTATGGCTTCATAAAAAGGGCAAAACTTGCTAGCTTCATACACTAGCCATCAAATTAATAGGGTCTATTTTTTATGTTAAACATCTTATTACACAGTCAGAAATATTTTATGGTATAGTGAAAAATAGTAGGATTTTTCCTAGGGGTTATTTTAGTAGTTGTTCTCAATTCTCTAACATAATAGGATACTCACTTGAGTTTTTAACTGACCAAATTTTATTACCATTACATGAAATAGTATAACCATTCCCAAAGAAGAATTGATTGTTTATCTGAATCTTGTGTAAATATTTCATAGTGAAATGTTTTCAGTTGACAAAGAAGATCAATGATGTTATAGCTTTTTAGGAAATTAAGCAAGCTCATAAAGTTTGCCATTATTTTTTAACAACCTATGTCTACTTTACATACAAAATCAAATTTCCTGGGGCACCTGGGTGACTCAGTTTGTTAAGCCCCAGACTCTTGATCTCACCTCAGGTCTCAATCTCATAGTTGGGAGTTCAACCCCCACACTGGGTTCCATGATGGGCATGGAGACCAAAAAAAAAAAAAAAAAAAAAAGTTTCTTTGGTATGTTTTGTTTGGCTCTGTTTTAGAGCTATCACTGTCCAATGAGCAATTATAGAAAAGCAACTAAGATGGTAAAAACTTAAAATGTATTTTATGATGAGAAGGTGAAGGAAATCGAGCTATTTGGTCTCTGATTCTGTTATCTTTATACCATTAATACACTGCTTGAGTCTTTTTTCAATAAGTATATGTTGTACACAATGTAATCTGTATACTGGCTATATTTTATTATTTAAATCTCCAAAAATTTAAGAACAGAATTACTGCACACAGTTTTGTTTTTACTTTTGTTTGTTTGTTTGTTTGTTTGTTTTTAATATGATGCCAGTTGAGTATGTGTGTGAGGGGGCATCCTTCTTTGAAAGAGACATTGTATTACTTTTATTTTTGTCAATTTGGAAAGCATCAGGACATCAGAATCATACGCAAAAACCTCAGATTAACAGCTTAACTGAGAGTAAGATAATGTCTCTCTGTCTCTCTTTTTTTTTTTTCTTTCCTAGGTACCAAATGCTCTCCTCAGTCAGAGAAAATGACAAAATTACTTAAACCCCCAGGGTCAATGAATACGTCTTAATTTCTTACTGAGACATTGCTCACTTTGTGTCATGCTGTCTTCACATTGAGAGTAAGATTGAATTTGAAATCAGATGACTTAAAAACAATGCCCACATTAATGCAATTAGGAGATTCTTAGGTACAGCCTGGAACTTTATCTTTTGAAAACAAAGATTTGTAAAATTAGTAAATAAATTTTCTTCTATTTCAAGTAATAATGAAAGATCCAGATCATGGCTTATTTTTTTTTTCTAATTATTGAGACATCTGGTATTTTGTTCTTTAATTTATTAGAAACAATACATAGAATTTGATTTTATACTTTGGTATTACTGTGGTATTATTTCAATATTTAGATATTATAATTTTATAGAAATTGATTTCCTTTTTAGCCAAATCAATGTAATTCTATATAAATTAAAACTGTAACTATAAAATAAAGATGCTAAGTGAATGAATATTATAATAAAATCATTTTGTTACAATTGTTTCCTGGGAAATATTCCAGTTGGATTTGTTAAGCACAAAACTTTTGGTGAGCCTCTAGTCTTTAGAAACTATGTACCCAAAGGAATTACAATTAACATTGGAAATTTTGGAATTATTAACAGGCAGTTGCTTCATACAGGGTAAATGAAATGTTGTCAAATGTATTACATTTCATTTCAACAAAATGAATACTTTCATTTCAGAATATAATTATGCGGGTTTTCAGAGCATATTTAACAAGTAATTTGAACTATTAGAGCCAAGTAAAAAATGAAACATCTTCTTCCCAAAAAGACTACAACGAAGGGATCTAAAAAAAAAAAAAAAACTGTACAGAAAAATAAAACTCAATATAAATACAAAAATTTCATATACATTCAGTTTTTTATAATATAAGCATTACTTCTACTGAATTTTACTCCAGTGCCAGTTGAGAAACACCCAAATACTTGGAATGTGTGCATAATATGTGTCTTAGAAGCATCAGGATGTGATAGCTAAAAAAAAGGGGGAAAGTATAAATAAAAAGGAAATAAAATTGTTCAAAAGCATAACTCTCTAGGATTATTTAATGTGGAAATAAATGGTTCTATACACCACAGCAGTCCTTGGACCATATGCTAGCCAATAAAAATAATAATAATTTTATGATGATTCCTTTGAGACATTCAGTGTTAAATTATTTTAACATATCATAGATCTGAAGGAAACATATATACAACGTTGTTGTTTTCTATTTCTTTCACTGTTATATATTATAAATTTTAATTATGTAATTATGTAATTAATTTAATTAATTACAATACATGATGATTTTTTAAATGATTTGTGAAGGTATGTTTGAGAAAGTTAATATACTTTTGTCAACCAATCCATTCCTCTCATCACAAGGTAAAAAATTGTTAGAGCTTGATATATTTGGTTTTTCAATCCTACTTTATTCTCATATAACATATATTCACATATTTTTTATCTAAATGAGATCTTAAATTTTTGATACAAATGAGATCATATAATATATAGTATACAACAACATGATTTTATTACTATGCACCCACTATTAACTTTTTAATCCTTTATTGTATTGCAAGTATTTTCTCACTACATCTTCTCTATTTTGATTTCAGAGTTCTTAGTTTGTGTTCCTTAAGAACTTAAGAAAGTTCTCTCATTAAAAAAAAAAAAAAAATTGCCCTGGATATCTTCTAATGTATTTTTTTTTCATTTAAATCTATTTATTGAAAGCTATCCACAATTCCTTCATGTGAGACAAGATTCTGGTAATCATGTTTCCTTACTGAATTAAAATAATATCTTTGCAATTATTTAATCCATGCAATTATTTAATCCATGCTTACATATTTATTTTCTATTTAAGTTCCCTGTATATTTTTTGTTGGTTCTTTCTGTTATTCATTTCTGTTATGATTTTGTTAGGTTCTGATATAATTTTTATGATTTCAGTTCTTTCAATTTTTTAATGATCTATTTTATGGTTCATAACATGTTTCATATGCACTTGAAAGGAACTAGTGTTCTGCATTATTTGTTAGTGTGTTTTATCAATATAAATCATTCCAAGTTTGTTGATAATGTTGCTCAGACTTTCTAATACCCTTACTGTTTTTCTATCTACCTCCTGTTCTATTAATTATTTACAGAGTAGTGTTGATGTCTCCAGATAAAATTGGGAATTTGTCTATTCCTCCAGTCAGTTAATCTTTTTCTCATGAACTTAAAACTTCATTTTAGATACAGATAAATTCAGGGTCGTTGTGTCTTCTTATTGAAATATTTATCATTATGTAATGTCTCTTTCTATTGTGCTAACATTTCTTATTCTTAAGTCAAATATAATATTAATATTGTTAGTCTTGCTTTTTTTCCATTAATGTTTTCCTGGTATACTTTTCCAGCCTGTTAATTTCAACCTACTATGCCATTTTACTTAAAATGGTTTGCTTGAGAACAATATATATTTAGAATCTAGGGTATTTTTGTATTTTGATACATTTTTTATATTTTTGTTGATATGCTTACTTATATTTAACATAATTAATGCTATGGTTTCATTGTAATGTACTTTCTTGCTAGGCGTTTTCTCTTTTCCATCTCTTCTTTGCCCATTTTTCTTTCTTACGATGCTTTATTTTGGACCAAGTAAGTATTTTTATGGTTTCATTTTATTTCAACTCTTGGTTTATTATTTTTACCTCCTCATGAAAGTTTTTTAATGGCTACACCAGGATTTACAAGTTACAAATTTAATTTATCACAGTCTACTTTCAAATAATATTTTCCCATTTTATATATGTATTAGAAGTACTTACAATTCTGAATTTATCCCATCTTTTGTGCTATTTTGACATATGTTTTGCTTTAATATATGCTACAAACATATATCATTAATAACTTTAGACATTCCATGATATTTATTTTTACTGAAGTATAGTTAATGTATCATGCTATATTAGTTTCAAGCATAGACCATATTGATTCAACAATTCTATACATTATTTAGTTCTCACCATGATAGGTGCCATCACCATCTGTCAACATACAACATTACAATATTATTTACGATAGTCCCTCTGCTGTACTTTCCATCTCTGTGACTTATTTATTTTACAAGTGGAATTTGTACTTCTCAATCCCCTGTATCTATTTCACCCATCTGCCTATCCACCTCCTCTGGCAATTTAAGAGTCTGTATTTTTTTTTTTTAATTTGTTTGTTTCACAACAAACAAATCTATGGAGATTCTTTGAAGAATTAAAAACAGAAACACCATATGATCTAGTAATTCCACTGCTGGGTATTTACATATAGAAAATGAAAACACTAATTTGAAAAGATATATGCATTCCCTATGCATATTCCATATGTTTATTGCAGCATTACTTACACCAGCTAAGAATTGCAAACAATCCAGTGTCCATTGATAGATGAATGCATAAAGAAAACATAAGAGATTATATATGTATATATGTACATTACATATATATATATATATAAAATAGAATATTACTCAAATTTTAAAAGAAATGAGATCTTGTCATTTGTGACAACATGGATGGGTCTAGAGGGTATTATGCTAAGTGATACAAGTCAGACAGAGAAAGACAAATACCATATGATTTTACTTATATGTGGAATCTAAAAAACAAAACAAGTGAACATAAACATTTAATTATCTTTTAAAACTTTTGAATTAAAAATTGCAAATTTCATATGCATCTTCACCTATGATACCTCCAGAATTATTCAGGGTTTTTTGGTTTGTTTGTTTCTAACAATCCAAATTTCTGCCTAGTACCAAATGTATTCTGCCTACAGAATTTCTTTTTTAACATTTCTTATAGTACACACGTGCTTTAAATAAATTTTCTCCCATTTTTGTTTGCTTAAAGTTATTTCTCCTTCCTTTCTCAAAGATATTTTCTCTGGGTAAAGAGTTTTTGGTCTAGAGCTCTGTTTTTTTCTTTCAGCACATTACAGATGTCTTTCCATCATATTCTGGCTTGTAAGATTTCAGTTTAGTAGTCTGCCATCAATCTCTTTTCTTCTTCAAATCCATTTGCCTCTAGCTGCTTTAAGGATTTCACTCCTTATTAATTGGTCTTGAGCTGTTTGATGTGTTTAGGTTTTGTTCCTTCCTTTGTTTGCTTGGTTGGTACTTACTTTGTTTGGAGTTAAGATTCTTATCTCTGTGATTTAATGTATTTAATTAATTTTGGAAAATTCTCCATTAAGTCTTGAAATATTTTTTCTACACTATTTTCTCTCCCTTTGTCTACAATTTCAGTTACTTTTTTGTTAGATTGTTAAATAATGATCTGCAGCTCTTGTATGTTCTGTTTTTGTCCTCTTTTTCTCCTCCCCTTCCTCTTCCTTTGTTTTCTCTTTCTCCTTACCCTCCTCCTTCCCCTTCTCCTGGCATGTCTGTTTGTTTCTTATTGTTTCCATCTATATTTCTAATGCAAATTTTGCCTTTATACATGTTAATTTCGAGTTATTTCTCAGATAGTTACTACATCTGCCATATCTGAGTTTGATTCTATTAAGTGCTTTGTCTCTTGGAATTTTTTAGAAATCTTTTTCCTTTTTCATTTGTGTGTCTCTATTTTTTGCATAAAATTGGACATATTATATAAGACAGTAGGACTGATATAAGTAGTATTTATGCCTAATAATAAAGATCTTTCTTTTGTGTTTTTAACTTGGCCTTTATTATGATGATTAAGTCAATCTAGTCATATATAGAACTACGTTTTGGTTTTGGTTTATTATTGTTACCCTCAGTGCATCTAAAGGCTTCAGATGCCTTTGTGTTGCCTTGCGCATATGGTGAGGCTGAGTTGCTGTAATCTTTCTCCACTTGCTTCTTCATATTTTTCCTTTGCAACTAAATCTTAAAGAGGGTCCTTCACCACAATCTTCCCCCTCCACTATTGGTAGACTTTTGGTACTTGTTTTTCAACACTTGGCACCCAGATAGTAGGAGCATTCCTTTGTATTCTTGGTAAGAGATAGCTTTAGGTAGGTGATGTGTACCTGGGTCTCAGAGGTAGAATTTCCCAGAGATGCTATCCCTCCTTTAGTTCAGGTATTCCCTAATGATCTATACTCAGGACGTTGTCCTGCCTCTTATTCAGAGACAGCTGTTTGTCTTTTCCAGTATTCTGGGTACAATGTATCCTTACTGACATCCACAGGGTGATAGAGTAATCAATCCTCTTTTGCCTAGTAAATTAAGGCTTTGTTGCATAAGGGATACAGGGAAAAAGGAGATGGTTGAGCATTCATACTCTTCTCATAGCAGTTTCTGTTTCTTAGGTGGCTTTATTAGCTCTCTTAACCTACCCTAAATCTTCCTTGAAAGCACTTGCTGAGGTTTTTGGTATATGTGCTGCCAAAGCAAGCACTTGCTGAGGTTTTTGGAATAAAATATGTCAATGGTTATGGATTCCTCTGCCTTTTGTGGCTTCTAGGAGTTATTTAATATCATGCTAACTTCTGCTCAGGCTTTAGCAATTTATTGAATATTTTAGCTGAATTCTCCTTGTTGGATTATATAGTGCTCCATGGCTATCTCAGGTGAGCTGTTCATACCATATCTCTTGGAGAGAAATACTTAGTTTTAGATTCTGAGTTATTGCATTGCCCAGAGACAGAGTCCCTAAAGGGTTCCAAATAATTGTGGTTTTGTAGGTTATTCATATTTCTCTTATTGTTAGGGTGAGAGTAATACTTTTATCAATTTTCCCCCTAGGTGAAAACAGGGAGTCTCAGCCTTCATTCCAGATTATTTTCACTGGATGGAGATTTTTCAAAGTGAACTTAATATTTTTTCTTTCCTCATTTAAAGTTATTATTCAACACTTGGAGTTCACAATTAAAGCCTGATGAGATGCTAGGCTTTAACCGAATCGCTATTTAATTATGATATGTCATTTTCTTCCTGCTGATTTCAAGTTTAGGTCTATGTTTAGGTCTTAAGGATTTGTTAGAAATGCCTTTTTTGTGTTTATTTTGCTAGAGAATTATTGTAATCTTTAACCTGTAAATTTAGATATTTAAACAACATTTCTACCATTATTTCCTCAAATAATAATAATTATAATAATAAAAATTATTATTATTGTTATTTCCACCATTATCATTCTTTTCTTTTCTGGGGCTTCAATTACATGTGCTTTAGTCTATGTATTATCCAGCCATTTCCTTAGACACTGTTCATTTCTTTCCCGGCTTTTTCTCACATTATATCATTGCAATTGATCCATATTCAAGTTAAGTTTTTTTTTTTTTTTCCGTGAACCCATTTCTGCTGTTGAATCCATCCAGTGATTTTTTATGTTTTGTAGGTTGCTTTGTTATGTTGTTCTTGAATTTCCATTTAGTTCTTTCTTACAACTTCTATTTCTCTACTAATAGTTCCTATCATTGCAATTATTACTAGCATATTTTCTTCTCTTCTTTAAAGATAGCTATTTTAGTTGCTTTAGAATCTTGTCTGCTAATTCTGACAACTAAATCTCATTTCAGATGCTCTTTTAATTGATTGTCTTTTCTTTTAAAAACATGTTCATTTTCCTTGGTGCTTCGCATGTCTCATAATTATGGATAGTGTTCCGGATGTTACAGATACCAAATTGTGGAATGCTTTATTATGTTACTTTAGTCCAACAAGCATTTTTTATTTTAGCACATGATTAATTTTGTTGGACTCAAAATGAAAAGTCTTATTTCTTGGGTTCTAGCTCTAATCTCAATTCAGATATGTAGTCTGTAGTGTAGGTGATTGGAGTCCACAGTGTGCTTGTGTGATTGCCGGGTCATCATAAGCTAAGGCAGAAAGTACCTGGCTCTCTGGCTCTTTTCCTGCCTGGATTTCTCTCTTGATTTTCAATGGTTGTACACAAATTTTCTAATTTTCCAGGCTAGAATGTCTGAATCGTTTTTCTACCAGAGTTCCTCCTGCCTTTTTTTTTTTTAAGATTTTATTTTATTATTATTTTTTGTTTGTTTGTTTGACAGAGAGAGAGAGGGAGAGAGAGCTCACAAGCAGGGGGAGCAATAGGCAGAGAGAGAGAGAGAGAGAGAGAGAGAAGCAGGCTCCCCATGGAGCGGGGAACGCTACATGGGGCTTGATCCCAGGGTTCTAGGATTATGACCTGAGCAGAAGGCAGATGCTTAACTGATTGAGCTACACAAGTGTTCCTCCCCCCTACCTTCTCCCATATCAACACTTTGTTCCCAGGCTAAAAAACACAAAAATTGAGAATTCACTCCGTATAACCTCTCTTTCAAAATGTGGCCTTTTCACCAGTATCTGTCAGTTTCTTAATCATTCTTCAGTCCCTTCTTATTTTTTTTTTAAATTATGTGCAGAGTTTAATTATTTAGGAGTAGGAGCATCAGTCCAGAAAATGTTACTCAGTCATTACCGGGAACAGAATCTAAAATAACTATTTAAATGACAAGTGGGCAGAAGATTTTTGTCTTATCTCTCTTTGAATCTAGAAGACCTAGGAGTATAGCATGTATTGAAGCCAGTGTGTGCTAAAATGCTATTTTACTTCTAATTACTTACTCATGTGTACCCCCACTCGTTTCCCAAATCTAGCAGTCTTTAAATTTATTTATTTTGGGTGTTATAATACTTTTTAACATTGTAAACCTTCATGAGTGAGCACAGTCCTTCCATCATTTTGAGTGTTTTGAAATCTACATTTCCTGAGTTTTTCTTTCATTTGAATGATTTTACATTGTTTTTATGTTAATTGCAATTAGGCTAATATATTTACGCAAATGCAGTTATTAATATCCTTGTTATTTCATAAGATTAGGAAGTGAACTCCTATGTGCTTACATTCTACATGTGGATAACTTCATTTTCTACAGTGGCATAAACATTCAAGGAATATTGAGAGATATTTTTCAGTTATAAAGACTATGTCTGATAGATTTTGCCTTTTAGAAATTTGTGCCACATCTTTGAAGAGAACAGAGATCACTAGATATTTCTTAAATGATTTTAGATGTTTCATGGGGATTATGGTGTTCTCCAAAGGATAATAGGAATTGGTGAGTATGGGAGGGAAAAGAGGTACAATAGCAAATAGGTTCTACCCATTAGTGAGTACACTGTGGTGGTTTGCACGTAGGCCATTGTAATTTAATATCAATCCCATGGGATTAAGTCATAAAAAGCAATCATTTATATTGTTTTATATAGTCCCTTCAACAACCTTGCAAAGTGGATTTTTTTTGTCCCTCCTTACAGTTGAAGAAGGATAAGAGATAAAACCTGAAGTAACATAAATAAAAAGTGATAAAGGGATTTGAATATAGATTTTATGGACTCTGAACTTATAAACTTATGTTCTTTGACTCATCATATAATCTTTCAAAGGAATCTCTCAGAATTCAAGTAATATTAAATCAGTTCAAGTATATAATTCATTTGGATTGTGATAACTGCCTCTAATACACTGTACACACAAACACATTTGTACAAAAAGTATATTTTCCTATTTAATTTTGGCTAAAGATTTTATAAATGTTTCAAAAAATTACTGTTTTTGGCCTTCATAATAATATTTTTAAGTGATTTTTTGTTTCTTTTCTTGTAAACATAAATAACATATAGAGTGGGATTAATACATGTATTTAAGGGTTTCTTGAATTAAGTTATATTGATAAACTATACCAACTCTCCAGAGAAAGATTTTTGCTTATTGAATTCCTTCTATGTCAAATTATTTATATTTATTAGTCTGAGTGCTAAATGTTGAAAAATTTCAAAAATTTACCCAGGTTTTAGTAACTTGAGATTTTATTTTTTAAAACCATATTATAATATCTATACTTTCCATAATTAAAAAATATTTATTTTAGTGCCCCTCATTTTTCATAATAAAGATATATGCCTATAAAGATATTTTGAGTAGATGCTTTTCATAAATAAACCATTTATTTCCATGATATTGTCTATTTCTTTAACTGAAGATTTCATTATGCTAAATAGTCAATAAGTTATGGGATATATAAGTGGTTGAAAAATTCAGGTGGTGCTACATAGTGATATTTTTTATTTTCCCAAGTGAGGGATAATCTCTTGTCTTTCTAGCACGGTTCATGATTATGCATGGGATATTGGTCTTTTTACTCAAGTGAGTTCTTGAGTAAGTGTTGTCTCAGTGTTTCCTTTCCTAGACCCTTTCTTGAGCTAATGAACCATTGTATTGTTTTGGGTTACCTTTCCCTAAATTCATTTACCACCTTGAAACAAACTTAACCTTTTCTTGTCCAAAGTTTTTGTTAATTTAATTTAATTTTTGAATTTGATTATGTTATGTTAGTTACCATACAGTACATCATTAATTTTTAATGTATTGTTCCATGATTCATTGTTTGCATGTAACACCCAGTGCTCCATGTAATACCTGCCCTCCTTATTACCCATCCCTGGGCAAACCCATCCCCGTGCCCCCTTCCCTTCTGAAACCCTCAGTTTGTTTCCCAGAGTCCATGGTCTCTCATGGTTCATCTCCCTTTCTGATTCCCCCCTTCATTTTTCCCTTCCTTCTCCTAATGTCCTCCATGCTATTCCTTATGTTGTACATATAAGTGAAACTGTATGATAATTGTCTTTCTCTGCTTGACTTATTTCACTTAGCATAATCCCTTCCAGTTCCATTCATGTCAATGCAAATGGTGGGTATTCATCCTTTCTGATGGGTGAGTGGTATTCCATTGTATATATGGACCATATCCTCTTTATCCATTTGTCTGTTGAAGAACATCTCAGCGCTTTCCACAGTTTGGCTATTGTGGATATTGTTGGTATGAACATTAGGGTATATATGGCTCTTCTTTTCACTACATCTGTATCTTTGGGATGAATGCTCAGTAGTGCAATTGCTGGGTCATTCAAACACTTGAAGTTTTATCATGAAACCAGCAGAAAATTCCTCATCTACCTTACCCTTCATTTTTTGCCTACATCTAATATCTCTCCAACACAAGTTATTGTTATTGTTTTGTTTGTTTGTTTGTTTTCATTTTCAAATCTCACATCTGGTGTTACCTCCTTCTACTTTAACTTGCTGACACCTCTCACTATTTTCTCTGCTCATATATAATACCTACTCTAGAACTCTGCTCTATATATTTTATATCTTTTTTGAGTGTATATTTGTATTTTCCATATCTTGTCTTCTTTATATATATGTGCATCCCACCTTTATACTATCTGATATGTACTTACCACTTAATTCATTTAATTGGCATTTATGAAATACTTTAGAATGCATACCTTTTGCCAAACATTTTCTCAGGCATTTAGGATAAATCAGTGAATAAAAAGATCCCACTTACTTCATGAACCACTCCTGAATCTCCTTTTCTAATCATTTATCATCTATTTGATAAATAATATTAGTAGTTCCTAAGGCAATATTTTTCTTCTAGATGTGATAATTAATTTTATGATTTTGTTCAGTAACCTATTTAAAAATGAGATACACACAAATGATACCCAAATTATATTTCTAGCCCTGATATTCAGAATCCTATATTCAAACTTCCCATTAAAATCTTCTCTGAAATTTTAGCAAGCCATCACTTAAGCTGGCCAAAGTCCAATTTAGATGTTGCCCCATATAAATCTGTTTTTGTGTCTTCCTCAAATCAGTAAATGTTAAGTTCATTATTTCAGTAGCCTAAGCCAATCACCTGAGAGCCATCCTTGAGGGGAAAAAAAAAAAATGGAGACAGATGGGAAGATCTCCCAGTAAAAGCCAACATCTTTATTGTGACCTGTGTGAGTGAGTAGACCATTAATTCTCTAACCTCATTTCTTACAACTTTTTCCTCATTCATTCAATTCCAATCATGTTGCTTCTTTCTCTTGTACAGTGGCATCAAGCATGGCCTGATCTTAGATCTTTTTGCTTACTATTTTTTCTACCTAGAACGTCTTTCACCCCCACATCCCAGATTACTCATACCTACACTTCTTGATATTGCTGTTAAAATATTCTGCTTTTAGAGGCAGTGTGCTAGGAAGAATTCTAAAGATAACACTTTTAAGATACACCTCCCATTATTCAAACAAACACTAATCTACATTGTGCAGATGAAAGCCAGTTGCCCCTAAAATATGGATCCAAATGAGGATCTAAGAGAATAAATAAAAAAGGTGGCAGTAGCATTTATGAAAGTGTTTTATTGGAAAGAGCCATACTATGATTTCACTGCTTCTGTAAGAAGATGAGGGTGCTTTCCTTTATTTCAAATTGAGAGACAGATTTTAACAGAGCTACTGTTCTATATGTGTTTCCAGACAAGTGGGTAATGGCCTGAATTTTAGCAGGAAAGTCTACAAGTCAGATAGCCATGAACTGCTTACTTTTTTGGTGTCAAAGCAAAGGAAAGTTGCTGTTGTTTTGGAATTTTATTTCTGGACAGGAAGTGCAAAGATATTTATTATGGGTAATAGTTGAGTCATATGAGTGAGAAACAATGTAAATTCTTCCCATCAAAGTTGTTTTGAATATAGAGTAAACCCTGACAGAAAAATGGATTCCCAGATTTCTAGGGACTAAGAGGTGGGGCCAACCAAAGGAAAAATCTCATATATCACTTGAAATACGATTGGACCCCAAAACCCTCACCTCCAAAATAAAAGGATCTGGAAGAAAAATAGATTTCATAACCTAATTGGACAATATGGCATAATACCTTCCTAATTTTTTTTAAAAATTTTTTTTAATTTTATTTTTTATAAACATATAATATATTTTTATCCCCAGGGGTACAGGTCTGTGAATCACCAGGTTTACACATTTCACAATACTCACCATAGCACATACCTTCCTCAATGTCCAAAACCCCACCCCCCCAAACCCCTCCCCCCATCAACTCTCAGTTTGTTTTGTGAGATTAAGAGTCACTTATGGTTTGTCTCCCTCCCAATCCCATCTTGTTTCATTTACTCTTCTCCTACCCCCTTAACCCCCAATACCTTCCTAATTTTAAGTCATCTATTTGGTAAGAACTTCTCTGTCCACACTTATGTATCCTTCATTCATTCACTCCAAAACTGAAGGTCATCATAAAGAAGTTGGGAAAAGGGAGTTAGAAGAAAAATGGAAGATTAAGGAAGCATCATATTCTTGCCTGACTTTGCATCTGCTAGGGGGGGCAACTGGGTGGCTCAGTGGGTTAAGCCTCTGCCTTCAGCTCAGGCCATAATCTCAGGGGCTAGGGATAGAGCCCCGCATCAGGCTCTCTGCTCAGCGGGGAGCCTGCCTCCCCCTCTCTCTCTGCCTGCCTCTGCCTACTTGTGATCTTTCTCTATGTCAAATAAGTAAATAAAATCTTTTTAAAAGAAAATCCCCAGCTAGGAAGAATCATTTTGGAGTTCTGACCATTACATGAAATTAGACATTTTGAAATTTTGAAATGCCAATTAACCCATATTTGTTGCAGTCTGTTAATAGTATAGTAGTTATTAAATAACAACCTTAAAGGGACTATGCAATTTTTTTGTTAACTGAAGCTGAGATGAAGAAATGAAGTTTTCCAGAGGAGTTCTTCAGAGAAAACCTACCAATGAGTAAATATGCATCAGGGAGAAAACAAAACAAAACAAAAGTGGATTCAGATCATATCCTATAAGCACTAACTTGTCCAACTAACTTGTGCATTCTGCAATCAATGTTTTATTTAAAATACAATGTATGTGTGAGGTGCCTGGGTGGCTCAGTGGATTAAGCCTCTGCCTTTGGCTCAGGTCATGATCTCAGGGTCCTGGGATTGAGCCCTGCATCAAGCTCTCTGCTCAACAGGGAGCCTGCTTCCCCCTCTCTCTCTCTGCCTGCCTCTCTGCTTACTTGTGATCTCTGTCAAATAAATAAATAAAAATCTTAAAAAAAATTTAAAGAAAATACAATGTATGTGTACCTGTGCTTATACTTATGTTGTATTATGCTCAAAAAGGTACATGGACCAGTCATATAGATCATGAGTTTTGACTCATGTTGGTTAAATATAAGGGAATAAGCACCCCAAGATGACTAGTTTGGACTAAATTAAAACTATATCAGCTGGAAAATGAATGTTAGCAAGACCAATATTTAAGGGATAGGTAAAAGGATAACAAATGTAGAAGACTGAAAAAAGTTGAATGAATAAATAGGAGAGAATGTGGTAAAATGTCTTAAGAGTTAAGCATTATCTTCTACAAGGTCAACTGTGATTATTTTCAACACAATGCAAAGTAGTTTTAAATCCTAGAATCCTATTATTAATTGATTTAAAAAATCTGAATTATAAAAACATGATTAATTGAATAACACTGTGAAACAAAATATTACTTCTTGAGTAATCTTTGATAGTCTTAAAATATGATAAAAACTTTAGTTTAAATTTTGAAAGTATTTTAAGATAATGACAAATTTATAATATTAAGATAAATTACAAAGCCTTTACTTAACTTTACTTTAAATATCCCAAATATAAGTAAAATAGAGGAAGACAAATGCCTTATAGTCTCATTTATATATGGAACCTAAGGGGGAGAAAAAGACAATAGCAACAACAGCAACAAACAAACAAAACCTCATAGCTACAGAGAACAGATTAGTGGTTCCCAGAGGTGAGAAATTGGCTGGGAGTGGAGCATGTGAAAAATGAATAAAACTGGTCAAAAGGTAAAAACTTTCAGTTATAAGATAAATGAAATCTGGGGATGTAATGTATAGCATGGTGACTCTGGTTAACAATACTGTATTATATATTTGTAAATTGCTAGAGAGTAAATCTTAAAAGTTCTCATTATGAGACCAAAAATTTGTATGTGAGGTGATGGGTTAACTAAACTTATTGTGATAATCATTTTGCAATATATACATATATCAAATCACTATGTTGTATACCTTGGACTGATACAATGTTCTACATCAATTACATGTATCTCAGTAAGACTGGGGGGGGAGAGAAAGTAAATGAGTCAACCTCAGTCATTGTAAATGTAGTTCCCATCCTTGTCAATGTACAAACATAGTGATTTTATGCTTTTTAACTTGACTGTTTGCATATAATATTCTTTCTACATTGATTTAATCCATATATTTATCTATCCTTTATCTATCTATCATCTATCTATTTATTTTGAGATTTTATTTATTTGTTTGAGAGAGAAAGAAAGCATGGGCGTGAGGAGAGTCAGAGGGAAAAGCAGACTCCCATCAATCAGGGAACTTGCTGTGGGCTTGATCCCAGGGCCCTGAGATCATGACAGACCTGAGATGAAAGCAGACACTTAACAGACTAAGCCACCCAGGTGCCCCACATATTTTTTATTTTTAACATCACTGAACATATGCATATCCCAAACATTACATTAATTACAGCTTGAGCTCTGGGTTACCTCTACTTAGAAAATTATCATAACATTTTGTGAAAAGAGTAATATTCAAGAGAGGAGAACTTTTTAAAAACAATGGTCTAAGAAGAAACTTTAATAAAGTCAAGGAATGTCAAAGTCCTTAAGTTCAACACATGTAGAATCATAACCAATAATCTGCATCTACTCTTAATTTTTACACAACTGTGTATTATTTCCAGATTTGTAATAAGGTAATTTTAAGCAATATTCAGACTCTCAAGGTTGTTTTTGAGTATTCTGTTGTATCAAGTTCCTAATATCTTATTTCAATTCATATGTTTAGATTGTCCCTTAGTTATTTTTTTCTCTCTCATCTTGTATAGAAAAACTAGCAGATTTGATCATATGTGATGACTATCAGAGAGCATTCCATATATAGATCCTCTACACACACAAACACACACACACACATACACACACACACAGAGTCCTATTTGCCATACTTAGGGGGTCACATTATACTTCAGACACAACAATATAGACGCATTCAGAATAGTGAAGAAAAAAATATAGTTATTTTTACAATCCATGTATACTAATCTCATCATCATTGCAATTTCTGAGTATATTTTCAAGATTATGATTTTTCCAAATTATGGGTCGTATTTTTATACTTCTTGTCATGCTTGGTCAATTTTAATTGGATCCGAACATTGTGAATTTTAAATTATTGGTTGCTGGATTTTGTGATATTTCTCTACAGTGTTCTGTTTTGTTCTGGCATGAAATTAAATAACTTGGCATCAACTTGAGTCTTTTAAGGATAGCTTTTAAGCTTTGTATGGCAAGTGCAGAACAGACCGTTATTCTGGAATTAATTTAGCCTCAACACCTATGTTTATACTATTCTCTACATAGATATACAATCATTTGTTTATCCATTCACCAGCTGAAAGACATTTGGGTTGTCACCAGTTTTGTAATTATAAGTAAAATTGCTGTAAATATTCACCTATATGTTTTATGTGAGCATAAATAAAATGGGATCATTTATAATAATTCATAAATATACTAATGTTGCATGATTTTCTACAAAATCTTGGGATTTATTGGATTGATTCTTAATTGCAGTTCTCATGGATCTTTATCATTGAGAACGTGGGAGGAAGGTGGGTATACTGGGTTAGTGGGAAATGCCCACTTGGATGTGGTTTTCATATTAAGAATGTGAAAAGGTAAGGTGCCTGGGTGGCTCAGTGGGTTAAAGCCTCTGCCTTCAGCTTGGGTCATGATCCCAGCGTCCTGGGATCGAGCCCTGCATCGGGCTCTCTGCTCAGCGGGGAGCCTGCTTCCTCCTGTCTCTCTGCCTGCCTCTCTGCTTCCTTGTGATTTCTGTCTGTCAAATAAATTAATAAATCTTTAACAAAAAAAAGAATGTGAAAAGGTAAAGAAGTTCAGTGTACTCTGACAAATTTCTTATCACATAAATGAAGTGGTACAATATTATTTAAAAGTAGATTGTGGTAAATTAATGATGTATGCTGTAATCCATGGGCAACCAGCAAAAAACAAAATATAGTTCATAAACTACATTAGATTTCTCTTATGAATGTAACAGATTACCACAAAATTTGGTAGCTGAGGCGACACAAATTTATTATTTCATAGTTCTTTAGGTCAGAAGTCCAATACAGGTCTTCCCACACTAAAATCATGGTGTTTGAGGGGCTACATACCTTGCTGGAAGCTCTAGAAGAGAGTCCTTTTATTTATTTATTTATTTATTTATTTAAAGATTTTATTTATTTTTGAGAGACAGAGAGGGAGAGAGAGACAGAGAGACAGCATGAGCAGGGGGAAGAATATAGGGAGAAACAGACTCTACTGAGCAAGGAGCCTGATGTGGAACTCGATCCCAGGACCCTGGGATCATGACCACTTTGAGTGAAGGCAGAGTCTTAACCAACTGAGCCACCCAGGTGCCCCAAGAGGATCCAGTTCTATAAGCAGCTGAGTTGTTGTCAAAATTCAATTCCTTGTGACTCCTGGGTGCCTAAGCCAGTTAAGCATCTAAATCTTGATTTCAGCACAGGTCATGATCTCAGGGCTGTGGGATATGCTGCAAGGCCAGCTTTGCGCCAAACACAGAGTCTGCTAGAGATTCTGTCTTGGGACTCCCCAGCAAACACACTCCCTGCTTGCTGTCTAAATAAAGAAAGTCTTAAAAAAAAAAAATCAGGTCCTTACAGTTATAGAACTGAGTATTCTAATCCTTCTTCGCTAGTCCCAGATGCTAGACACCACCCACATTCCTAGGATTAAAGTCTCCTTCCACCTTCAAAGCCATGTTTTTTTTTTTTTTTTTTTTGTTGTTGTTGTTGTTTTTTTTCCTGTCTCATTTCTTTCTATTATCTGGGAGAATTTTCTCTTTGTCTCATTCCTGCCTATTAGCCAGGAGAACTTTCTCACCCTTAAGGTTTTATTTAATTAAATTGGGTTTATCCAAATAATCCACAATAATCTCCCCAATCAACTGATTAACACACTTAATTCAGTCTGCAAATTTAAGTCCCTTTAGTGATGTAATATCACAAAGATCCAGGGATTAGAATGTGGAGGGGATATTATTTCGCCTACCACATAAACTAACAGCAGAAATTAAGTGGGAATAATAAAAATACAAAAGCAACACATTTAATCCAAAACAGAACAGGAAAGGAGAAATAATAAGAACAAATAATAAGAGGACAAATAAAAGAGGACAAATAAAATAGCATCAATATGAAGGGTGTTTTGTTTTGTTTTGTTTTGTTTTGTTTAAGATTTGTTTATTTAGGGCACTGGGTGGCTCAGTTGGTTAAGCAACTGCCTTCAGCTCAGATCATGATACCGGACTTTTGGGATCAAGTCCCACATCGGGCTCCCAGCTCTGCAGGGAGTTTGCTTCTCCCTCTGACCTTCTACCCTCTCATGCTCTCTCTCTCTCACATAAATAAAATCTTTTTAAAAATCTAAAAATAAAGATTTATTAATTTATTCATTTTAGAGAGAGAAAGAGAGAGAGCATGCACAAGTTGGGGAGGGGGCAGAGAGAGACTCCACAAACAGACTCCCTGATGAGTGCAGAGCCTGATTCAGAGCTCAATCACAAGACCCTGAGATAAGAGCTGAAACCAAGAGTGGGTTGCTTAATGGAGCGAGCCACCCAGTCCCCCCAATACCAACATCAAGTTTTAGACACAACCATATTGATATAATATTAATGCCTATAGTCTAAACACTTTAATCAAAAGGCAGAGATTTTCAGACTTGGAAAAAAATGCAGTACTCAATGCTGTACTCTTTCTAATAAACTCTTGATATAGGGGTTCCTGGGTGGTACAAGGCAGTTGAGTGTCAGACTACTGGTTTCACCTCAGATCCTAATCTCAGGGTCCTGAGATTGAGCTTTCCATGGGGCTCTACTGTAAGCATGGATTCTGCTTGAGATTCTCTCTCCTTCTCCCTTTGCCTTCCCCACTCGTGCTTTCTTTCTCTAAAATAAATAAATAAATATTTATAAAAAGAAACTCTTAGTAAAAAAAATACAAATTATTTGAAAGTATAATAATAGGAATTCTAATTATAAAGAAGTTAGAATAACTGTATTTATGTAAGACAAAATAGGCTTCAGAAATTGGGTGAAAGCTCTAAGTTTTTATTGTGACAGAAGTGAGCTCTCTACCTAGATCTAGAATTTTTTTTTTTATTTTACATTGATCTTGCTGCAAAAGTCAAGAATATTATATATATACATAATAATAAATACAATAAATAATTATGCATACATTCATTAATTTGTTATATATATAGTGACTATGTGTGCGTGTATATATATATATAGTGACTATGATAGTGTTATCCAAGAATTCTCAAACTTATAAATTAGTAGGTACTGCTCTAAAAGTTCAAGATAAGACCGGAAACAACTTTTCCAAATTAATTTCATTTTATACTTGTAGCATCAACTAAATTAAATCATATTGAAAGTATATAATTTAAAATATTAAAATAATTTTATGTCTATTCCTTTTCTGTTACTTATGATTCTGATGACTCTTGTAACAGTTTTGTGTCTAAACATATTCAAATAGCATAAACTCACTGTATTTTTGATCTTCAAGGTAACATAGAGATCATGTTTGAAAAATCCTCACATTATCTAGATATGAACATTAAAGTCTAGATATAATAACTTAACCAAGCAAGGTAGTGCCAGGACCTGGGCCAGTGACCTGAAAGTAAATCAGATACCTCGATATTCTCGATCTAAAACATTATTACACTTCAACAAATTTATCATTCACCAGACATGCACTCTGCAAGAATTTCATTTCTTTTTGAAAGGTAAACTCTTAGTTCTATTGTGTTTAAAATTTATTAAACATATGTGCATGTTTCAATTATTTATACACCTTGGAGTATAAAAAGTATTTATCAAAATAGGTTATATACTAGAATATAAAATTAACTGCATGTGAGAATTTCATTCATAAATGGTTAAACTACTCTTCAACCCCTGCTGTTGAAGATTAAATTCTTTGAATATTCAGTTTTCAAAAAGTCTCCACAATTCCAAGCACATTTTCTTTTTCACACCAGTTAGGGTTATTATTTAACTTTCACTTGTAATGAAGGGAAAGTAGCAAATAAAACAGCAAGTGGTCTACCAAAATACCTATTAAAGCTGATTTAAACCTGACAAAGACTAGTTGAAAGTAAATTTTTAAATTAAGCTTTGAAACATTGATATTGCTTGAAATGCTATTTAGGACATGGGGCTTTAGTGGGGCCTGTGGCTTATACAGAGAAACCCACACTTCAGCAGTTTGTACCTTGGGTGCCAACCCAGTCTGACATCCCTCTATATCTGTGCTTATCCAGTGTTCTCTACTGTCTCCCATTATAGCATATTTGTAATTGTAAAAATTGCCTTGAGTGAAAGAGAAGACAGAGTGAGTACCTGTGTAACTTACATGATGGTTATTTTTTGTCAGGATATGTATTATTTGCGAAACACCAGAATCACCATGGTTCCACAAAGATATAGAGCATTTGATGCTATTATTTATTATGTATTCACTTTACTTTCCTTAAAATTTTACTTTTCATAAAATTCCTTGGGATGAAGATGAATTATATTTCTTTATTAATAGGACATTATTATTCAGTAATACCTATATACATCTAAAAAGGCATTCATCATGACAACCTGTTTATTAAGAAAAAGTTTGAACACTCAAAAGAATGGAAATATATCTAATAAAATTACAGTAATAAGTGTCATTGAGTGAATGACTAATTAGTACTAGCTACTTTAAATTCTGGTTAATTAATCCTCATAACTATCCTGAAAGGTAGGTATTACCATCTCCACTTTACTTGGAAATGAATTACCCAAGATGAGTTTAAAGCCTTATTTCTGACTGTTAAGTAGGTGCTTGACAGAAACCAACTATTACATTCCCTTATATTGCTTGCAGCTGATTGTGACTTCTGGATTTAGCTAATTATTTTCTATCTTTGCCTTTAGGATTTGATACCAGTATTTTGCCAATTTGCAAGGATTCACTTGGCTGGATGTTTAATAGACTTGATACAAACTATGACCTGCTACTGGACCAGTCAGAGCTCGGAAGCATTTACCTTGATAAGAATGAACAGTGTACCAAGGCATTCTTCAACTCTTGTGACACATACAAGGACAGTTTGATATCTAACAATGAATGGTGCTACTGCTTCCAGAGACAGCAAGGTAAAAGATGAGACACCTACTGATGCAGATAGTTGACCTGCATGTCACATTTTATCTATTTCTTCATGATTAAAAAAAAAAAAAAAGTACATTTTACCCCATTCATTTTAGTAGATATTTTTCTCATTAGAGTGTTTAATAAAGGAGCAAATAAGCAGCATGTTAAACAAAATAACTGCTAGGGATACAAAACATGCTAAACAAGATGAAAAATAGTAATTAATATTTCATATTAATGCACTTCATTATAGTTTCCATTATGAACCACCAAGAAGCACATAGAGATATGAGAACATAGATATTAAAAGTAATCATTAAAATTAATTTTCTATCTGCTTTGCCTATGGTGTAAAATAAATGGTTTTTTATCACTATACTATGGAGTTTTAATGTTCTATTTTGTGATCTTATTAAATGAGCTGAATGAACCATTGCATTCACCATAAAGTTATTTTTACCCATTTGATTTTAAAATGACTTGGCCTTTCAAACTTTTAAAAATAACTTAGCTTTGTAAAAATTCACTAGCAAGGAAAGTACCTTGATTCTCTCTGGAAGAGGCAAGGTAACTGGAGGAGTTGGGGTGATGCTAGTTCTTTAGGCATCCTTCTTTACTGGGAAATGCAATGTAACATTGAAACCATGCTTACACAATCAATCTAAGGGTGACTGGAATTAAGCTAAGACAAGAAGATAAAAAAAACATTATGATAAAATTTGCAGAAACTATGGAAAAATAGTACATGTAATTTTGATGCTAACTTAAAAAAAAAAACAAACTGGGAATTAGTCTAATATGATACACCTGTTATTGTCACCTCATTTTAAAATTCTTGATGGCTAAGAGAATGTACAAGTTACTTAAAACTGTTTTAGTTATTCTCAGCTTTTCATATGAAAAGCTAACACCTTATGTAGGGACTTTTATATCTTAATTACCTCTCCACATATTAGTAATAGTTTAGTAACTAGGGATGAAATGATTATCCATAAATTGATTAGCAGTGAATCAATAGCAGGATATGTAGAGTAGTTTAACTACTTATAAATAACATTAAATAAGGTTTAAAACTAGATTTTCTTTATTAAAATACTTTAAATCACACACACACACACTGTTGATTTTATTATTGCATATTTGCTTATTAGGCAATTGCCACTTCAAAAAACCTACATGATAGTTTTAACGACCAGTGTGCATTTAAATCATCTAAAGAATAGAAAAACAAATCCTGGTAAAAGACTATAAAAGATATGTGGTCTTTTTATGATGTTATTTCAGTCAATTTTTTTAGTATTATGATGGCCATGTTTAGTGTTTATCCATGAACTTTTAAAAATATTAGTAAAATTGTGGAAGTTTCTTCCACAGAAATGAATACTTTCATTTTGAAACATTTCTGCGTTTTGCAGCTGTATTTGTAGAACTGATTAAAGGTCCTCAAAGAAAAATTTTGCTTTATATACTTTACATTTTTTAAGCAGTATTCACCCAAAGGGCTAAAAACTTTATAGTCACATGAAAATCTTCTCTGAAATCATTTAATACATGACAGAAATAATTTAATAGATGGTACCTGAGCAAGTGAAAGGATGTATACATCTTCCCCAAAGTTTGGAGAATTTGGCTAATTATGCTTACTACTTTAATATACTAGAAAATGTTACAAAAGCTCTATCAATAAGAATAACAGTAAGAGTTAGCTCATTAGTTAATTTCATGAAAAATAATAACCATTTATTTAAAAACATTTTTTTCAAATGTTTCACCTTAGAATGTGTTTTTCCTCATTATTTATTCAATAAAACAAATTCCTTTGCTGTAATTGGAGTGATATATAATATATTTGACTATATGTTAGAGTAATATATATGATATATAAACATATATAAGTAATAGTTAATATATACACAAATATCTTTGCAACTTATTTTAAATGATAGTTGAAATCTTAATTAAGCATTCCAAGTATACCTAAGTTAAAGGCCAGACAGAACTGTCTTATAAATAATAGGAGAAATACTTCAAAATCAAATATTATGTGTAGATGAACAGCTGAATCTGTCATGATTTTTCTTGAAATCTTTTTTTTTTTTTTGAAAGAGAAAAAGCAAGAGCAGGGTGAGTGGCAGAAGAAGGGACAGACAGAGGGGGAGGGAGAGAATTCGGGCAATATCACAGAAAACATATAGAAATAATATTTTACTTTGCAATAGTTAACCCATAGCAATTAGAAAAAAAGCTTTCAATATAATATTGAAACTTCAGCTCAAATTTTTCCTCTGGGTTCTAAATATTATATTTAGAGGGTAGTAAATTTTTAAATGTCTAGTCTAGAAGCTCATACTATGTAACTTGATTCCTATTATTTTAATATCTAGTATAAGAGACCCACATTATTATTAGGAAAAACAAAGAGATTAGATCAATTTCAAAATGAAGTAGAACAATAAAGTAATTATTTAGACTTCAAAAATAATTTTTCTTTCTTTTGAAAGATTAGATTCTTTTTAATTTCTAGAAATTAAGAAAATCCAAAATACTACAAAAACAATTTAACAAATATCCAAGTACCCATCACCCGGAAATAAAAATTGTCAATATTGTATGATATTAACATCAAGATTTTTTATTTTAAAAGCATTATAAAGTTGAGATCTCTTTTGCATTCCATCCCAAGCCAATCTCCTCTCACTCCGCTCTGGTAGACCATCAAATATTGTTTCCAATCCACTATTTGTACATTTACATGAACACATATGTTTTGATGAAGAAGTCACACTATTGTGTTTATTATAAAAAATGCATACAGTGTCATACTGTTTGTACCATTTTGCAACTTGCTTTTCTCTCCCCAAATATCACTACATTTTTTAAAAAGATTTTATTTATTTGTCAGAGAGAGAGGAGCACAGGCAGACAGAGTGGCAGGCAGAGGCAGAGGGAGAAGCAGGTTCCCTGCCGAGCAAGGAGCCCCATGTGGGACTCGATCCCAGGATGCTGGGATCATGACCTGAGCCGAAGGCAGCTACTTAACGAACTGAGCCACCCAGGCGTCCCCATTTTTTAAATTAAGTTTTTCTTCTTTAATTCCAGTATAGTTAACATACAGTATTATATTCATTTTAGGTGTACAATATGCTGAGTCATCAATTTTATACATTACTCAGGGCTCATCATGACAAGTGTACTCTTTAATCCCCACCCCCTATTTTCCCCAACCTTCCACTCACCTTCCCTTTGGTAATGCTCAGTTTGTTCTCTGTAGTTAAAATCTGTTTCTTAGTTTGTCTCTCTCTCTCAAAAAATTTACTTTTTCTTCACATTTTAGATTTCCCAAGCAAAAAGACTTGTTGGTCTTATAAATTTTAATTATAAAATATATATTAAGCAATTTGTCTCATTTCCTCATTACACTATTACATGCAAATTTAATAACTGGATATTATAAAATTAGTGTAATGCTTTTTAAATTATTTCAGTTAGCTATACGTTGACTTTTTCCTTAAAAGTTATAGTATGGGAAAATAGGAACTAGTTTATTGGTTTGCTTTTTCAATAATTTATGATGCATTGTCATACAACAAGTTTTAGAAAATGACCTAAAATACATTGACCTGCTTGAATATTATAAATTAGAAAATATATTTATTATATAAGAATATATATAATTATATATATATTTATATTTATATATTTATACCAGGCTATATTGTTTCTATTTAGAATTTTGTATTTCTCTGAAAATATTCTCCTTTAAGTGGTTGAGTTTGAAAAAAAGTCATGCTTAATTTTAAATTTAAATTTTCTTAAAAGATGGCATATCAGAAATTATGGTATATTATGTTTTATTTCCACATTACATGCATACTTGGAGTATCTAGATGAAACTAAAGAGACTAAAGCCTGTCAGCATTATTCAGGATCAAAATTTATAATAGTATGTCTGATATAACTAGAAAGAGCATTGACTTTTTTTAGATTACTTTTTTAAATGTAAATCTACTTCTCTGTATCATAGAGACTGTTTTAAATGAAGGAGAAACATAATCAGTTAATTGTTTGGGCACTAGTCCATCAGTTGGATTTACATTGCTGGGTTGATTGACCCTTTAAAAGTAAATGATAAGAACCATTTTCCATCATATGAGTATTTCATATCATTTTTTTTTCATCCAATTTGATCTCTCTTCAGAAAATCAAAGGTATTCTAGTATCAGTAATTAGGAAAGCCATTCTCTCTCTCTCTCTCCTTCTCTGTCCCTATGTCTCTGACTCTTTCTTTCTCAGTGTATACAGATAGATACACATCTGTGTATCTATATGTATGTAATCTATAAAAGAAATTGACGTATAATATGTTTCTTTTTAAGCCATGTAAAGGCCAATGTAAGTCTGATAACATAGAAATTATACTTCTTTGTTTAACTATAATCCTTGAAGTAACATTTTTAATGTCACTGCAGACCCACCTTGCCAGACGGAGCTCAGCAATATTCAGAAGCGGCAAGGGGTAAAGAAGCTCCTAGGTGAGTAATAGATCATTCTTCTGAAGCCTTTATTGCTTACATAAATAACCCCAGGGAAACAGCAACATAAAATCAATATTAATCCTACAAAGATAGATGACACTAAATTTCAGTAACAAAATTTATGAAGTTTTTGAAAGCCATTAAACTTACTTTTATTATCTTACCTATTGAAAGATATTATGTCTGTTTTATTACCCTAATATAATGTTCATTTTGAAAGTTATTAAGTGAAAAATAGATTTAAACAATGCTAAAGTTAAAGCATCAGCAGAAACTTTAATCTTAATTCTATTGTTAACAATTCAAGAATAATGGCATGCATATATATATAGAGAGAGAGAGAGACAGACAGACAGACAGAGACAGAGAGAGAGAAATGGTTGAAAGATGGATAAAAGCATCCCCTGAGTACCTCAAGAAAATTCAAAAGACTTTCTGTTTTTCTTCAGGACTTTTTACAAACTTACTTTTAGCAAATAAATATATATGTACTAGATAGTTGATAACAAATTTCACCCAGAGCCTTAAAATATTAGAACAGTCAAGATTATTAAACTATTATTTATGATTATTTTGTTTATTCTTTTAGACATACAATTTTTAAACAAACTATTTTTTCAGGCAATTTTAAATAAATTTTACAGAGGTTAGTTTGCCTGCATAGTTTGCATACATCCTTTACTCAGCCTCCCCCAAAGTTACCATCTTACTATATCAAGCAGCCATTGTCTATTCGTTAAGTCTAAGAAATAAACATTGCTATAATTCTATTTATTAAGACTTACATTTTATTTGGATTTCACCAGTCTTCCCATTGAAGTCCTTTTTCTATTTTAAGATCCAATGCAAAATACCACATATGCAATGTTTTTGTTTTTGTTTTGTTCCCATATATGTTAATGCCCTTGAGTATTTAATGGCATATAATTTTATAATGTTTTTGAGTCTGATTATTATGACATGCTATCTTTGTAATTACAATATTGTGTGTTTAGATGAGTTTTTTTATATTACTTGAAAATCCATAGTTCAAAATGAAAAGGCTAATTCTTTTTGTTATAAAGCATTTTTAGATGTGAGGAATACCAGTGATAAAATTACAATGTGTCATGTTTCTTTTAGCTATGTTACAAAATTCATATCATACCACAGTCCAAAAGTGAAATAATACATTCATGCATAGCTTTCTTTGTTTCCACAAAGCAAAGTTTATCCATGTACAATAGAAAAAGACATTGAAGTTCAGTTGAAAAATATTTTAGATTTGATCAAGGATTAAAATTCAGGATTTAATTATTTGAAGCTACCAAATAAAAACATATTTAGTGCTTATTAATGTCTTCTTCATTGAAAGACCAAATCTTTCAAAAGAGTTACAATTTTAAAATTAAATTATTTATATATCAGAATTTTGGCATTTTTTAAAGAGATAAAATTATGATCCCATGTAGTTATGAGACTAAATGAATTGAAAGAATTTCATGTTTTATCAACTTATTCTGCACTTTTTTTTTCTTTCACTAGATAACTGTAGTGTGTCTGGTCACTGAGGAAAAAAAAAAGTCAAGAAAGACAAGAAAATTTTCTACTCTCCTAAATCTTACATTGTTATATTGCTATAAACATTGAAGAAAGTGAATTCACTTCTAAATTATCAGTTAAATGTTTATCATTAGCAATGTGCCAGATACTATGTTAAGTATTGGAGATGTGAAAATAAATGTCTGTCTTTCCCACTAGATTGACTTTAAGAGTTGTTAATATGACAATCAAAACCAAGAGAATCTAAAATTCCCAATATAGAGGATATTACAGTATAGCAGTGGGAGCAAGCGATGATAAACTACACACACAGACACTCACACACAGTTGAAGTATATCAGAAATCCTCTAGCTTAAAAGAAGGCTTCATATTACTGGTCATATTTAAGTCAAATCTTAAAATGTAAGGGGTAGGGAGGGTGGATGGATTCCAGATAAGAAAAAGATAAATGCAAAGATCAAGCAGTATTGAATTTGAGGAAAACAGTCTGATGTGGATGGAAAGAGCTTGGAATATATGAATGAAAATTTGGGGAAATGAAAGTAAAAACTTGGCAGTGATGATGGTAAAGGGTTTGATATGCCATGCTGAGTGGACTGGATGATGTAATAAACATGGCGTTAACTAGGTTCTAATTCTGTATTATGCCTCTGAGTACAATACTCTTTGCAGAATGAGAAAGAGGAATAGTAAAGGTGCTTAACAAAAGAAACAATGGCCTGCTCCATGATAGCAGTGACCTCACCTATTTTGTTCAACTTGAATCACTAGTTCACAACCTGGAGTGGAAACTCCATGTGTGTGTATGTCTTGAGTGAATTAATGCATAATTGGTGACCACCAAAAAAGGAATACAATTTATTTATAATCTGTGTGTGTGTGTGCGCTTCACAGGACAGTACATCCCCCTATGTGATGAAGATGGTTACTACAAGCCAACACAATGCCATGGCAGTGTCGGACAGTGCTGGTGTGTTGACAGATATGGAAATGAAGTAATGGGATCCAGAACAAATGGTGTTGCAGATTGTGGTAAGAAGGGTTATTTAGTAATTTCTCAAGCACTGGATAAGTTCTTAAGAATCTCGTTCATTTGTTCAAGCACTTAATGAGGACATACTCTATGCGAAGAATAGCAAATATATGGGGGGAGACATGACAGAGTCACTTCTAACATAGGAAAAACTTGCATAAATAATAAATGGAATAGCACAACTCAGATATTTTAAGGTAGGTTCTTTTCACTACTTCAAACACAGAAAGGATATTAAATACCTTCTGTTTTCTTCTCAAGTAAGGCAGACTCTTGTCATCCACTCTATTCCAGGTCAGCTAACCCTAGTGTATGCCTTGTCCCCATATGACACCCTTCTGTCTGTGTACCTTTGAAGAAATTGACTTAGAGAGTATGCAGGCAAACTTACAAAAGAAAAGCTAACATTTTAAGAGTAAAAGACCATCAGTTGAAGCTATCTTAGTGTATTTCCTTATATTTGGGTGAAAAAAATACAGTTTAAATGTTTGAGGGTAATTATAATTAATATGCTAATTCTTTTTATGAACATGATATTACATATAGACCTAAAAATAATATGAGTTAAATTGATCATCCCATACATGTATTTTAGAGTCTTAAATGCGGTATCTTTTTTGCTTCACAAAATATTTTTTCAGAATGCAAATTTCAAATGAGTATTTTTGCTTGTACAATGGTGGTTTTCATTAAAAAGTCATTTAGTTGTACATACACAAAACACAACATGCACACTCACATGCTCATGCACACAAGTATGTACTAGGAATTAATGGATTGTGTCTCAATTAATATACATGACCAAAAATGAAAATAAAGTACTTGGTCAGTCTTGTATTTTAGATAATGTTTAGTTGTCTCCTTTATGCAATTAAAAATATATATTTTATTTATGATAGAGAGAGTAGAAGGAGGGTGTGGAGGAGTGGAGGGAGGGGGAGAGGCAGACTCCCTGCTGAGCAAGGAGCCCAAAGCCAGGTTTGATCCAAGGACCCTGGGATCACGACCTAAGCCAGAGGCAGACACTTAACTGACTGAGCCACCCAGGTGCCCATCTTTTATGCAATTTTTAAACTGACAGACTGTGATTGTTTAAAAAATAGAAATGGTAAACTATATAAAGGAATCCCATCTAGTGCTTAAATGCCTATTCTGCCTTTATTTATTCCATAATATTTTTAATAGATTGGTTTTGGTTTTCTAACTCCTGTTATTAGATTTAAGTAGGAAGAAGTAGTATTTAGTACACACCTAACGTAACTTTACACATAAAGAACGTATCTTTGTAATATGTAGTTTAAGATGGTTACATTATTAATTACAACAATTATCATTGATGCCCATGATGGATAAAGAATTTTAACTTTTTTTATGATGTAATAAAAGTTATATTGGAGATGAATTCAATGAGTGAGCAGGGAAATTGTTTTGAGAACATAACTTCTGAGTTTTCTTAGCATGTTGAAATTATTAAGAAGAAGCATGAGGAAGGAGGATAAGAATAACATTGTCCTCACATAAGATATGGATTTTAAAGTGTTGTATTGTGATATCAATTTATAAACATTGGATTACATTAATAGGATTTGTTCTAAATATTTTTTAAAGTACTGACTTAGTTATGTTCGTTTTCTAATGCTATTATAATAAATTTCCATACATTTATTGACTTAAAACACACAGATGTATTACCTTACAGTTTTACATGTCAGAAGTCCAACATGGGTCTTCTTGAACTCAACATCATCTCCGTACTTTCTAGAGGCTCTAGAGAAGAATCTGTTTCCTTGCCTTTTCCACCTTCTGTAGGCAGCTCACATTTGGCTCCTTGGACCCTTTCCTCCAACTTCAAAGCTAGCAAAGTTGCATCTCTCTGACTCTATCTGGGAAAGGTTCTTTGATTTTAAGGATGCACTTGATCACCTGAGCCCACTGAATAACCCAGGATAATCTCCTCATCTCAAGGTCCTTAATTTAATCACATCTACAAAGCCCTTTACACCATTTAAGGTCATATTCACAGTTTCAGCAATTAGGAAGTGATGTTCATTAGGGAACAATTATTTTGCTTACTACACTAGTAGAAGAAATTTATTTATTTATTTATTTTTGTAAATTTCAGTGTTTCACATGGACCTCTAGAAAAACTGGGTTGAGATCAATATTACTGAACTGGAGGTGTTTCATATCAGATACCATTATTCTGCTTTTTAGCACACAAATTTCAACAAATGATAGAGAGTTGATTTTTTTTAAAATATTTTATTTACTTATTTAACAGACAGAGAACACAGGCAGGCAGAGAAGCAGGCAGAGAGAGAGGAAGGGAAGCAGGCTCCCTGCTGATCAGAGATCCTGATGTGGGGCTCGATCCCAGGACCCTGGGATCATGACCTGAGAGGAAGGCAGAGGCTTTAACCCTCTGAGCCACCCAGGCGCCCCTAGAGAATGGATTTTTCCTTATCTTTGCTAAATAAGATAAAAAGCAAAGTAAAATTTTATTAATTTGTTTAATTTTCCTTTTTTTTTAAGATTTTATTTATGTATTTGTCAGAGAGAAGGAGAAAGAGGGCAAGCATAAGCAGGGGGAGCGGTAAGCAGAAGGAAAAGCAGGCTCTCCACTGAGCAAGGACCCCAATGCAGGACATGATCCCAGAATTCTGGGATCATGACCTGAGTCAAAGGAAGACGCTTAACAGACTCATTCACCCAGGCATCCCTAATTTGCTTAATTTTCATCACAATTTCATATCCCCCACAAATTATCCCACTACTCAAATAACATTAATAACAATAATGCTTACTTTTTTTCCAAAGCTATTGATTTTGAGATCTCTGGAGATTTTGCAAGTGGAGATTTCCATGAATGGACTGATGATGAAGATGACGAAGATGATATTATGAATGATGAAGATGAAATTGAAGATGATGATGAGGATGAAGGGGATGATGATGATGATGGTGATGATCATGATGGATACATCTGATTGATGAGAGCTGAGATCAATAAAATCTACATTTCTATTATTTACAAAGTGATAACCTATTGAGAATGACCTTCTTGCCCCAAAACAAAATGATTCTAAAACTCACATATATTTTGTATAATTATTTCAAATATTGGAGCTAATGTCATAGAACTTTATGTTTAAATAAAAATCATTTACTTTGAGTTTTTATATGCTTTAGAGAAAAAGAAAACATATATCGAGTCTAGCCAGGCAAAAGAAAGTGAGGAAGATTTATTGATAAAAACAAGAAGTTTTCATAAAAACCAACTATATACATCTCCCACAAATAAAACAACAACCAGTGCTTAAGGTTGTATACGTTATTTTTCTGAGAGAGATTCTAAGTTGAATTTACAGGAACTTATTTGTGGCCTAGGCCCCAAGGATTTTATAAAAATAAGCATGACAATAATTGCTATTCCAAAGTAGCATCTTCCCAAATCTATAGTGAGTGAGGGGATACCACAGGGTAAGAAAAACAGTGACAAGTGTAGAGTCCTCCATCATGTTTACATTAATAGTGATGTTTTCAGTTATGACATTATTCTGGAAATACTAGGATATTTTACAAAATGGCAAGTACAGAAAACCATGGATTCTGAAAGTTAAAACCTTAGTTATCCTTTCTAATTTTTATTTTAATTTGGATAGCATTCTTACGTAGATTTTTTTTATACTCTTAAACAGCATAGTTTCTTTACCTTTCTAGATTTCTTTATCTTTCTGACCAGCAACTTAGGGTGAAGAATTTAAAGTAGGAAGACAAAAGGAAAGACTCATTTGAATCACATTTTCACAAAGGTTTGTCATTTGCCTCGGTGTCAAATTTAAAAATCTCAATTCTTATTTTATTTCTTATTTTAGATAAAAATTTGCATTTAATCCTAAAATTATGCCATTTTTATTACTAGTGTCACAACTTAGAGACCGTATTGTATGGTGCCTTGCAAAATAGAAATAGAAAGGTTTTAGCATGCATACCAATATAGGATATTAGGCAATATATAAGCACACCTAATTAACAAATTAATACCAGTAAAGGTACTGCTGCTGGAATGAAGAAAATGGAATATGTTTCTTTCTTTTTTTCTATTGTTACATAACTGCCATGTGGACTTGTTTATGATTATTGTGGAGAGTAGCATTTAAGATTTAACTGTAACAAAAATTACTTTAATTGCTGTATTTAAGTTAGCATGTTAATTAATTGTGTAGACATTTTGACAAACCATCACTTTTGAGTATATCAGACCTATGGTTTTGTGCCCATAATACAAATGGAAAACCCTATTGAATGTTACACATCGGTATCATAATTTAAACAGTGGGTCAACTTTTCTCCCAATATACAATTCATTGAAAGTAAAATTGGTGAATTATTTCCATTTGATTTATACACACTAAAAAATAAACTTTAATGTTGACTTTATGTAATATTTAAAGTACAATGCATTTTCTTTTTTACCGTTTATGTATAGTTTACAAAATAAAGAATCTTGTAACCAAATTAAACTGTTTCTTAATGATTTTCTGGGCTATAGATAGAAACACGAAGAGTTTTTAATATTTTCTTTGATTTTTTTAAAATGAATACATCACAAACTAGCTAGGAAAATTTTTTGAATTTTTGAATTTCAAAATCAGAGTTCTTGGCATCTTGGATATTGTTTTCCTGTATATGTTAAAAATGATTTTTGTATGTTCATTTAATTTTTTCATTTGTCATAGAATTGCAAAGTAGATAATTTTTGTTGTTGAGGGTATTATTTTTAAGCCCATTTTTATGATATCATATTTAAAATATTGAGCTAGACTTCTATAGTAGCAGCATTTTTTAAGAGGAATAGAATAACATTATCTACTTAACAAATGTATAAGAATTATACGATGAAACTTGTGGATGGTTGGAAGAGGACAAAAAAACTTACAGGTTCTAAAAAAAGTTTAGTAAATGGATTTAAAGAAACAAATATAGTGGCCTCGAAATTAAGCTTTTTATTTTTTTTTAATTAAACTATTTTTTAAAGCAACATTATCTTTCAGGCTCCCAGAGAAGCAACCAATTCAACAATAAATATAAAATTGAAAATATTTACCATATTAAACTTTTTATAAAGTATATATTTGTGTACAATATATATTTGTATATATGTGTATAAAATTCTATTTGTGTTGTATATTGGTCTCATGATCATCACTTAATTCATTTTGTATATTTTAATTCAATACAACTACATTATTTATTTATTCCAAAAATATCAATATTGAGCACTGACTCTAACCTAGGTACTATTCTAGGCACTGTATATTCATTGGTGAACAAAATCATTATGAAGTTAATATTCTAATGTGGAAGATAGGTGATGCATTTAACCCTAGCCTATAACATAATATAATTGCATTCAGCCCTGGAAAAAAATCAAGCTATTTCCTAGATTTCATTTGGCTAAAAAACAATATATTTTGAAATCTTCAAAAGAATCCTTGATAAAGGATAAAGGATAAATCTTTGATAAAATCAAAAGTCTAAAGAAGGATTTTTGGCTAAAAGTAATCAAATTACCTTAACATTTTGTGCTTTTGTGTATTAGAGACAGCACACATCCAGTTTAAAAATTACAAGAACAGTGGCGCATCCTGGGTGGCTTAGTCGGTTAAGCATCTGCCTTCAGCTCAGGTCATGATCCCAGCATCCTGGGACATAGCCCCGCATTGGGCTCCCAGCTTAGAGGGAAGCCTGCTTCTCCCGCTCCCCCCACCCCCCACCCTGCTTTTTATTTTGATGAAATCCCAAAAGTTCATTTCTACTTTTGTTTCCCTTGCATTTGGAGACATGTCTCGAAAGAAGTTGCAGTGGCTGATGTTGAAGAAGTTACTGCCTATGTTCTCCTCTAGGACTTTGATGAATTCCTGCCACACATTGAGGTCTTTCATCCACTTAGAGTTTATCCTTATGCATGTTGTAAGAGAATGGTTGAGTTTCATTCTTCTGTATATAGTTGTCCAATTTTCCCAGCACCATTTTTGAAGAGACTGTTTTGTTGTTGTTGTTGTTGGTTTTGTTTGTTTGTTTGTTCCCCCCCCTTGAATATTTTTTCCTCCTTTGTCAAATTTCAGTTGACCGTAGAGTTAAGGATCCAAATCTGGGCTCTCTATTCTGTTCCATTGATCTATGTGTCTGTTTTCACGCCAATACCATGCTGTCTTGGTGATCACAGCTTTGTAATATAGCTTGAAATCAGGCAACATGATGCCCCCAGCTCTGCTTTGCTTTTTCAACAGTTCCTTGGTTATTCAGGGTCCTTTCTAGTCCCATACGAATTTTAGGATTGTTTGTTCCAGCACTTTGAAAAATACCTTTGATATTTTGGTCAGGATAGCACTGAAAGTATAGATTGCTTTGGGCAGCCTAGACATTTTAACAATATTTATTCTTCTGATCTAAGAGCATGGAATATTTTTCCATCTTTTTGTGTCTTCAATTTCTTTGATAAGTGTTCTGTAGTTTCTGGAGTATATATCCTTAACAATGTAACTGTAGAAAGAGAAATTAGGAAATCAATTTCATTTATAATAGCACCAGAAACCATAAGATATCTTAGGATAAACCTAACCAAAGAGATGAAATACATATTTTGATGATATATTTTGTATACAATGATACTGTGGCTATTATGTAATGGGTCATTCAGGGCTCTATGCTTAGTCAACTAGCGAGACCACTAAAAACTGAAGAAGAAATGGAGAAAGAAAACCAAACCAAACAAAATTGTCTTCAGTAATGTGCTTGTTTTGTCTGATACGTAAAGGTACTTGCATGCACTGATATACACACACAATAAAATTTTTGTCTTTCATTTAAAAAACAATGGCTAGATGAATTCACATTCATTTCTTTTCTTGCTTGTTCATGATGAATGAAATATATTAGATCATACCAGATTTCTCAGATGAAGCAAGAAAATGCTAAAATCTGCCATAACTACAGTTGTACAAATATATAAATAAATGATAATATGAGTTCCCTGTAGTTTATTTTTTAACATTATAACTGATATTAAAAAAATCATAACTCATATTGAGGTTAATAGGTTAATATAATGAAAAAGCATTTTCATTCATACTGGTACACATTTTTTTTTAAGATTTTATTTATTTATTTGACAGACAGAGATCACAAGCAGGCAGAGAGGCAGGCAGAGAGAGAGGAGGAAGCAGACTCCCTGCTGAGCAGAAAGCCTGATGCAGGGCTTGATCCCAGGACCCTGGGATCATGACCTGAGCCAAAGGCAGAGGCTTTAACCCACTGAGCCACCCAAGAGCCCCATACTGGTACACATTTTATTATGAATATCAGCTTTTAACTTCTATGTTTTAAAAATATTTCAAAAATTATAACTTGACTTCATGAAACCTTTATTAATGATTGAGTTAATAAACACTTTAAAGAGAACATCATGGGACGCCTGGGTGGCTAAGTGGGTTAAGCCTCTGCCTTCGGCTTGGGTCATGATCTCAGGGTCCTGGGATCGAGTCCCGCATTGGGCTCTCTGCTTGGCAGGGAGCCTGCTTTCTCCTCTCTCTCTCTGCCTGCCTATCTAACTACTTGTGATCTCTCTGTGTCAAATAAATAAATAAAATCTTTAAAAAAAAAAAAAAAGAGAGAGAGAACATCATGGTGTTAGCTGTAAACAGTACACACCTCATCCCTTCTAAAGCAAGGCAATTTGGAATAGTCTTTTTTAGTAATCTCTAGTTTCTCTCCTCAATTGTATTTAAATGTTTGCCATGTTTGTACTACCTAATGTCTGTTTTACCTTATTTGCTGTATGCCTCAATAAAAGTTTAATGAATAATGAATACAAGTCAGTACATCATGAAACATGAATTAAAATGACAAAACGAAAAATTGTAGGTGAGAAAAAATAAAACCTTTCATCAACGTGTACATCCCATCATACCTATATTTAATTCTTTCAAAGATATCCTTGGGAAATTTATTTTTATATATTTTTAAATGATGAATCAACCTCTCAATCTTTAAACACATAAATACACACACACACACACACACACACACAAACACACATACCAGTGTTTGAAATCTATGTCTTACATTCCTTATAAGTCAAATGTAGCTTAAGTATTTAATCCAAGAAAATTGGTATGAATATGACATGAATAACACATTTAAAGCAGGAGCATCATGTATGTCATATAGTAGGTGTCCATTAAATATTATTTTTTTCTGTTAAGTCTTTAAAATTGGACAGCAATAGATGTGCTGAAGTTTTTAAAATATACTGACAAAATTAGTTTCTCTTTTTCAAGCTTTTTCCACATCCATTTAAGAAGATAATCCAGTTTACAATACCTCCATAAACTAAATAGGGATAATAAATAGTTCTTACATCATAAGGTAATTGTGAGCATTAAAATCAATTACCACCTAGTATCTGGAACACAGTAAATACCAAATAAATGCAATTATTACCATTGTTATAGGCTCATGGGATAACAACATCCTTTTTTTTTTTTTTTTTAAATAAATCTCAAGCCCAAATATCTTAGCTGGTTGGTTTTCTTAAGTATTTCTCCATTTTCCACAAAAGTAATATTGATTAGTATCTGTGTACATTTACGGCATGTACCATACATTAAATGCTAAATACATTAAATCCATGCAATAAGCTAGGAGAAGGGTATTATAGTTTTATATTAGAAGTGAAGTATTATAGAAATCACTAGTACTCACTGTACTCAATTCTCCTCTCCTTCCATTGTACATTCACAGTCAAGTTGGAGCCAGGTGACCAGTTCTGGCCAATAGACAGTGAACTGCAGTCACGTGTGGTGCTTAACAGGACAGGCATTCTCTACAAGCAGTGGAGATTACACAGTGATGGAGCTCTAACTTCAGCCCATGTTTCCCATTTTCACTGGTCATTTTCCCATGTCATGTGACTTTCCACATTTCAATCTGTAATAATTATATAAACTAATGCATTATTCTTATACAACATTAACATATTTTTAAACATCTCAAATACCTCTAAAGTGAAGCAGAGCATTGGTAAATTAATTCAGTTTATTAACGACATGTATTTGTATGGCATATAGTACCATAAGAAATGTAGCTCCTAGAGTCAGAATTCCTGAGTTCATTCTGGTGTTGCTATGTGACACTGGAAAAGCTATTAACTTCATTGTATCTCACTTTCTTCACCTGTAAAATAATACTGTTGGAATTTACTTGATAAAACTATGATGGAGCTTCAGTGAGAATCCTAATAAAACACCTAGCTCAAAAAAGTTAGCTACATTAAAAAAAAAAAAAAAAAAGAGTATGTAGAATGGTAAGAAGCGTGGATACCATAGCCTAACTGCCAGGTCTTGATTCTTATTCCACCACTCACTGCCTGGATGATCTTCGGTAAGTTATTTGACATCTGTGGCTCAGTTTTCTCATCTGTGAAATAACTATGATATTAATTCTAACCTCAAAGTGTTTTGAGGGAGGGTTACATGATGTAACACTAATAGAAGCATTTAGAACAGTGTTTGGTACTTAGTAAGGACTAAATATTAGTCACCACTAAGAAGAGGAGAAAGAAGAAAAGCAAAATCAATATATTAGCTGCTTTATTTATTTGTTTGTTTATTTATTTATTTATTTATGTTAGTCACCATACAGTACACCATTAGTTTCTGGTGTAGTGTTCCATGATTCATTGTTTGCATATAACATCCAGTGCTCCATGCACTCCGTGCCATCCCCCTTAATACCCATCATCTTAGCTGCTGTTTTCAGATCCATCAGATTTTGTTTTAAGATGGGAATACAGAGATTACTGTTCTTGTTTTCTCTTCTAGGAGCCTCTGGTCCAGAAAAATTAGGTGACCTCTGAACAGGACCAAGAACATCAGTATGGAAACTAAATCACAAATTTGAGTAGCATTACCTCAGTGCATTCCAATATTAACTTGCTTTTGTTATTTCACCATGCTCTTTCTTAAAATGTACTTTCTATTTAAAGATGCATCTTTATGAAACATTCATTATGCAGAGTTTAAGATGTTCTAGCCCAGAGTGGTTATTTATAGAAATTTTTCAATATAGGTTTACCTTTCACTCTAAATATGTCTATTTAATTGAGATTTGATTGAGATACTAAGAATATAACCAAATTTCACTATTGTTTTTAGTCCCTTTGGGGTAAGATTTAGAAGTTTCAGAGTTGATGGAGTGCCTGGGTGGCTCAGTGGGTTAAAGCCTCTGCCTTTAGCTCAGGTCATGATCTCAGGGTCCTGGGATGGAGCCCTGCATCAGGCTCTCTTCTCAGCAGGGAGCCTGCTCCCTCTTCTCTCTCTGCTTGTCTCTCTGCCTACTTGTGATCTCTGTCTGTCAAATAAATAAATAAAATCTTGAAAAAAAAAAAAGAAAAAAGTTTCAGAGTTGAAAGAGAAGCAACAATTAGATACTATACATTTGTTTTAGGGCTTAGCAATGGTTGTAGCAATGTGCCATTTTGAATTTATTAGACTAAAAAACCAAAACTTGTGAACAGCATTACTTATACTTTAAAAATAATCTAGCATTTGTGGAAGAAAAAGTAGAGATAGAAAAATGGAGGTATGAATATGGCAATTTAACATAGCTTCAAATAGAGTATGAATCTGTGACATGAATCATTTTATATTTGGCCCAAATTCGAAAGTTCTCATTTCCCCCTTCATATGGACATTACTGGTCAACTATTTCTTAATTTAATTTAACCAGATTGTGTTTCCTGATATGACACATAAAAGTTAAACATTTTTCTCTTTTAGGATAATGTGTTTGAGGTGCTCATCATTTCACTGCAAACAACAGATACTTTTTCTGAACTAAGTTGACCACTTGAAAAAAATAAAGATAAAAAATGGGGGTGGGGGAGAAGGCCCCTCAGTAGAAGATATATTTGTGAGGATATAAAAAAAAAAAAAGAAGATTCTAATCTGGACCTCACATTCTTCTTATGAAATAAAATGACAGCAAAATAAGTTTTACATATATCTTGCCAAAATAAGTTGTACATATATCTTGCCAAAATAACACATATTTTTATTTCAGGGTTGGCCCGGTCAGTCATGTGAATCATGAGCTATCAAAAATACCGATTTATTAATTAAAATGTATATTTGTATCAGCCTCATAATTACAGGAGTAATGAGTGTCTACATCAATCAGTTTAGTTTCTAAAATTTGTGATCATTTGAATAAATGTATATTTTCATGTCAGTGTATGTGTGTCTCTGGTCTTATATATTTATTTTGATTGAGTCTTCCTGGAAGGACCACTATATAAAATAAAACTGTGTCCTGAAAACTTAAATTGAGGAGGAACATAAGAGAATTAATAAGATTAAGCATTTCCTACATTAATTACTATATACCATTGGAATTTATGGATTTAGCATTCAGCATTTGAAGTATTCCACACTCAGGCATTTTTAATTTGAATCCCTCATGCTGCTAAGCAGGTGAGAATACATAGTTCTTGACTAGTAACAAAGCCTGGCATTCACTCACCATCCAATTTCAAAATAGTTATACAAGAGCTATCTCTTCTATTTTGAGGAATTCTTGCTTATGTTTTAATCCCACTTTATGAAAAAAAAAATTAAAACTGTAGTATGTCAAGGAAACTTTGGCAAATATCCCTAAAGAATGTTGAGTGGGTACCAACCACCTGACAATAGTTGCTACCTGTGTTTATAAGTAGCCCTAATAAGAAGTGAATTCACTACTGATGTTAGCTGGATAATAACTTATTCTCTAGTTTGATTATGGAGCAGTTGTGCCAAAATCTGGTCTAGAATATTGCAAAAGAAAAACACAATTGATAAAGCAGCTCAGTTGTATTCTTCCCCAGGTGGCTGGAACCTGAGCCTCTTTAATGCCAGGAAAGACACTGTCATGTCTTATCAGCAAAAACAACCTTACTCTGCCCATGTAGTGCCTCAGGCAGGCTATTTTTAGGTCTAGACTTTGATGGGACTCTACTCAAAGAGCTGTTTGTTTAAAACATGGTCTAGGATATACTGTAAGGGAAAGCTCTCAATGTTTAAAAATATCAGTCTCTATTTTAATTCTTCATGCTGAAGGGAAAAAAAAATAGACAATAAATGAAGTCCAAAGGGAAAATTAAATTTTTGTAATAGCTGTTGTATTATATCACAGTAGTACCCAGTTAAAAATATAGCATCTCTACTAATCACTTTCAAAAGACATTTCTAAAACATGATTTATGCTTGTATAATTACTGATGTGGCTACTTCCAGATTTATAATGTGAATCTTTCATGTCTCTCATTTCTTTGACTCCTCTTTCTGACTTCTGGGAATGAAAATGATACATTAAAAAAGATAAACACAAGCCAGTCCATTTTACATTGGTTGGTGCCCAGACAGGAAAAGGTTAATATTAATAGATAAATAAATCTGGAATAATTATATTGGGTTGACATGCTCATTATAATATCTGTGCCCCAATAGCATATATCTCCAAACGAATGACCACTATAAATGGAACTCTAAGTGCAAAACACATGCCCTCAAAGAGCAAGTCTTCTTGGAGAGGGATTTGGTGAATATGGATATCCCTTTAAGAGAAAGAGAAAGTAGCTGAGTCCCTGGGGACCAGACAAGATCAACAAAGGGAAGTTCTCAACTGTTACTAAAATAAATAAAATCAAAGTCATGTGATTAATATAACATGTTAGGGAGCCTTTCTCTCTCTTTTTCAACTTTAGCCAAAATATTGCCCTAGCCATCAAAACACTCACTTTTTGCCAGCACGTTTTGTGTTGGTTATATATCTCTAGCCAGGTGGCTATTCTGTGATAATAGACACAATTCGAGGTAAATAAAATTGTGAAAATTTGTTTTTTAATTGATCAACACCCTGGGACACCAGGGTGGCTGTCAGTTGAGCATCTGCCTTCAGTTCAGGTCATGATCCTGGGGTCCTGGGATCGAGCTCCACATTGGGTTCTCTGCTCAAGGGGAGCTGCTTCCTCCTCTGCCTGCTGCTCCTCCTGCTTGTGTTCTCTCTCTCTGACAAATTGGTAAATAAAACCTTTAATCTTTAAAATCTTTAAAAACAAAATAAAATCTGTAAAATAAATCTTTAAAATCTTTAAATAAAATAAATAAATAAATAGAATCTTTAAAAACAAATAATTCCTTAAAGGAAATCTTTAAAAAAATAATCGTTCACCACTCATTTCTTGCCATTACCCCATAGTGGTATGGCAACTGGTGCAGGCAAGCTGACTGACTGAAACCTTGATTTCGGAAGCTTCAGCAGCAATAACAATCCCTTAGCCTTTCTTTTCATCAGCAGAGAGGCAAATGGCTCGAGATTATTTTGTTTCATGGTAGTATGTATACATGGGGAAGCCCTCCATATGGATATTTGCAGCTGGCAGCAAGATGATTGATTGTTCTGCCTCATCCTCTCTCATACCTCGTGAACCATGCTGATTTCTTCTTTTCCTCCAGTTCCAGTACCTCAGAAATGGCTGAAGGTTGACGTACTTCCCTCTCATTTACCTTTATTGGCTCTCTTTTCTACTCCTCTTTCTTGGCAAAGCATTAAAAACCATGTGTCAATTTCCAAAGTGAGTGCATACACATATGCATATACATGCATAAATGTGCCTACACACACAAACACACACGATTTTTCTCACACTCACATACACTAAAGAGAAAGAAAATACTCACACACTTACTTTCTTTTTTTTAAAGATTTTATTTTACTAGAGAGAGAGAGAGCACAAGTGAGTGGGGAGAGGCGTCAAGGGACAGAGAGAGAATTTCAAAGTAGACTCTGCACTGAGCTGAGCTCTAGCCCCCATGCAGGGCTTGATCTCAGGACTCTGAGATCATGACCTGAGCTGCAATCAAGAGTCTGACACTTAACTGACTGAGCCACCTGGATGCCCTCCCACATTTATTTTTTTAATCAGGGAACTTATTTTGAAACATTTTTGCATTCTCATTTCTCTTTTCACAGTATGCATAATAAGCAACATATAGAATATAATTACACTTGGAAAGATGTTTTTCGATTTTAACATGTTAAAAACTAATTATCCTATAGGTTCTATCAAAGTTGTGATGGTATTGATGGAGCCTTTAATGATGTCTTCCTTGCACGAACATACCATAAAAAATTGCTGCTGCCTTACAAGCACATTAATTTCTAAAGTAGGAGGAAGCTTCTTTTTTGACAGAACTGAGCTTGCAGTGCAAGCATTACCACCTGCTTAATCATAAAAGCATATGATATGATATAATTGAGTTTTAAGTTAACTCCTTTATAAAATTAATGAGTAGGTAAGTGATTGGGTATTAAAGTACTGAATGATTATTTTATATTCCTACATAAATGCCTATGAAGTAAAACTATTGGTAAATTATCTACTAAGCCTAGGTAACATTCTGTGATAATAATGTGAATTGTCTGACTCCAAAATAACTCACTTTATAAGGACAAATGTTTAGCTGAAACTCTTAGTGTACTTACGCTAAAGTAATAGTGAACTTGAAGTTTACTATCAAGTAAGGATAGGATATTTGGATATAGGATATAGGATGGGGAAGGATATTTGACAAATGTATGGATAATAATATTTAGTCATTTTTTTAAGGGAAGGTAGAGCCCCATTATGGCAGGAAAAGAGAATTTTTTTTTTTAAGATTTAATTTAGTTGTTTGACAGAGAGAGAGACAGAGATCACAAGTAGAGAGAGTGGTAGGCAGAGGGAGAAGCAGGCTCCCTGCTAAGCAGGGACCCCAGTGCAGGACTCAATCCCAGGACCTTGGGATCATGACCTGAGCTGAAGGCAGGTGCTTAACTGTCTGAGCCACCCAGGTCTCCCCCAAAGAGAAAGTTTTCAAGCAAATAAATTAAACCCTAACTGAAGTCTCATCTTAGCTATGAAGTCTATCCCAAGATTTACCACCTCTTCAAGTCTGAGTTAATCTGTTCCCTATCTGTTTTTCCAAAGAGATTTATAACATCTCTCTCACAGAACTTACTATATTGGAATGTAACTATTATTGGCACATTGATCTCTCAAGGCTGGTAAGACATGATAGTGGGTTGCTCTTTTTTAGATGCCAGCAATAAACACAACTATAGTTGATGCTTAAAACTTGTTAAGGAGGGAGTGAGAGTGTTAGGCAGAAAGCAAACAGCTCAAACTGCAGAAGGGATAACAGAAGAGAGGATATGGTGGGATTGAGTTAGAGCGTGGGATGGGTGGAGGAGGCTGGCAATTGAATCAATTATAGAAAGGCAAGTCTGATCATTGCTGGGCTTTGGAAGTACTTTTGCAGAGAGCTGTTGTAAAGATGGTCCAAGTTTTGGGAGTTAGAAAAATTTTAAAGAGAAACAGAATTTGTTAAAAATGCAAGTGTGTTTTGTAAAATAAGGAGTGTTAATTGCCATTCTATAGAGTTTTGGCAAATATGATTTTAAGTATATTCTTCATAGAACACACTAAACCCTAAAAATGACTACTCCAAAATATTTTGATAAACTCAAATATGTCTTAATGCTAATTCACTGGAAAAATCAAGTGTCAGTTTCACATGGATGCTTCTGCACCTGATGACAGCTATGACACTTTTTATTCATTATAGGACTCAAGGATAAAAATCTGATCATTGGCTTCAGGACTATTCCCTTATTCTCTGAAACTAATGAACAGGAATTGAACTAAAACAAACCATTTATCTCAAGGAAATATTATAGTTTTGGCTATACTATTTTCTCATGAGTAAAGAGTCCTAAGGCAAGATAACTTCTGAAAGAATATTCTGTTAATTTGATTATTAGGATTGAAAGTGAAAGCAACCAAACTCAAACTACTAGAACAAAATGGGAAATTGTTGCATCTTCTAATGAGAGATCCATGGTGTGACAGCCTACAGGCACAGTTAATCTACATATTTAGAATCATTTATTAGGGTACTGTTTCTCCCTCCTTCACTTACTCCGCTTTCCTTTATATTTACTCGGTGATAAAGTAAGGTTGCCTTGGGTTGTTGCAAATATTAACAGTTCTAGCTAACGGTTAATGGTTGGTTTAATAACCAAGCAGTAAGAGAGGCTTTTCCCCAGTAAGGTTCTACAACAGTAAGGTTCTTTCCCCAGTAAGGTTCAAACAAACACAGAGGCGCGCGCGTACACACACACACACACACACACACACACAAGAATTAACCCAGATTGGCCTCGTTTGTGTGTTATGTGATTTTTGAAACCATCACTTAGACCTGGGCAATGTGGCTTTCTCTTTGATTCTGCCTCAATTATGTGCTCAGCTGTGGCACCACAGAGTGTGATTAGGCCGTGTACATGGGCTAAAGTAATAGATTCTCCAAAAAAAGAGGTAATAAAGTTTTGCTTGCCTGGGGAATGCGGAGATTGCAGATACTAAAAAAAGAGATAAGATACAAAAACAGAATTTTGAGTTGTCTCTTTCCATGAAACTTTAGAGTACAAAGGAAATGTATAAGACATTATTATAGCCAATTCCTATTAGCTTTCTCTTCTTGCCTATTTGTAACCTTTGCATGTAGCAGCACATTCCTGTGCCCTGGACTCTTGAATCCTCTGCTCAACTCTTGCAATTATGGACTCATCAACATTGTGAAAAATTTCCTATCATAATGTAAAATTCTATAACATGCAACATATTCTCCTCATGAGGCTGTGAGGAAATAGGCACTTGGACATGTCACTAGTAAGAATACAAACTGGTAAAACTTTTCTGGTGGGAATTTTGCAATACCTAATGAAATATATATCCACCTACTGTCTAACCAACAATTTTACTTCTAAGAATCTACCCTGAAGACAACTTCCAAAAATCCAAAAGTACATATGTACCAGAGTCTTTATAATTGCTAAACACTGGAAACAATCTAAATGCTCATACATGGAAGAATGGGCAAATAAACTATGGTTTATCCACACACACACACAGTGGAGTTCTTTGCACGTTTAAAAAATGAATGAAGAAGATATCTTTGAAGTTATACGAAGTGATTTCCAGGATATATTTTTAAGTGGAAAAAAAAAGAATATTTATGGTCTCAGTATCTCACACAGGTACTTATTTTAATTAAACAGAATAAAAAGTATAACTTTATAGAGGATAAATATGGCAGACACCATCTTAGCTATGAAGACATAGTTGATATTCCCAGTAATAGGATATTATAAATCTCCTGATCTCCCCCCATGGAGAAGGACACCATATTACTTCTGTGATCTTTTTGCAAAAATTTATGACAATTTAATCACAAGGAAATATCAAACAATTTGAATGAGGGGTATTCCATAAAATAACGGCCTGGACTCGTCAAGATCCTTAAGGAGACGGAAGACAAAGAAAGATGTGAAACTGTAAGAGCTTGAAGGAAGCTAATAAAACATAACAACTAAATCCAATAAGAGATGTGAATTGGATTCTGGACCAAAGAAAGTTTATTAGTAGGAAAAATTACAAAATTTGAATAATTATAGATTAGTTAATAATATTGCATTGATGTTCATGTCCTGGTTTAGATCCTTTTACTATGATTAAGTAAACTAAGAACTTGAAGGAAGGGCAATAAGGGAGCTCACTGCACTTTTCTGTAACTTCCCTATAAGTTTAAAATAATTTCAAAATAAAAATTTAAAGAGAGTAAAAAAAAAAAAAATCTACAGATTCATAGGTAAGAGCTGATCATGAACATTTCAGAATTGGCCATAGTCTCTTGGAGCCACAAACTTTCTTCAACAACCCAGATAATAAAATGTGTTAGTTTTCTATGGCAACCAGAATTAATTGTCACCAACCAAGTGGTTTAAACACTGAAATTAATTGTCATAATTCTGGACACTAGAAGTTAGCAATCAAGGTTATCTGTAGCATTTGTTACTTCTGAGGGCTGTTAGAGGAAGGTCTTTTCCTGGCCTGTCTCCCAGCTTCTGGTAGTTCTTTTGTGACAACATAACTCCAGTCTTCATGTAGTATTATCCTCATGTTCATTTCTGTGTTCAAATGCCCCCCCCACCTCTTTTAAAGATTTTATTTATTTATTTATTTGTTAGAGAGAGAGAGAGAGAGAGCGCACAAGCAGGGGGAGTGGCAGGCAGAGGGAGAGGCAGGCTCTCCACCGAGTAGGGAGCCTGATGTTGGACTTGATCCCAGGACCCTGGAATCACAACATGAGCCAAAGTTAGACGCTTAACCGACTGAGCCACCCAGGCATCCAAAAATGTCCCTTTTTTATAAGAATATCAATTTTACTGGTTTATAGCCCTACCCTACTTTAGGTTGACTGCATCTTAACTAACCAGTTGTAACAATCCAATTTCCAGTAAGTTCACATTCTGAAGTACTGTCTGTTAGAACAACAATACATCTTGGTAATGGTGCCTTGAGGGGAAGACACAATACAACCCATGACACAAAGATGTCTCTTTGCTTTAACATAAGCTAATGAGAGATGTGTCTTTGTTGCTTGGAAGTAACTGGACATGTTCTATCATATGTTAAATGTTCTCATAAAACTACTCATAGGAAAATACTATGATCTTTGCAAGGAAAAGGAAAATTGGTTAGAAAAAATAAATAGAACCAAAATATAGAAGAATTAAATATGTTAAAAAGACATATAAAATTAGTAGGGCAAGAATCCATAAATCAAATAATTAGTGAGCCTTCTGGGAAGAAATGTAGGATCCATACCTTAACTCAGACATATAGCTAGGTAATTTAATAAATGTTAAACATTTAAAAAATGAAATCATAAAAGTACTAGATGAAGAATCCATGTTTATTTATATGATCATTGCACAGAAGACCTTCCAAGGTCTTGATATTTTCTGATGTTTCAAAATCAGAAACTCTAAAGAAAAGATTGATAGATATCATTATATTAAAATATAATAACTGTATTAAATATGTTACTGTTATGAAATATAAGGAAATATAATATTGTATTAAATATAATACTGTTAACCTATTTTAAATTCAAACAACAGGGGCACCTGGGTGGCTCAGTTGGTTAAGTGTCTGCCTTTGGCTCTGGTCATGATCTCAGGATCCTGGGATTGAGTCCCACATTGGGTTCTCTGCTCAGCAGGAAGTGTGATTCTCCCACTCTCTCTGCACCTCTCCACCACTCATGTTCCCTCCATCTCTCTCTCCTAAATAAATAAATAAAATCTTTTCAAAAAATTTTAAAACTGAACTCAAACAAATTTTAACAAATATTTGCTGCAAAAAATGGACAGAGGGCTAATATCTAACTAAATAAACATTGTTTGATTATGTAAATTATAGACACCTTTCAGTGATTCTATTTTTAAAGCAAAACACACACACACACAAACACACACCCCTATAATAGCAACAAGATTCCAGTAAAGTGATGATCCTCCAGTACAAAGATAGGATAAAAAATAATTAAGGACAATTTGGCAACTTTCACCTACCCAATATGTATCATGAAAATTATTTAAATGTTTCTGAAGAATTTATCTATAATATAATCAACATGGTGCAATTTATAATGCAGATAATAAAAAAACAATTTCAATGTCCTAAATAAAGAGAAAGCATTAAATCAGTTCTGTTCGTAGGAACAGACATAAAACAAATATGCAACCATTATAAAAGGGGGCTTTAGAAAAATACCTGATGACATGTATAATTGTTCATAGTAGAAAAAAGTGAAATAAATGCATATCAGTATATATACAGAGTATTCTTTTTCTATATAATATATAAAATATTTTATGTATCTATAGAACAAATACATATTTTTCTATCTATATATAAAGTATTTAACTTTTCACTATGTAGAGCATATAAAAAATTATTCCATATATAAACAAATACATATATACACATATATTTATAAGATTATAATACATACATATGTACACATATACAAGTATATGTATACAAATATATGTATGAGTGTACATCATGAAAAATAGTATTCTCTATACATACAATATACATACACATGCACATACATATATATTTGTATGTTGTAGAGCTATCTATAGGCAGTACTATTTAATTTGACTTACTATATAGAATAATTACATGTGTATGTATAGTGGTGAAATTTTAAATTATTTCTCTTTTCCCTTTTGCACTATTCTGTACTATTTAATGTCTTCTTAATTTCTATTATTAATTTCTAAATTTACTGAAAATATTGTTTTCTAATTTCAGATTGTGTAAAAGACTGCATATGCAGAGCTATAGATTTACTGCTTTAGTGCAGTTGGTTGTTTCTTTCTGTAGTTGTTTTATAAGTGGATTGTGTCTGCTGAAGAACAGCAGATAACCATTCTGTTTGTTTTTAATAACCATAGTCTCTTTTGAACATTTTAATGTACCAGTTCACTCACATGATGGGCAACCGGTCACATGGAAAATAAGTTTTCCTTTGTAATTCCTCATGCCTGTGCCCCCAGACTCTTGAATTCTCAACATGCTGATGTATATGGTTCTGGTCCCATACCTCAGACTACCATTTTGACTATTTTGACATTTTAGACCATGCTCACATGTGATATAGCTTTCTGCTTCCTTTGCTTTTCAGTTTCACTTATTCCTTTTCTACCATTCTCTCTTTTTCCATCTTGGTGAAAAGCTGTACGTTTTGCCATGAACAGACTAACCAGATCACTTAAAATATTGAAAATATATTTTAAACACCCTCTTTAATAACTAACAAAAATAATAAAAATATTTTAATTCCTATTTTCATTCAGTTGATTCAGTTATGCTATAAAAGTATTTAAACACCCTCTTTAATAACTAACAAAAATAATAAAAATATTTTAATTCCTATTTTCATTCAGTTGATTCAGTTATGCTATAAAAGTATTTATCAAAAAATCTTTAAATTGGTTAAAATAGCATATGTTGTTGAATAGTTGATGAATTCTATGACTTCTGATACAGTTTATTTTATAACTGTGGTCTCTGATGCTATTTTCAGCATTTCTATTTATATAAATTTTATATAGCACATTGATACATATGAGAATGCAAATAAACTCTTAGATTATACACAAACATTTTGTAGTGTATCAGATTGGAAAGAAGAGAACATTATTGAATATTTACTACCTACCCTACCAAAACTTTACAAAGACTTCTAATACAAGGGCCACATTACAGTTTTCCACAATCTCTGGATTAAAATGTAACAATTATAGTAGCTATTTGTGAGTTTAAAGCTGCCTTATTTCCAAACTGTGGATGATATTGATGGCAATTCTCATTTTTTTAATTTCCTTTGAAAAATCAAAGCACCCAGATGTGCTAAAGGTATGAGATCTAGAAAACTGGAAGAAGCCTTAGAATATGACAGCCTCTTTTTTTTTTTTTTTAATTTACAAATACCTAAAATTTTTTTATAATTTCCTGGGGTCACAACTCTTATTTTGCAAACAACAACAACATCAAAATATTCTTAAACCTATGATGGTGATGACACTTCTTTAATCTTACTATCCAAGATCCAGAGGAAGGAAAATTAAGATTCTTTGGCAACCTCTCTTCTTATTATTTTTCAAGACAAAACTTTCTCATTTTTCATTCTAGATTAAAGTGATATAATGATTATATAGGGCAATTAATAATGATTATACATCACAGAAATGGCAATGATAATAATTTGCTATGAATACAAAAGTCACAATGACCTTTTTTCCAAAGATTTAATTTGCCTCTGATGAATCATTTTCTCTATATCCTGAAGTGGGAAACTTGAAATTGTACAAAAGGTAAGTTACCTGGAATTGCACATAAGGCAGTGAATAAAAACTGAAGCCGTATAGAAAACCAGACCTTTCCTGTGGCCCTCTTCTCCTCTGTTCACACAGTAGCTTCCATAGCTCTGTCCCTTAACACAACAAACCATTGTTCTTCCAGACTCCTCTGGTCCCAACTCCTACCAGAAGCTTCTTGATACAATTGCAACATACTTTTATGGTATTGGCCTCTCAGTTTGGAATCATTTAATGATTTCCAATCACTTCCAAAACCCTGGGGATGGTTCCTCCCCTCTACCCAGGCATCAACCCAGCCATATGTCTGTCCAGAGACTCCATGTTCCAGTTTAGCCAGAATAAGTTACTATGACTTTATTTGCCTCTGTGCTTTTGCATAATACCTGAAATAATCTTCTTCCCTCCCCACTGTATAATTCTAACTCATTCTTTTAGTCTCTATACAAGTCAGGGTTGAATTCTGTCCATGAGGAAACAGTGTCCATCCTTGAAGAGCCTGTTCCCATGGGAGGATTATGCATGTCCACCCTGCTTAACTCAGATGAAACTTGGTGACTTGCTTTGCCTACTGGGATATATGCAGAAATGGCATGAAGCATATGGTCAACGTGTGTACTTCATTTTCCTTTCCTGTGCCATGAAACCAAGAATAATGCAGATTAAGCCTGCCTATCAGCTTGTATATCTGAATGAAGACGATGCAGAACACACTTGACCTACAACTGTCCTGTGATAGACAGGTAGTGCTGAAGTTCCTAAGATTTTATAGCCCTTTGTTATCATAGCATAAACTAACCTTTGTGACTGAAGCATTATCTATTTCTACATTGTAATTGCTAGCTTTATTGTTGTTTTTGATTATGTTTCTCTCACTAGCCTTTGAAGTCTTCCAAGAAAGGCACTGCAATTTTCAACTTTTTTTTTCCCTTAACAAATAATAAAATGCATTGTCCATGAAATGAAGGAGATAATTGCCTGTTGATAGAAGAAATGAGAATGAAGATTTGTTGTAAAAATATAAGTCAACTATCCCATACTATCTCTAGGATGCAGATAAAAGCACAGACAATATATCAACATTTTGATCCTCAGCAACTAGTTTATTTAGATTGGACAGAATCTATGTAGACAGACATAAGCACACACGTTTGTTTCCATTTCTTCAACAATGACCTATTGTGTGCCTAGCACATGTTTGGTACATGGTAGGCATGTCAGTACTGTGAAACAGTCCTGCCGGCAAGCAGTGGAGGACTCTACAGAAACATGAGATGTGGCAGTGTATAAACAAAGCATCAAAAAGAGCTAAGATTTGGGCGCCTGGCTGGCTCAGTGCGTTAAGCCTCTGCCTTCGGCTCAGGGCATGATCTCAGGGTCCTGGGATCAAGTTCCGCATCAAACTTTCTACTTGGCAGGGAGCCTGCTTCCTCCTCTCTCTGCCTGCCTCTGCGTACTTGTGATCTCTCTCTGTCAAATAAATAAATAAAACCTTTAAAAAAAATAGCTAACATTTAATTAGGTACAAAGAGCAGGGCAGGCATTTTTGGTAGAGGAAGGAGGCATCATAAATGTAGAATCTAGAATCAAGAGAAAGCATGGAGAAAGGAGAACATTATAGTTGATGAATAGAATGTCAGGCAATGAGCGATGAGAACAGGACTAGAGGAATAGTAAGGCTAGGTCATGACGCACTGACACGCTACATCAGCCAGTTTAAACTTTATCACAAAACCTCCAAGGTATGCATTGAAAATTTTTAATTAAAGAAATGACAAGAGCAAATTTATGATATAGAAGTTGCAGTCTCTAAGCTTGTGGAGAATAGATCATGGTGGCAAGGATGGTAAAACTAAAAACATGGCCAAAGATTTTTAAATGGTCGGTCACCTTGTGTAAAAAAGATGAGCTGAGGCAAGTGTGTTTTCTTCCTAATGAATTTGGGAAATTAAAAGAATTTATCAACTGCTGTTCAAGTTGGTGATGAAAGGTGGTGATGGCTACTAAACTCATGAGCAGACAGTCTCACTGATGATTAGAGCCAAATGTATATCTGCTGGAGTAGGGAGAAACTGACAATGAATGATTCATGTCAATCATGGACCATTAGAGGGGAAATATGCAAACCTGGTGCTTAGGTGTCTAAATCTGCCTCAGCTCCAGCTTCGGCTCCCATGAGCTCTGCCTCTATCATAGGTTTTCTTTTGGCTTCAAGCAACATGTCCATCTCCTATATTGCTCCCCATAAAGTTATTCATCCATTTTGGAGTATTTGAGAGTTTCTGCTCTTTATAAATAGATAGGCAATAGATTGATAGCCTTGTTATCAATAATAGCTCACATGAACTTCATATAAGCAATCATACAGGAGAAGGTATGGCCTTTGGGTATAAATCTTACCAGGGACAGTGAAATGATCTAAAGGAGCAGGCAATTTTTTTTTTTTTTAAGTTACATGTTCTGAAACAAATATATACTTCAGCCATTGGGAAATTAATCAATATGTCCCTGTATTTCAGTATAGAGGAGTAATTCAAATTGCACAGCTTGTAAAAAGCACCTTGGGATATTTTCAGATGAAAGATGTTATTTTAATATAAAAGGCTATTTTTCACTCCTTGGTATTATATATTTCTCTTTTAATGAGTTCACCTGCTTCAGGGCAATAACATTTTGTTACATGTTGCAAAGTGTTTTGATGTGTATCAAGATTCCTGTTCAAAATTTTATCTTATTTGAGATCCCATTGCACACAGTTATTTTGCACCTGGGGGAAAAGAGATCTTGGGTGACAGATGACAAATTGAAATATTTGACAATCTTCTTGCAGTTTTTGTTCCCACTGGGATCTGATGTCAGTAAAATTGTGATGATCCAATTCATGGCACAGTGAGCTATAGCAGCAGAACAGGCTCAGGTCACCTGGGAAGTGTAGTTGCAAGTCAGTGATACATTAGAAATATATGTATATGATATTATATAAATATAATATAATATTTTACAATATATATTATATATTTATAAATTATATATTATATATAATATATTACTTACTATGATAACATGGAATGAAGGATCTGATGAAGGCATGAAGGATAAAAGGAGGAAATCTTTTCTGCAAAGTTTCATGATCTAGGTCAGTCTTTGGGCAGTCACAGTGGTTGTTACTCGCAAAGGACAATGTAGTCCAAAGGTTAAGCACTAGAATAGAAATCAGAACATCTGTTCACACATTTGGCTGTAGGAATCTCACTATTGATCTTTAATTTCTCTCTCTTTTTTTAAATAAAACCATAGCCCTGTTTTCATATTTCAGGAAACAAATGGAAATATTGCTTAGAGTTAAGTGGAAGTGTATTGTAATAACTATGCAAAGCTCTGAAATAAGAGGTTACCATCTCTTCAAGTATATTTGACAGGATGTGCCAGACCTAGATTATGAGATAGTAAATTTCAAGCGACTGCCTATTACTTCAAAGAATCACTTGTCACATATTTTTTTTTTAAGATTTCATTTATTTATTTGATAGCAAGTGAACAAGAGAGAAAGAGAGCATGAACTGTGGAGGGGGAGGGAGAAGCTGGCTCTCTGCCGAGCAGGGAGACTACCATAGGGTTTGATCCCAGGACCCTGGGACCATGACCTGAGCCAAAGGCAGATGCTTTAACTGACTGAGCCACTCAGGAGCCCCTTGCCACACATTTCTAAACACACATCTAAACAGCACAATTCTAAACACATATATAAATATAAACATTGAAACTGTATAGCAAATATATTATTCAGATGTTCTTAAGAGAACATATATATAAAGTATATTACATATACTAATTTATACAATGTGTAATTAATATATTATATTATCACAATGTATTATATTATATATAAACATATATTAATATATTGCATTGCATATTATATGTATATTAATATATTCTTTATTAATGTGTGATTATATATTAATTAACATATTATCTAATATATATTAGGTAATCATAAAAATGAAAAATAGCATATTTTAATTTGTATTTATTTATTTTAATGGATCATTTCATTATAACTTGATGCAAACAATAGTAAAATTCCAGTAGCAAATTGGTAAATTCTGGAAAATATTTGTGGACCCAGTTAGACTGTCCTAAAGAATATTTTTTAAAGAGATTGATTTATTAATTTGAGAGAGAGAGAGAGAGAGCGAGCGTGCTTGAGCACACAAGAGCAGACACATGAATGGGGGAAGGGGCAGAGGAAGAGAATCTCATGTAGATTCCCGCTGAGCTGGTAGCTGACCTGGGGCTAGATCCAGGCAGGGCTCAATTCCACAACTGGAAGATCATGACCAGAGCCAAAATCAAGAGTCAGATGCACAACTGACTGAGTCAACATAGGCATCCCCTAAAGAATACCTGTAATGAACACTGCTAATATTTGATTTGATGGACTTCATCTGATTGAAATAACTCTACAGAGTAACAATTCTTTTAATATGTTTGCAAATAAATCTTGCTGATCTTGCTGGGAGCCCGTCAGTCTTTTCTGATATGTCTATCTACTTTTTAATCACTTTACAGTCTGCTAATTTTACCTTTCTCTACAAATTTGGGGATGCACTCTACCTTTCACTCTGTGTATTACCAAAAGTTATAATGGGCATAATGATTGTAAGCATTCTCTATACATCCATGGAGATGATACAATATCTCTCTCTCAAACTATAATACAGATACTGCAAGCTCTGTTGCTTTTCTCTGCCTTAAGTGGGATAGCATTCAAATAACCAGGAAGAGGAATTATCCAAACTTTCCTTAAAATTAGAATGCCAAGTCTGTTTATTTAGAATCTTTGCTGTACAATATGGTGGTTTATTCTAGAATCTATATTGTCCATTTTTTTAAGGTTTTATCTTAGTTCTAGTTAGTTAACATACTAACAGGTGTACAATTTAGTGATTCAGAACTTCCATCACAAGTGCACTTCTCAATCCCCATCACCCTCCACATGGTAAGCATTAGTTTATTCTCTAGAGCTAAGAGTCTGTTTCTTTGTTTGCCTCTCTCTTCAACCCCACCTTTGTTTGTTTGTTTTGTTTCTTAAATTCTGCATATGAGTGAAATTGTATGGTATTTGTCTCTCTGACTGACTTATTTCACTTAGCATCATACTCTCTAGCTCCATCTATGTTTTTGCAAATTTCAAGATTCATCACTAGCCAGTGTGGCTAGTGATAACTTGAAAAGAGGTTAGTGGAGGGAGAGGAAGAAGCAGTTAGTGCTTAAGGTTAGTGCACCCAAGGAAAACCTGAATTTTTAAATTTTGATTACTTTAAATTTTAATACTAAAGCAGTGTGAAACATTTTCCTGCTAAACACAACTTTACTGTTTTCACAGAGTACATCTCACTTTAAATGTGCATTGAATAAGGTATGTTGCATTGTAGTACATATTTGGATCATATATATCATTTCTGACTTACATGATTAAGTGTAGGAAGACATATAAATTTTAAACAAAGAAATAATCCTGATTCAAAAATCAAGTGGAGATACAGAAACTAGTACTGTTATCAGAAAAGTAGAAAAAGAGACAGAGAATATGCTTTGTATGCTTCATGATTAAAGACAATTATAATCCAAATATAACAGAAAAGAATAGAAAAGTTGGTATTGTATAAAACAAATATGTTAAAACAGATAAAAGGGACAATATCAAGATATTTTCAGCAAATGGAAAATGGATTGACAAGGATGTTCTTCTCAACACTCAAAAAAACTATCAATAAGACTAGTCTAGAATCAAAATTAATTTTAACAACAACAGTAATTTTTCTGACATTGGCTGTAGTGGGTATGTCTTCTAAGGCAAGAGAAACAAAAGCAAAAATAAGCTACCAAGAGCACAACAAAATATAAAGCTTTTGTATAGTGATAGAAACCATCAACAAAAGAAAAGGCAACTTACTGAATGAAAGAAGATATTTGCAATGATATACCCATCGAAGGGTTAATAACCCAAATACATAAAGAATATATACTCAACGCCAAAAAATAGTCTGATTAAAAAATGGGCAGAGGACCAGAATAGATATTTTTCCAAAGAAGACATAAGATGGCCAGCAGATGCAGGAGAAGTTGTTGAACATCATTCATCATCAGGTAACTGCAAATCAAAACCAGAATGAGAGATCCCCTTACACCTCTCAGAATGGCTAAAATAAAAAAAGACAAGAAATAACAAGTGTTAGTGAGGACATGAAGAAATAGTAACCCCTGTGTACTGTTGGTGGGAATATAAATTGATTCAGCCACTGTGGAAAACAATATGAAGTTTCCTTAAAAAAATGTACTTATTTTATTTGAAAAATCAAAGAGGTCTATAATAATTGGCATGTTGGGGGTGCCTGGGTGACTCAGTGGGTTAAGCCTCTGCCTTCGGCTCAGGTCATGATCTCAGGATCGTGGGATCAATCTCTGCATCAGGCTCTCTGCTCAGTCAGAAGCCTTCTTCCCCTTCTCCCTCTGCCTGCTGCTCTGCCTACTTGTGATCTCTCTCTCTCTCTCTCTCTCTCTGTGTCAAAGAAATAAAATCTTATAAAAAAAGTAATTGGCATGTTGTATTGATAAAGCCATCAGGAAGAAATTAAGAAACATATTGATAACCATACCTGCATTATCATAGAACATCAAATTATGCTTGTCTGCTGAGATTCATGATTTCTATTTCAAAATGATAACTTGCCTTCTAATACTTTAATTAATGTAGAATCTGGAATTTCAGCAAAAGAAAGATCAAATTAATTATTTTTATTTGTTTTTTATATATTTCCCCCTCGTGAGCCTATGGGTTCATTAATTAATTCAAAAGTATTTGAAAATTCATTTTGGTAGACACCATTCCCCACCGTGTTACAGAGGAGGAAGCTGAGACTCAAAGGTAGACGTGATTCTCATCATATGAGAACTAAAAACATACGGTCAATTACAATATGGGTGTTTTTATTTTTCTGACAAAGATATAAACATTCAATCAATAGTACAATCATTAGCATGAAAGATTAGTCATTTCATTTCAGAATTAATTGTATAAAACATAAAATAATCAGAGTCTGTCCATTAGAGGCATATTTCCTTCAGGCTTAATATAGACTTGTCTCAGTGAGGAGAGTTTTAGTTTTTTGAGAGATCAGCTCTACCACTCCATATGGATGTATTTTAAAATTTAATTATCCTATTTCATTGGATAAATGAATATTTATTGCACCCATAGGATAAGTAATTTCTTAATTATGTGAGAGCTTCTAGACAAAGATCCTGCTGATGTCTAGGGCTTTTCACCTGCTTTGCTGTGAGAAGTGACAAACTGATGAAGGTCCTCTTATGAGATGTTTCTACTGAGTGCTCTATACACTAGGAAACTTAATTTCTTTGTGTTACCCTAATGTAGAAGAGAAGATAATTCCCAAATGACACAGATAAGGAAAGAAGGACTGTACGTCCGCAAGCAACAGACTTTACTTGCTCTGAGAAACTTGCCTTTGGGGAAGGTGTGTGTTTGTGTGTGCGCATGCACACACACTCATACTTATGTAGGATAGAAGAGGGAAAAGGTTGTCTAGAATAGGATGTTACATATAGTATTTGGGGTAAGAATCAAGAGGCCCAAATTTTAATCAAAGATTCACCACAGCTTATCTATTTGTCTGCAAACTGCAAGGTCCACACTGATTTCCAAATTTAGGATGCACTTTGAAATTAAGTGTTCTGACGGAGGTACAGAGATTATGCACGGCTGACTGATGTTCACGTACACATCGTTATCAAACCACAGGACCGGGGCTTCAGTATCAGTGCTCTCTGCCCATATCCACTTGCCCATGTGTTTATTTCAATGTCTTCAAATGTGCTTCCTTCTTGCTTTCTTCACGTTTTCTTGCCTTTCCTTTATTTATTTTTTTAAAGATTTTATTTGTTTATTTGACAGACAGAGATCACAAGCAGGCAGAGAGAGAGGGAGAAGCAGGCCCCCTGAGGAGCAGAGAGCTCAACGCGGGGCTTGATCCCAGGGTCCTGGGATCATGACCTGAGCTGAAGGCAGAGGCTTAACATACTGAGACACCCAGGCGCCCCCTTGCCTTTCCTTTAAAAATATCTATTTAGTACCTATTAAGACCAAGTCTTTCACTATGTAATGAGAACATAAAGGTAATCCAAATCAGTTTTATTCCTGCTATCACAGAACTTAGACTCCTGTGATTCACATGGATTTAAAGCAGATTATCTCTCAAATAAATCATATAGTATTTCCACCTTATCCATAGTTTCACATTCCATGATTTCAGTTACCCACGGTCGGTCAGTTGCTGTTGGAAGTGGATGATCCTCCTTCCGACTATTTATCATCAGGTCAGTAGTAGCGTAACAGTATGTTGCGTTGCCTATGTCATCCACTTCACCTAATCTCATCACATAGGCATTTTATCATCTAACATCATCGTCATAAAAAGAGCAAGTATGACATGATAAAATATTTTGAGAGAGAGAGGGGGACCACATACACATAATTAGTATAGCATATTGTTTTCATTGTTATATATTATAACTAGTTATTGTTCATCTTGGACTGTGCCTACTTTATAAATTGAGCATTATACATATGTATTCATAGGAAAAACAGTTTATATAGGGTTTGAAATTATCTATAGTTTTAGGCATCCTTTGGGGGTCTTGGGATGTATCCCTGTGGATGGGGGGTGGATACTGAGATAGGTATTACAAAAGAGAGATACAGATATTATAAAAACTGTATCATGTAACTCTGAGAAAACTATTCCACTCTAGAGATTCTAGAAAATGTCTTCCCTCACAATCATTTGATCTGAGATTAAAAAGATAAGTCAGACCTAATTAAATAAAGAACCTGGGAAAGAAAACTTATTGGTAAAACCCCAGCATGTGCAGATTATGAAGTACAAGAAAGTATAATGTGTTCAAGGACATGAGAAAAGTTTAGCTGAGACTGGCTTAGAGAATGAAGGACACATCAGTATAAGTTAAGGCTGAAAAAGGAAGCAGAACTCACTCTTTAATTTCTCATATACTGTGTAAGATATGTATGTGGCTTTATATAATATTTATACATATATATTTAAATATATATTTATAATGTATATATTTGTATATGTGTGTAAATATGTATATATATTACATATGTGTGTATATAAAATTGCAGACTACATTGAAGATATGCATATTTAATTTATTAAATGGGAAGATATTAAAGATTTAAGATTTTCCAAAAAATATTTTTACAAGAAAGTATTTATTTTTTTTTAAGATTTTATTTACATATTAGACAGAGAGATAGAGAGACCACAAGTAGGCAGAGTGGCAGGCAGAGGGAAAGGGAGAAGCAATCTCTCCACTGAGCAGGGAGCCCAATGTGGGGCTCAATCCCAGGACCCCAGGATCATGACAGTGAGCCAAAGGCAGCCGCTTAACTGACTAAACCACCCAGGCGCCCCGAAAACATTTACATTTTTAAAAAGACCATACTCACTGTGGTTTGGAGAAAGATTGTGCATGTGTGGAAACCACAAAGGAACTATTGGTAACCACTTACAGGAGAAATGACCGCAGCTTGGATTTATATAGCAATGTTAAAGATGGAAATAAGGGGTGCCTGGGTGGCTCAGCGGGTTAAAGCTGCTGCCTTCAGCTCAGGTTATGATCTCAGTGTCCTGGGATCGAACCCCATGTCCAGCTCTCTGCTCAACAGGGAGCCTGCTTCCCCCTCTCTCTGCCTATTTGTGATCTCTCTCTCTCTCTGTGTGTTAGATAGATAATAATAAAATAAATAAAATCTTAAAGGTGGAAATAAACTGACATATTGGATTTAAGAAATATAATCAATAAGAAATATACATAGGAAATGGAAGTGAAGATATCAAGTTGTGATCATTTATTTAGAATAACATTGCATCTTTCCCCTAAGCTATAGAAAGATCTAATAGAATAAGTTAAGGCAGGATTATTATATTAAGTGATTTAGCATTAGAATCCCTAAAATTACAGGGAAAAAAGAAAAGTATTCCATCATTTTTTTTTTAATGGAAATGTTGTGGAGAAGAGGTTGACAAACATTGATAGTAAAAATGTATTTAAGGTTGTTATTAAAAAAAGAAAACTATTTTATTTTACCTGATAAAAAATGTGTTTTTGGTCTGCTACAATCAAGTAAAAATTCAACCTAGAAAGATTTTCATAAAGATGTATTTAAAGACTTATTTAAGCTCATATATATGAGTGTTTTCTGAAGTATCATCTGTAATGTGGCTTTGATGAAAGTCAAGCAAATAAATGACTGTTTATGCCTCTTTAGAGGAAGAACTGTTTTGATTTGTGAATTGATAGCCTCTGCATTAATCTTAACAATGCAGGATGGACCACAGACAATTTTATTAAAATAGGATGCTTTTATTTAAGAATGAGAAGAATAAACTACATAGAATAGTGCATTAGATGTCTGTATCAAGATCACACCATAGTCATAGAATTTAAGTGCAGCAATCAAAATTCCCTTACATTTTTTTTATACATCAGACAGGTTTATCATAAGCATAGCCATGAAAGACCTAGAACAAAGGCAGAATTGGGGGTCTTTTTCCCCTTATCTAACACCTGAGAAATAAAAAGAAAGAAGAAGAAAGAAGAATGTGAGACCTATTGCTTGGTACTTAGCCTTTCTGTCATCGATTAACAAAGAAAAAGTAACAGCCCCAACAACAGGGGATGCCGCAAGAACAATTCTCTTTGAATTCAGAGGCAAAACTTACCTATAGAGTTTCATTAAAATTACTTTTAAACCACTTAAGTGATTGTATTCCTGACATAGAAGTTTTGACAACCCAAAATATATGAAAGATACCAGAATCTCCTCTGAAATTGGAGCCCAATGTTTGACACTAACACTGTCCTGTGGGTGTACCTTTCCCACTTCTGTACTCTTGGTCCCTTGCCAGACCAGGTGGCTATCACTTACTACTGCAAATAATTCTACCCAGGGATCTCCTTCAATCTTCATCTGGTGCTTCAACTAGGGAATTATTTTGCCTAACAGTACTCTTCCCTTCTTAGTGATTTATATAGTTGACCTAAAATTTGAACTCCATACATGTACGTTAGCACTTACCCATGACGATGTAAGCAAGGAGTGTGCTTACTACTAAGTGGTACGGCTGGTTAGAGGGAGAGACACCCGTGAGTTTTATATCCCCAAATTATTCCTCATCACGTTACTCTGCTCCCCACTAACAAGATACCAAAATAACTATGTTACAAATAGGATCGATGCTTTCACTGTAAGGCTGAGACTACTTGGATTTTTTTTCTTTTTTAAGCCCCTTTCTGTATCATGGCATTTACCCAATATCACATCCTTTGTGCCATATCCATCATGGCTGCAACCTTCTCAGTCTTACAAAAATCCCCAGGAAGAGAACACTCTTATTAAAATGGACTATCACTTGCTGAATCAACTGTATGCTTTTCCAAGCATTTGCTGTTTATACATAAGACATATCATCTTTCTTCGAATATATGAGGCATGTAATTGGTAGCAGATTTTTATTACCAGCCATTTGATTTGTTTTTTGTTAACTTTAGATTTACATATATTGTTTATCAAGGCTGACTGGGAGGAATGTGAATGACGAATGACTTGACATTCATTGCTGGAGAGATCTGTTTTGGTTTGGGCAATCTTGAAGAGATACAATGTAGATTATTTAAAGTTTGAAAATAAATCTTAAGGTAAGATTTAATTAAGGTAAGATTTATTTTCAAACTTTAAGTTTTTTATATATATACATATATATATAGTTGGTCCCCCCAAAATTGGGTACCCCAATAATGGGTCTGTGATTAAAGGAGCAAGACTGATACAAAGTGAAGGTCAAGCAAAACTTTATTTCACATCAAGCATCAGGAATCATACCAACGGTCTAACAGACCGGTCGGGGCCGCCCCAACAGAGAGGACGACCCCTCCCTGCTTTCCAGACCAACTTTTATAGAGCAAAGGCCATGTGGTTGGGCCTGGTCACACCCAGGTGGCCAATGAGATTGTAACACACACAGGAAACTCCACAGTGATGCTAGGTGACCAGTTGAATTACAATTTACCCTAGTAGACATTTGAACCAGCCTATCACACCCTGGTTAGGATTGGCGCCAAAAGGCTCCCAGAGGGCGGGGCCCATACTCCTTGGTAGCTAGGAGACAGTACGCGCCCCCACTGATTGAATACCTCCACCTGGCCTGACCCACCCTTGTACTTGGACTTTGTTACCTGGGACTGGTTTCCCGGACTTGCTTTTAAGTAAGTTCCCCTGGGGTGGGGGGCAAGGTCAATTTAAGCTTTACAGCAAAATGGCAGTTCAGCCGGGGTGGGGCTGCTCTGGCTGAATAGGCCCTTACAATATAGATATATACAGTTGATTATAAATCAATTGATATATAGTCTAACAAAATTTATTTCCATTCTCATTAGCCTTGGTTAAATAAATAATAGCTTTTTATGGTTGTAATCCAATAGGACAACACAGTTATCTTTTCAGGCAAAATGAGGACTGGTTTAAGCATTTGACTACCTTGGGAAAATATTCAATGTAATTTTGGCCAGACACAGCACAATGGCTACATTAAATTATAATTGTTTCTATTTTTTAAAAGATTTTTATTGATTTATTTGACACAGAGACAGAGATCACAAGTAGGCAGAGAGGCAGACAGTGAGAGAGGGGGAAGCAAGCTCCCTGCTGAGCAGAGAGCCTGATGCAGGGCTCCATTCCAGGACCCTGAGACCATGACCTGAGCCAAAGGCAGAAGCTTAACACACTGAGCCACCCAGGCACCCCTACAATTCTTTCTATTTACACAGTATCCATAATCAGTTATATTTTTCTGGCTATCTGTATAAATATTTATACATGTACATAATTTGTGTACTTAAGTAATAATAGAAGCAGAGTGGACTAAGTTCATAGAGTCACTGTGCATGCCTTCTGCGTCTTTAAAATTTATTTTTTAGTGCTTTGTGTGTGTATACATATATGTGAGTTTAAGAGTGAGGACAGAAAAAAGAGAAAGATTAGGATAGTAAACGATGAGTAGAGAGTAAAAATGTACACACTGAAACTCTAATGGAGAGATAATACAAATCACCAATTATTGTACCTTTACTATGTGTGAAAATGGTTACATCCACATATGCTGTCTTACTTGACTTCACCACAACCTATGATTGATTCCACATTTTACACATTTATGAGCAAACTGAAGGTCATAGAGTATCTTTCTAGGCTATGGAATGAGTACTGAGGTAGGATTTAAATCCACATTTGCCTGTCTGCCTGATTCTGTACCCATTACATGTATGCTATATCATATTACCAGTTTTAAGGAAATGAGGCAAGCACATTTTATTATCTTGGAATGATACCTCAAAATCCAAAAACTTATTTGTTAATAATAATATACATTTCATTTCAGATCAATCTGAACAGAAAAGAAAAAAAAATCAGTATGCCTATATTTTTCAAGGTTCTTCAGGGAAAAAAAATAAAACTATGTCATGAGAAAAAGTGTAGGCTATTGTAGGCTATTCGGGTCAGCAATTATTTCCAGGAATTTTCTCTCTCTCTCTCTTTTTTCCATTTTTTAAAAATTTTATTTCTTTTCAGTGTTCCAGAATTCATTGTTTATGCACGACACCCAACATTCCACGCAATACCTGCCCTCCATAATACCCACCACCAGGCTTACCCAACCCTCCTACCCTTCTCCCCTCCAAAACCCTCAGTTTGTTTCTCAGAGTCCACAGTCTCTCATGGTTTGTCTCCCCCTCCAATTTCCCCCAACTCACTTCTCTCCAATTTCCAATGCCCTCTGTGTTATTCCTTATGCTCCACAAAACTCTCTCTTTTTTTTTTATATGTGGCTTTTCATTAATAAAACAATGAATTTCATACAACTATGAAAATAGCTTGTTTCTACTAAAAAATCAGAATACAAGTGAGAAATGTAAAGATTAAGATGTTTTTAAGAATATTTAGGTTTGCAAATAATAACTAATCTGCTTTGCAAAAATTAAGGGTATACTTTTATTTTGGAAAATAATATATTTTTCCAGAATCCCAAGGAGAGGTAAGAACAAAAGATGTCCTTAAATTTAGAATTCTAACGGTTTCTTCTTTTTATTAAGCCGAACTAAAATGTTGAAATATTTGTTTCTTTTATAAATGTGAAAACAGTTGAGTGCATTTAATATTTTAAAGTGTATTTCCATTGTTTGTACAAGAATGTAATCATTCAGTCTAGGGTAATAAAAAGCAAACAAGACTATAGCCTTGAGGGCAATAACTTTGAAGAATATTACAAATTTAATTTAAAATAATGGTGCTATATTTCTTATTGACATTATTTTATAAGCATTCAATGTGAGTGATCTTTCTTCCAAGTCCTTTGCTAGTTATTGACCTTCCATTTTGTTTGTGTGCTTAAACCCTTGCTACCAAAGAAGACGGCCAAGTGTGCCATGAATTCACTGAGATATGAGGAAAACTGGCACTGAAAGTCACTAGTGTATTTTGTAAAAAATGAAGAAGCATACTAACCCAACAGTGACCCATACTTTCCAAACTAATATGCCTTTGAAGCATATAAAAAACACATTGAGTTGTTTGAAGACTATGTCCATAAAAATACATAACTATTTAGTTTAACACTTTTGTAAAGTTCTCTGGAATTGAAGAACCAAGGAAATTTTTATGTTTATGAATCATTCTAAAAAACATTTATGAGTCAGACAGCATAAATCTGGAAGAACAACCACATGTTGAAATAGTCGAAATACTTAAAAGTCTGCAAAGACCAGAGAGTCAGAGGTAAGATTGAGGTCATCTTTATAGATCTGTTTTTGCAGCTGAGCCCGGAGAAAGTGGTATTGCAATTGGACAAGTAACTGGGAGGGAGGTAAGAGGGGATGGGAGGGTGGATGAGATCCCTGGGAAGTGCCCCCAGACAAGTGAGGGAGTTTGGTTCTGCCCCCTTGCTCCCTCCTGTATTAGGGGGGAGGGATGAGATTGTGGATAAGAACATACTTTTGTTTCAAATCAAAAATGGGTAAGAACTGCAAATCTTTAACCATATTCTATGAAAGTTTAAGGTCCCTGGCACTGAAGAAAGTATCCTGCTACCTGTTTGTTCTCTATCCTCTTTCTTTTTTCTTTTTTTTTTTTTTAAGATTTTATTTATTTATTTGACAGAAGAGATCACCAGTAGGCAGAGAGGCAGGCAGAGAGAGAGGTGGGGAGGAGGAAACAGTCTCCCTGTTGAGCAGAGAGCCTGGTGTGGGGCTCGACCCAGGACCCTGGGATCATGTCTTGAGCCGAAGGCAGAGGCTTTAACCCACTGAGCCACCCAGGTGCCCCATCTCCTCTTTCTTTTCTATTTTCTACTTTTCCTTTGCTGGTTTTAGGTTTTGGGGTATATTGGTTGGTTTTCTTCTTCCCTCTCCTTCCCTTCCCTCTTCTCTTCTCCTTCCCTCTCCTCCTTTCCCCTTGCTTCCCCCACCTCCTCTCCCCTTCTCTCCCCTTCTCTTCTCTTCTCTTCATTTTCTTCCTTTTTTTTTTTTTTTTTTTTAAGATTTAAGGAATTACCTGAGAAATTACAAGCTACTATATATCCCAGGCATGAGGAATCAGAGAAGTATGATTTTGTGTTATTCCAATACTTTCCCACCATCACATCTGTGTACAATCTCAGAGATATTTTGAGCCAAGATTTGTGATAACTGGGGCACCTTGCTGGGTTGCAACTGTTGTATTTGGAGAGGTGGAGGTGCTCTCAAATGTCAATATCCAGTCACAAATTGGAGCAAGGCAAACTTCTTCCCCATGTAATCAGAAAACTTTACTGTTCAGTGGGAATGGTTTATTTATTTTTAATTTTTTAGCTCAAATTTCTAGACACATAACTCCACTTCACTCTAATAAGCTTTCTTTCTTTCTTTCTTTTTTTTTTAAGACTGATTTACTTATTTGGGAGGCAGAGGGAGAGGGAGAAAGAACTTAAGCAGACTCCTGGCTGAGCATGGAGCCCCATATTGGGCTCCTTGTGGGGCTTAATTTCACCACCCTGAGATCACCTGGGTGGAAACTGAAAGCTGGACATTTAATCAACTGCACCACACAGGTACCTCCACCCTAATGTGTTTTGGTTATTTTTTCTTCTTTTTTAGCCCTTAGGTTGTAGACCAAAAAAAAAAAAAAAAAAAAAAAAAAAAAAAGTTTTGCTTTCAATTTGGTTATGTTGGCTTTTTTAAATTATTTTTTATTTTAATTTCAGTATAATTAACATGGAGCATTATATTAGTTTCAGGTACACAATATACTGATTCAACAATTCTATATATTTCTCAGTGCTCCTCAAAATAAATGTACTCTTAATCCCATCACCTATATCATCCATTCCTCTACCAACCACCCCTCAGTAACTTGTTTGTTCTTTAGAATTAAGATTCTTTTCCTTTATTTGTCTCTTTTTTTCTTTGTTCATTTTTTTTATTTTTTCAATTCCATATATGAGTGAAATCATATGGTATCTATCTTTCTCTGAATTATTTTGCTTAGTGTTATACACTCTAGCTTCATCCATGTTACTGTAAATAGCACTTTGGTTATGTTTTGTTCCCTTTATTATGTGGTTATGTATGATTTTTTTTTTAATTTTGATTTCTTAATACTTTGTTACACCAAATTCCTTCTTTTAACATGCAACTCTTACCCTACCCTAAACAGACTTGAAGGAGATCTATAAATTCCTTGACATAATATACAATATTTCACTTGGTGTTTATATAATGGATATGAATTAGTTCACTTAGCTTCAAGTAATGGCATAACTATTTTTTAAATCCAATTAAATATGAATTTGGTTATAACTGCCTGATTGAACATCTAGTTTCATATATTTATTGGTTTCTCTTCATATATAAAAATTAAGCTGTAGAGAAAAAAATCCTAAGAAAGGGATTTCTTTCAGGATATCAACATTTTAAAGAATGCTTGAGAGGACAACAGGTACAGATTCCAGGATGGGGTTTCAATTTGACTCCCTGGGTTGACCACCAAAAGAGTTATTAGCTCCAAACTGAGAAACTGCCACTCAAGTTGTTTGTTTTAGAATCACACCTTCCTGCCTCTCAGGTACTCTCCACATTCAGGAAGCTTCTGCCAGCTTCCAGCTATAAAACCCTTCTCTTACACACCAAAAAAAAAAAAAAAAAAAAAAAAAAAAAATATGGGTCCCCACACTAGGAAAACCATCAGATGCCTGTAGATAGAGTTGCATTTGCACATGAGTAGCAGAAGCCTTGGGAGCACTGCTTCCGCCTCAGTTTATACCTCCATATCTTATGTGACAACATTTGATTGGCTAAGAATAGGAACCTCATTCTGAACTCCAGGTGGAATTGTTAGCATTCCCAGCATTCTGTATAGGAAGATACACTCAGAGGAGACTGGGATATATGCTGAACTTCAAACCACCATATCCATCATATTTTCCTCCTCTTCCTTACTGTTCAAGAATCTTGCAGATGATGAAAATCATTAAAAAAAAAAAAAAATTGTCAAAGGGACGCCTGGGTGGCTCAGTTGGTTGGACAGCTGCCTTCGGCTCAGGTCATGATCCCAGAGTTCCCGGATCGAGTCCCGCATCGCGCTCCCAGCTCCACGGGGAGTCTGCTTCTCCCTCTGACCTTCTCCTCCCTCATGCTCTCTCTCATTGTCTCCTTCTCAAATAAATAAATATAATCTTTAAAAAAAAAATTGTCAAAGACCTCCCTCTGATCAGTTTGGTATAGTCCGGGATGAAATATTCATGTCCAAGTCTGTATGGACAGTGCCATTATGCCATGTTTTAGAGAGTCACGTACTTCAGTGGGCTTTACTTTCAGGTCCCAAGTACATGTGCAATTGCCTTCATCAGTAAACCAGTCATCTCAGCATTTGGTCACCAACTTAGGGACTACTCAAGTGTCTTTCAAGGTTCTGTGGCCCTCTTTCTATGTGTTTTCATCCAACTCTTGATTCAAAAATAAAAGCTTCCGGGGCGCCTGGGTGGCTCAGTAAGTTAAGCCTCTGCCTTCAGCCCAGGTCATGATCTCAGGGTCCTGGGATCGAGCCCCACATCAGGCTCTCTGCTCAGCAGGGAGCCTGCTTCCCCTCTGTCTCTGCCTGCCTCTCTGCCTACTTGTGATCTCTCTATCAAATGAATAAATAAAATCTTTAAAAAATAAAAATAAAAAAATAAAAGCTTCCTCTCCTTTCTCTCCCTTCTACTCTGAGACAATAAAATTAATCTTCTTTTGAAGACTGAAATTATTAGCAGTCTCAAATTCAGAAAACCAAAATATTCCTCTCAAGTGAAAGAAAAAGAACTTACAATTTAATTCATACTGCTTCTCTTCTGATAATGAAGTGAAGTAAAAAGACAAGATAATAATCAATTTTGCAATAATTTATACTGTTAGAATTCCATGTGCATCTTGAGGGTTGAGCGTAGGGGGTGGCAGGAGATGGCCATGGCTTTCTTTGGATTATTGAACAGAGTTTGTAAATGTCAGATATTAAACCCACTGCTCTAGATGACCCAGGCCATATCTATGAATGTTCTTTATGATTCTTTCTCTGTCTCTAGGTTCTGCCAAAGACAGCTCATACAAGACTGGCATTCCTTTTATTATATAGCCTTTCAGCATTCATTCCAGACTTAATTTGACCAACTCCATTTTATCCTTTGGCCTATGGTGTTGCCTGCTACAAAAACTTCACTTATGGTTCAATCTTTCTATGTACCCATAAACTTAAATTTCTGATTTCTTATAATTTTCTCAACTTCCTTTTTTGGAACTCAGATACGAGATCTCCCACCCAGCCTCAGATCCTGAAAATCCAGACATGGGCAATATCCATCTTCCCACTGCTACTGCCAATAATTTTCTGCTTGCTTGAATGGGAAAAAAAAATAAATGTAAACTGCTGCTAAATATATTATGTATATGAGATTGCAGGGTTAAAGTTAATATCTATCAAATATGAATACTAGAATCATTATATGAAGTTAACTCAACTTTATTTTATATTTATTTTTGATAATATGTTCAAAACATAGCTTAAAATTAACATTTTAATCTGTTACTAACATATGATTTGACATTAAAAATCCATTTAAAGTATTTAGAGAATAGGAGATATTGCCATAGTAGCTGTAACACTGAATGGTAAGGCATAACATGTCCAAGACTGACCCCCTAAAGATCAGTCTTCCAGAAAAGAAGTTCTTTTCCTGTAATGCTCCCATAAACCAGCTGGGGTGGAGTGCTTAAAGCATTCAATAATAGCCAAATATAAGATGTGGAATTTACCCACTGATCATGCTAGGGGAGGGTTTTGTCCTTTTCCAACCATGAAGGTAGGTGTGGCAACTCCTAATAGTAGCATGCAATGCAATGCAGCTGTCAAGCTTAGAACCAGATTCTGTGGTAATTGCAGTGAAGATCTAGCAGCTCTCTTTCACTATGAACACTGACCTAACCTACTCTGTGATGTCATATTGTTATAATATCCTAGACCTTCATCTCACCAGAAGTTGGACCGGTACATTTTTAGGCATAAGATTTCTACTTCTACCATATCTCTAGTAATAATAAATTCTTTGGGGTTGATAAGGAAACGTCTGGAATGATATGTTTTCAAAATATGAGGAGATCTATTTCCTTCCAAATCTACTAACTAAATGAGATACACTTTTTTTCCTGCTTCAATCAGAATTATTTGTTGTCATATACTTAGATTTCTCCTTTTTTTCAATATTTAAAATGACATAAATAACTTGAATTTGAATAGAATAAAAGTAAAGGAATAAGTAATACAGAGCAGAAAACTTTCTTATATACACTTGTTTACATACTTGGTGTTGTATCCTCATTGTTTTCCAAACCTCAACTTCTTTCTCCTTTCCTCTGAGATTTTTATACCCAGTGGATACACACACTATAAAATTCAAGGAGGCAATTGCTATATATTGAGTGAATTTTCCATCTACTTTATCAAGTGGACTTTGTTGCAGAAAGATTGTGTCTCTCTTTGGAAGGTAGAGACATGGGTTTAGTTTAACATGAAAAATTTGAAAGAAAAAGAAAAATTTTGGCATTAAGTGTTATTTGCAGTTGATATTTGATGCTCTGGAGAATGTTTTATTAAATGTCCTTATGATAATTGACATTAGGCATATAATATTAGATAAGTTGATTTCAAATTGTTCAATAGGATGGTGAATTCTATTAAAAGAGATTTTAGTGAGCAAGTGGGAAGTTTGTATGCTTTGCTCACTTTCTTCTACCCAGCAGGACCAAGTTGAATTGAACTGTGTTCTGATATGTTGCTTGTTTATTGTGCCCTTGCGGGGGCATCTTTGAACATTTGCCACTTTAAAAAGGAAAGCTGTCAATCCATCTTGATTTGTAGGTCTCCTTGGATGATGAACATTTCTTTGTGGTTAAAAGGCTCAAAAAACCTACAACCCAGATGGCTGCTATCTGAACTACACATCTTTCCTTCCCTCCAGGTTATTATCTGTAGTAATATTTATTACAACTACATGCTTTCTATCAGTTGATATTTTGCTATTATTGGCTTAAGCTGATAGAAATCTCAGCATCGCTCCTTTCTTTGCATGCAGAATAACTGGGGATTAAAAGATATAAACTAAGTGTATTAAGGGCACTCTCCTAACAATGCAGAAGGATTTTGAATAAGCTGAATTTGAAGCTTTTTGTTTCCTATTACTCTATAAACCTTATATTTTAAATTATTTTAATTTGTGGCAATTCTTTATTCACATATGTATACACATGTATAATTTTTGTATGCTTCAATATGCATAATTTACATACGCATGTATTCATACACATTTTAAAATCACCTTTATTGAGGTATAATTTACATTTAACAAAATGAGCCGCACTTAATTGTATATTTAAAGGGGATTTGAAAAATTTGTATGCCTGTGTAGCCACAAGAACAATCAATACACAGAATATTTGCCTTACCCTCAAATTTCCTGCATGGCTCTTCCTAATCACCTAGTCACCTAGTCACCTACCTAGCTTCAGCTACTACTGGCCTCTCTCACTAAAGATTATTGTATCTTTTCTATAGTTTCATGTGGAATAGCTGTATTCTTTGGGTAGGGCAGCTATCTCTCAGCTTATGGTTTTGAGTTTCATCCATATTGTCACTTGATTATCAGTTAATTTCTTTTTCTTGGTGAGTGGTATTCCAACATAACTATGTACCCCATCTTGTTAAAGGACATTGAGGTTATTTCCACTCTTTACCTATAATGTTAAAAAGCTGCTATAAATACTCTTGTGGAAATATATTTATATTTTTCTTGGGTAAATTTCTAGGAATGGGAATGCTATATGAAGTATGTGTTTAACTTTATAAGAAACTGCCAAACTGTTTCTAAAATGATTGTGCCATTTTATATCACACCAGCAATATAAGAGCATCCCAGCTTTAAGTCCTATTTTAAAAGGAAGACTTACAGTGAAATGTAGTATATAAAAAAGTATACAGATCATAGGCCTACAGCTCTTTAGAAATCCTCCTCCGGCCTTCTTCTAGTCATTACAGTGCACTAGCAATCATTATTTTGGCTTTGATTGCCTATGAATAGTTTGGTTCAATTTGAAGTGTGCATAAATAGAAGCACACACTGAGTATGTTTTCATGTTTATCTTATTTTTCTCAGTTCTGCATTTTTTGATTCATAGACATGTTGCATATTACAGTAGTTTATTTTTCCATTGTTCTATAATATTCTTTTGTGTAAACATAATATAGTTCCATTTTTATTCTACTACTGATAGAGATTTGTTTGGTTTTCTTTTGTCCAATTTATGACCATTACAAATAATGGTATTATATACACCCTGGATCATGTCTTTTGGTGCACAAATGTACATCTTTTAAATATTTTAATAAGCATGCAACTAGCAGTAGAATATTGGGTTTTAGAATAAGCTCTACTCAGTTTTAGTAGGTACCATTAATTTTTCAAAATAATTGTACCTATCTACAAAACCAATAACAGTTGGTGAAAATCAGCTCACTCTATATACTTGCCAGCATTTGATGTTCAGTTTTCTTTTTTATAGCTTTGGATATTCTGGTCTAATTGTCTCTATTATATTTTTATTCATTCAATTAATACTATATATCTCCTTTGTGGAGATACTGTTCAAGATGTTTGCCCATTAATTTATTAAGTTTTCTCTCTTTTTCTTATTGATATTGATAGTTTCTTTCACATTATAGATACAGTTCTTTATTGACTGAACGTTTTGGAAATTTTCCTTTCATTTTGTCTTCTATCTTAACTCTGTTAGTGGTTTATTTTGATCAAGAGAAGCTCATAATTTTAATGAAGCAGAATTTATCAATCTTTTATGGTTAGTACTCTTTGAATCTAATTTAGAAAATAAGGGCCAATGCCAAGGTCAAGAAGGTAGTCTTCAATGTATTATTCCCAAAACTTTATTGCTTTAACATTTACATTTAGATTTCAAATCCATTTGAAATTGACATTATGCATGCTATAAGATTTAAAGGTAAGATTATCATTTGCATGTGGACATCAATTGATCCAGCACACCATTTGCTGATAATACGTTATCATCATAACTCTGTTGCTATACTACCCTTTTGTTCTAAAGCAGATAAAAAATATAAAAATATATGTTTAAGACTCTCAAGAATCTTTCATTTATCTGCCTATCCTTGAAATATTATTATACCATTTACAATACTGTAGATTTATAGTAAGCCATAATATCTGAAATATAAGACCTGCATGTTGTCCCACTTCTTTAAGATTGCCTTGGCTCTTCTGAACCCTTAACATTTCCATGTAATTTAAGATAAACTTGTGAATAACCACCAAAGACACACACAGTTTTTATTGAAATTTCATTGAAACTATAGAAATTGGGGATCAATTGAACTTTTAAAATACTGAGTCCAACAACCATAAATAAGCTAGTCTTCCAATTATTCTATTTTACAATGTTGGTATTTTTGAGTAGAGTTCTTACTAAACTTTTTCTTAAGTTGAATCATGAGTAATTATTCTGTTTATAAATTTTATTGGCTAGCTTTTTGTTACTACTACACATTTAATTTTTTATGTTAACATCGAATTCAGTAGTCTTGATAAATCCACTTAATTTGTAAATTATTTAAAGTCTGCATAAACAAAGATGTTGTCTGTACTTTTTATGTAGCCCTTTTATAGACACACATGAACATAAATTATATAAATATATATATGTATATATGTATATATATGTATATATATATACATATATTCACACATACATACTTTGATGTCCTTGCTAGAAGCTCTAGTACAATGTTCAAAAATAATAGTAGAGGTAGACAACCTAGTTTCTTTCCAAATTCCACATTCAAAACTTCACTATTAATCATGAGGTTAACTGCATCTTTGTAGACACTATATATTGGGTTAAGGAATTTTCAATTTCTATTTTCCTAAGAGGTGTTATTTTATATATCAAGTGTTATTTCTACATCTATTGTGTTAACCATGTGTTGAATATCTTTATTATGTTAAATATGTGAGTTATATTAATTGATTTCCAAATGTTCAACTGACCAAATCTTCCTATAAAAAACTCAACTTTATTCTGTATATTAACTCTGTTATATTATTGGATTTAATATTATTTGCACTCAGAATTTTGTGTTTAAGTTTATAAGTTTAACTCATACTTTTCTTTCCTTAGAATGTTCTTGTGAGATTTTAATATAAAACTAACAGTAACATCACAATTTAAAATGTTACCCATTTTAACATTTCATAAGAGATTCTTTAAATTTAATGCTATATTTTTAAAAGATTTATTTATTTGACATAGAGAGAAAGAGTGCAAGCAGGGGGAGCAGGAGGCAGAGAAAGAGGGAGAAAGGGCCCGATGTAGGGTTTGATCTCAAGACCCTGAGATTATTTCTTGAACCAAAGGCAGATGCTTCACTGACTGAGCCACTCAGGTGTCCTTTAATGTTATTTTATTTAACATTAACAGTTAACATTTAACATTAACATTTAACAATGTTATTTTTAAGTAAATGTTTCACATAATTCAGCAAATACAATCATCTGAGCATGGAGTTTTCTTGGTTCATAACTTCAAAACTTTCAAAACTTCAAAAGTTATGAAGTTCCTTAAGTCCATTTGGACAAATAGTATTTTTCAAAAAAAAAAAAGTAACCATTTCATATATTTATTAAAATTACTAATATAAAATTACTCGTGTTACATTATTATTATATTTTAAATGCCTATACAATTTGGAGTCATGTTTTCTTGTTTTATTTTGTTTATATATATGACTCCACAGACAGTATTCCTATCTTTAAAAGCAGCCAATGTGACTGTGGATTTTTTTCTCATATTTACAGTTTCCAAACTCTTCATATTTTATAATAACATGCTTCCACCTGGGAACATTTTCAACATGCCTAAGAAACTCCTTAGAGTATATTATGGGTCTTTATCTGCTCATCACAAAAATTTATTAATTTTTAAACCATCTAGAAAAAAAAAATATTTTACTTCCATTTCTGACGGTTAATTTGGCTGAATTTAGAATTTTATATTCACTAGCTCTTTAATGACGTCATGTCATTATCTTTGGACTTCCATTGTTTTTGAACTCCTATTAACTCTGGTTCTTTGGTGAACATTGCCTAATATACCCTCTCTTCTGAAATGTCCTAAACTCTATTTTCTTGTATATGTTCTTGGGTCTGTGAGATGGTTTAAACTCAGGCATCTTATTTAATCTCTTAGCAGGTTGTTTCTACTGTGTTTCTTTTAACCAGAGCAATCTGAGATTTGTCAAATGCCTTAAGGACAAATCTGATCAAAATATCCTGTTCACTTCTCCCAGTAATCTGTCTTGTCTACAGTTTTGTCCAAAATCTGCCTTCTAGGTTGTTTTAAATTTCCATTTTTGCTTCCATCCTAGCAAAGTTGCTACAAACTCAGTGTCAGTTTCAGTTAAGGATCTAGGGCCTTAAACAAGTAATGGCAAACGCACCAGAGGGAAAGAAAAAGTGGCAGTAAAATGGATCTCATATAAATGAGTTTACAGTATCTGTTAAATCTTTTTCCCTATTCATGCCAGGTTTTAGCTGTCTCAGTTGCCCCACAGTGTAACCAAAAAGCTGTTCTTAAGATTCATCCAATTTTTATACATTTTGGTGAGCTATAAATAGAAATCTCTTCAAGCTTATTTGCAGTTTGACATAATGGAAAATTGATTTCTATAGATTAATCTATGATGATTTTTCTAATACATTCTAATTCAATTCAAGTGATAAATATTTTTAATACTTATTATATAGCTGTCATTTTTATAGCATTGACAAAATATATTTCCTTTCTCTAAACACTTTAAGCTTTAGTGATGATTTTGAGCCATATTGCTATAAACTTTAATCCCAGGTAGAGTAAAATCTATTCAAGGAAAATATTACTGGTAGTTCTGATAATTCTGGTATTTTCTCAGCCATATTACTCATTGTTTTACCTCCTGTTCTAAGAGCACTTCCCCCACACATTCTAAATACTAAAGTCTTCTAGTCATCTGTTTGTAACCTGTGTCTGAGTGAGGCAACCATGCTGCCATCTGTTATATTTCTTGAATGATGGCTGTTGCCCTCGTTATTGGTTACTGCATGTCCCCAAGAGCTGGAATCTCTTTGCCTTTGAGCCATTTCCTAACAAAATAAAAATGGCTTGCTGTTCCTCCTGTCATTGCATAAGCCATAGTGTAAAGATTGCCTCAATTACAGCATTGCTTATGTTATCTTAAGCAGAATTGATTTTGTTTTCATGTTGTAGGGATGAAAGCTGGCTTAGTAAAAGCTTCTGTAAGTACTAGGTTGCTGTACCAGAATCTTTGTATCACTCTGATTTTGCATAACAATAATGGCATTATTTAGTATTTATTTTGGATATTTAGACAGAAAAACCTTTTGAGATACAATCTACCATCTGTATACTATAGGAAGAAGACATTCTTTAGAGTTCATTATCACAAAATTAAAATAACAGGGAAGTTCTTTCCATTTAGCATTAAGACACTAGTGTCATTTATTGTCTATTATCCTGGCCAAAGCCAGCCAATTTTTATAGTAGAATAAAATAAATCTTGTCACTCATCTTTGTAGATAATGTGAGAGGCATATTATCTGTTTCTGAACATTTTTCAATTCATCTTTCTTTTTCTTCACAAAGATAGAGCTAAAGTATTTTTAACTTGTTAAAAGCCTAATGCCAGATCCTGGATACCGTTAAAATCTGATAACATCACTATGCACCTTTACTCTCAACCTTAGCTCTTGATTTTTCTGTTCCTTTATTTCTGGATTAACTCTGAATGGAGTATAGGTATTTTCTCATTAATTTTAGGGGAAATGGCATTTATCAATTAAAAATGTGAAGAAACAAAGTATAGAATAATGAATAAAACACAAGCTAAAATCCAAGAACTCAAAACCCTACTTTTAGTTCTACAATTTAACATATGATCATGAAAAGTCATTTGATCTGGCTTAAGATACTTTCATTTGTAATGTAGGTAGAATATATTTGATAAGCTTTGTTTCCTTCCCATAAACTTGGTGTCCTTCCCATGTAAGGATTTTATGACAGCTGGCATAGTCCTGGCTACATTTAAACAATCTCAGACAAATACTTTGTTATTCTATTCTTATTTTTCCATCTCAGAGCACACATTTTTTCTTCTGATGTTTTTACATTTATAAAATCATTTTATTTATTTAAAATATAAATTTATCTTTTCTTTTCTTTTCACCAGACTTGATGTTCTTGATGTTTTTACATTAGGTTCTGTATTCCAAACCTTTCAAAATTTTCATTATTTTTCTCTAAAATGTGTGTAATCCTTTGATTTCTAAGTTCATGTCAACATGTCTCAACTTTGTTCTGTCTTTGGAGAAATCAAATCTTGTACAAGAGAATATTTTGTAAATGAGGTAGATTGTTTTGTGTAAAGTTAAGTCACTTTTAAAGTTTAGAAAAGAAAGCCCAAATTTCAAATCACCTACATGCTAGATGTTGAATATAGATGTCGCAGATACAGAGTATTTAATTTAGTGTAAAAAAATAATAAGTGGAATGAAAATCATATGATAGGCATATTTACTTTTTACACAAAGTTAAATATTATGTAGACTTTAAGTAGTAACAACTAATGTACCACTGATGGTGTATGTAAGTAGCTATATTTTTGGTCAATATCCTAACTCTAAATACCCTCCCCAAATATTTTGGTCTCTAGACTCATAAAATGTACTGAAAAAAATGACTAATTCAAGAAGGTTTCAAACTTTACATTTCCTTGACCAATCTAGGAAGTAATTATCTTATAATATTCATATGCATTTATTAATTATGTTGTTTATCCTTTTTTTTCTTGCTTTTATATTATCATGGTATAAGCAATTGACATATAACATTATATAATTGATATATTATATATCTTTTTTATTATTATTGTGTAGGAGCCATTTATATACTAGAGATATTAGCAATTGTTAATTTTTCATGTTGTAAATATTTTCTTCAATTTTTCATTTTTATTTTGAAAATATTATGTCCCATTTTTGGAGATTTAGGTTGAACTTTCATGCTGTTTGCTCTGCTCTTTGTTGTTGTTCTTTGTAATTTCTGAATTTCTGGTTTTGCTTATGAAGTCCTCCTCCTCTTCCTGGCTAGGGTGGGTGTAATTATTAGCAGTCCATTCATGTCTCTTCCACAATCTATAACAGTGAAACTGATTTTCTTTAAGTTCCTAGTAAACCAGAATAGCACTTTCCCCTTCAGACTTCCATTATGACTGTGGATGGAAGTGGATGTTCCTGCAATAACAATCAACCTTTGATAGGTAAAAAGTGTGGAAGCAATGGTAATTGCTTTGCAGAAACAGAAGGTTTTGTAAAAATTGTCATTTTAAAGAGAGAACATTTTTTAAAAATTGTCATTTTTTTTTCAAATTTATCATACATATTTACTTAATCTATACAGAATCGTGTAGATAAAATCAGATTCACATTAGTGAAAAATCTCTACAAAATGTCTTTGAAAAGCAAAACAAGACTGCCTCTGAACAATTCGTATCCTCATGAAAGACGTGGGCTGATGGGAAAGAGAAGTCTATTCCAATGCATTTCAGATAGACAATTTTAAAGATAATAATCTTTGCTTAAATCACATGAGACTGAGAACTTAGTAGTTAATACATTTCAAAACAATTTGGTCTTAATAGTAACTCAGTCTTCACTCCTATATTAGTTCCTCTTTTCCACTGTTCACTTTTCATTTTCTCTTCCATAAAGATAATGGGGAAAAGAATTTTATGTTGTCAATACCATTTTAAATAATCTATTGATCAAATTAATTGTGAATTATTTCAGTTACATAAAGTGTCTAAGCTGTATCAATAACAACACGGGGAAAGTTATGAGTCAATGATAAGTAAATAAATTCATATTAGAACATTGAAAAACTACTTTAATCTGTAAGATTGACAAAATTAATCATAAAATTCACAGTTGTCAATGATGGTAGGAAATAGACATTCTTAAGCATTGGTAATATAAATCATTATACTATCAGAGAACAATTGAGAAATATTAAAATATGCATACACTTTAATCAGAGAAATTTCACTTCTAAGAATTTATCCTAAAGAAATAATTAGAGATAGCATCAAATATACACATACTATTTTTAACAAAAAAGTATTTTAAACAAACTAAAATCTTTCCTCATTACTTATTGCTATGTAACAAATTACTTCAAAACACAATGACTTAAAAAAGTAACTACTATTTTATTATATCTCATCATTTTGGGGGTTGATTGGTTTCAATCAAGCATTTCTCATTCAGCATCTCCTAAATGGTGACATTCAGATTGTGACTAGTACTAAAACCATCTAAAAACTCATACAGGGGTCTGGCATGTGTGGGAAGCCTCATAGAGAAAGAAATAGTCTTCTCAGCCAGTCCCTTCATTTATTTGTGGCTTCTTAATGTAAGCAGCTTCTGAATAGACATACTTCTAACATGTGACTCAAGACTCCAAAATAACCATCCAGAGAGAGGCAGAGAGAGAGAGATATTTTTCTTTCCTTTACTCATTTGTTTCTTAACTTTTACATATGAGTGAGATCATATGGTATTTGTCTTTTTCTGACTTACTTCTCTTAACATTATATGCTCTACCTCTATCCATGTTGTTGCAAATGTCCAAGATTTCACCTTTTTAATGGCTGAATAATATTCCATTGAATATATATATATTATATATTTATATACATTCCATTGCATACACACACACACACGTACCATATCTTCTTCATCCATTCATCTATCAATGGACACAGGGCTGCTTACATAGTGTGGCTATTGTAAATAATGTTGCAATAAACATCAGGGTGAATGTGTACCTTCAAATTAGTGTTTTGGTTTTGTTTTTTGGTTTTTGGTTTTTTGGTAATAATTCTCAGTAGTGCAATTACTAGATTTCAGTTTAGTCCTACTTTTAATTTTTTGAGAAAACTCTACACTATTTTCCACAGTGGCTGCAAAAGTTTGTGTTTTCACCAACAGTGCAAGAGGGCTCTTTTTTCTCCACATCCTTGCCAACACTTATTTCTTGTGTTTTTTAATTTAGCCATTCTGATAGATGTGAGATGATATCTCATTGTAATTTTGATTTGCACTTACAGATGATGAGCCATATTGAGCATCTTTTCACGTGTCTGTTGGCCATCTGGATGTCTTCTTTGGAGAAATGTCTGTTCATGTCTTCTACCCATTTTTATTTTTATTTTTTTAATTTTTTTTAAAGATTTTATTTATTTATTTAACAGACAGAAATCACAAGTAGGCAGAGAGGCAGGCTCCCTGCGGGCAGAGAGCCCGATGTGGGGCTCGATCCCACGACCCTGGGATCATGACCTGAGCTGAAGACAGAGGCTTAACCCACTGAGCCACCCAGGCGCCCCTTCTACCCATTTTTAAATTGGATTATTTGGTTTGGGGGTGTTGAGTTGTATAATTTCTCTATATATTTTGGATGCTAACCCTTTTTTTGGATGTATCATTTGTAAATAACTTCTCCCAGTCAGTAAGCTGTCTTTTAGTTTTGTTGATTGTTTTCTCTGCTGTGCAGAAACTTTTTTTTTTTAATGTTGTTCTAATAGTTTATTTTTGCTTTTATCAAGAGACATATCTAAAAAAAAATTGCTATGGTCAGAGAGATTACTGTCTGTACTTTGTTTAAAGATTTTTATGGTTTCAGATTTCACACTTTGGTCTTTAATCCATTTTGAGTTTATTTTTGCATATGGTGAAAGGAAGTGGTTCAGTGTCAATATTTTACATGGGCTGTCCAGTTTTCCCAGCATCATTTGCTGAAGACACTTTTTTTTTTTCCTATTAGATATTCATTCCTCTTTTGTCAAGGATTAATTGACCTTATAATTATGGGTTTATTTCTGGGCTTTCTATTCTTGTCCATTGATCTGTGTTTATTTTTATGGCAGTACCATACTGTTTTAATTACTACCACTTTGTAATATAACTTAAAGTATGTAATTGTGATACTTCCAGTCTTGCTTTTCTTTTTCAAAATGGCTTTGTCTCTCCGAGGTCTTTTATGGCTCCATAGAAATTTTAGGGTTGTTTGTTCTAGTTCTGTAAAAAATGCTGTGGCTATTTTGATAGGGATTGCATTAAATTTGTAGCTTGCTTTGGGTGGTATAGATATTTTAACAATATCTGTACTTCCAACCCATAAGCGTGGAATGTTTTTCCATTTTTGGCATCATCTTGAATTCCTTTCATCAATGTTTTATAGTTTTTAGTGTACAGGTATCTCATCTCCTTGGTTGAGTTTATTTCTAGATATTTTGTTGGTTTTAGTGCAACCGTAAATGAGATTGTTTTCTTAATTTCACCTTCTGCTACTTTGTTTTTAGGATATAAAAATGCAACAGACTTCTGTACATTGATTTTATCACCATTTTTAAACAGTTTTATTCCTTCATGCATCTCCAATTTTACACATAAGATCAACATCCTCTACCTAGAGATATCTTTAGAATAACCTTTCTATTTTTTTTTCTAAAAATGATATTTCTTTACTATAATTCTTGGAAGATTTTTTGGGGGAAAGTAGATTTCTAAACATTCAGGACATTGAAGATCTTTCTTATCCTCCTTTCTTTTGTCTCTTACTATAGATACTGAGAATAATTTTTTTTTTAAAGATTTTATTTATTTGACAGAGAGAGATCACAAGTGGGCAGAGAGGCAAGCAGAGAGAGAGAGGAGGAAGCAGGCTCCCTGCAGAGCAGAGAGCCCGATGTGGGACTCGATTCCAGGACCCTGAGATCATGACCCGAGCTGAAGGCAGAGGCTTAACCCACTGAGCCACCCAGGTGCCCCCTGAGAATAATTTTTTAAAGAATTTTTTCTCATATTCTTTTGTTGTTGCAGATAGAGTTTTTTGTTTGTGTTTTTTTCTGTTTTACTATGATATTTTAGGCATGAATTTCTTTTTGTTCATGTTGCATGAATTTCATTAAACATCTTGAGTCTTTCGATTATTGGCTCTCATCATTTTTTTTAAAACCTCAGGCATTATTTCCACAGATATTACTTCTGCTTGTTCTTTATATTTTATCCCAGTGGGACTACAACTAACAGTCTTTTTGGTATTTTTTACTTTATTTTCTATATCTTTTATCTTTTCTTAGTTATTATTTTTAATCATCTGAACCTCTCTCCTGAATTCTTATGTTTTATCCTTCATGTAAACTAGTTTTCTCCTAGCTTTGTCTAATTCAGAGTTTAACAATTGTATTAGTTTTGTAGAGCTGCCATAACACAGCTACGTGGTTTGGGAAAACAAACTTATTGTCCCACAGTTCTGGATGTCAAAAATTTAAAATCAAGATGCTGGCAAGGTTATGCTTCCTCTGAAGGTGCTAGAAGGGATGGGTTCCAGGCTTTCTTCTAGCGTCTGATAGCCTGAGGCATTCCTTAGCAAAGAGATGGCTTTCTTTTCCCTATATCTCTTATTCTATACAACTTTTCTCTCTGTGTCTGAATTTTCCCATTTTAAGAAACACTAGTCATATTGGATCAGGAACCACTTTAATGACTATATTTTAACTTGATTAGACATACCTGTTTCCTCCGGAAAGATCTCTTCCCAAACAAGTCACATACTGAGTACAGAGATTTGGACTTCAATGCATCTATTTTGGAGGACAGAATTCAACCCATAACACCCATCCACTGAGTTCTTAATTTTGGTTACTTTTTTTTTTTTTAATCCAGAATTTCAATTTGGTTCTTTCAAAAAAAAAAAAAAAAAAAAAAACCTGTCATTTAACTTTCAATAGTTTCTAGTTTTTAACCAAAAATGTCCAGTTTTAACTTATTTCCCTGAATATCATGAGCATAGTTACTTTATAGTCTGCCTACTAATTTTAATATCAAGAATCATCTTAGGCTATTTTAACTGACTTTATTTTTCTGATGGTTCTTATTTATGTTGTCTCTATTTTCACTTATCCCTAGTTAACATTGCATTTGCCCAAATAATTTGAGAGTTAGGATAAATGCTTTCTTTTTCCTAAGAGGATTTTTACATGATTCTAAGATTTCTATTAAATATATTCTGACACAAGCAATCAGGTATTGTCTCAATCTAATTTCCAACAGGAAAAAAAAAAATGAACCTACTATACAATTTATGTAAAGGATTATTTTTTTCTGCTTCCTACTTGCCCTGGTGAGTCGACTATTCAGGGGCATGATTCAAAGCACAAGTGGTCTATCAGGACTACTGCCCAGAAAGGGCCTTGGATTTCATTTACCTCCCTCTCACCAGTCCTGCCAGATTTACAAAGGCAATATTAGAAAATCTTGTGTTTTCTGTTTTGTCATATGTATTCAAGCCTAAAATGGCCAAAATACTGTGCTTAATTTCCTAGTTAATGGAGCACTATAAAAGTCAAGCCTAAAAGGTTGATATACCTGCAAAGGGTAGGAGTTAGACTATGCTAAAAGACCAAGTGAGATAAAGGGTGATAAGTATCCATTAGAATTAGCAACAGAGAATCACTGTTGAATTTGATAAGAGCATTTTGAATTACTGGATTATTATAAGAATTAGAAGTTGGAAAACTAGAGGTAAATATTTAAAATCCTTTGCTTCTCAGGAAAAAAAATATCAAGACAGGCTTTAAGTTTTTATTTAAATATGCAATTTCAGGAGTAAGCATTTTAAGAGTAAGATTAAAAGGCAGAATAAGAAAAACACAAACAGGGGCTCCTGGGAGGCTAAGTTGGTTAAGTGTCTGCCTTCAGCTCAGACATGATCCCAGGGTCTCAGGATGGAGCCCCACATCAGGCTTTCTGCTCAGCAAGGAGCCTGCTTCTCCCTCTCCTTCTGCCTGAGTCTCTGCCTGCTTGGGCCCTCTCTCTCTCTCTCAAATAAATAAATATATACATATATAAAATCTTAAAAAAGGAAAAAATGGACAAATAAATGTATCTTAACATTAAAAAAATCAATTAAATAAGAAAATAAGGAAAATATGGGAGAGTTATAATTAAATTAGATTATAGAAACAAATCCAAATATATCTAAGCAGAAATTAAATGATTACATACAACAAATGGATTCAAGTATTTGTTTAAAAACTTCATTGCATGCTTTTTGCAAGTAATACACTAAAGTATTAATGACAGGGAAAGCTGCAAAGTATATATATATTTACACATTCATACACATAAATACATGCACACATACATACACAAATACATATAAAAAGAAAGTTGCTATAATTATATAAATGTAAGACAAACATTAGACTATAAGAAAAATGAATCTTTATTAGGGATAGAGAATATTTCTACTAATTTTGTTTAATTTATTTTTTAAACATTTATTTATTTATTTGAGTGAGAGAGAGAGAGAAAGAGATAGCGCACTCACAAGGCAGGGGAAAGGGCAGAGGGAGAAAAAGAAAATCTTCAAGCAGACTCCTCGCTGAGCATGGAGCCCGACCCAGGGCTCAATCCCAAGACCCTGAGATGATGGCCTGAGCTGAAATCAAGGGGCAGTCACTTAACAGACTGAGCCACCCAGGCACACCCTCTAATTTTAAAAGCATCAAGTGAAGCAGAAGATCTAGCAATTTAAAACATGTATATTCTTAATAGCATATGGAATAAAAATGATTAAACTAGACAGATAAATTTACAAATGTACTTCTGTGTAGGATACTTTACTAGAACTCTTTTCATTATTGATAGGTCAAGAGACAAAACCAATCAGTAGTTATAGAAGATTTGAACACAATTCATAAGCTTAATCTAATGAACATACATAAGGTATTAATGTAAATAATTAGAGAGTACATATTCTTAAGAACATTTGGAACATCTATAAAAGTTAATAATACTATGAATCACTAAGTAATGTCAACAAATTTCAAAGAATGGTTTTCATACAGTGTTAATTTTCAATGTATTTGACAACATTTGGCTGATCAATTTAAAAAGATCCTTGGGGCACTTCGGCGGCTCAGTTGGTTAAGTGTCTGCCTTCAGGTCATGATCTCACAGGATGTGGGACAGAGCCCCACATTGGGTTCTCTGCTCAACAGGGAGTCTGTTTCTCCCTTTCCCTCTGAGATTCCCCCAACTGGTGCTCTCTAGCTCTCTTTCTCTCTGTCAAACAAATAAATAAAATCTTAAAAATAAAAAAAAAATAAAATGATCCTTGACTACTCAGATTGAATGCCTGGGTAATAAAAATATGTGCAGGCTGTCATTATTACAAACTGAATGTCAACCCTAATAAGGCCATGTTCTTTGACTGCTAGTTTATTACATTAATAGTAATAAAGAAACACTTGTATATTTGGGGACTCGCAAACATTTTCTAAATAATTCATTATTCAAAGAAAAAATATGAGATTTAGTAATTACATATAACAAAATGGTAATTAAAATTCTGTATCAAAATTTGCTAGGCAGAGGACATCTGTTTCTATCTATAATGAAGCAGCTTATGACAGACACAGTGACTATCTTTTTTCTCTTCCAAAAACTTTCTTCACTTTGTGTTTGGGACAACACTCTTACCTAGGTGTTTGGTTTAGTTTGGTTTTTATTTCTATAACTGCTTGTTAGATCTCTAACTATATTCCCTACATATTAGAATTCCCCAGGGATCTATTCTTAGGCCTCATTTCTTTCTTATCTACATCCTCCCCCCTTGGTGATTTCATCCAGACTCAAAATATTAAATATTGTCTATAGACTAGACTCCCCAATGTATACTTTTAGCCATCTTTTCTGCCCTGAACACCAGATCAGTACCTCAACTATCTACTTGGTATCTCATAAATTACCTAAATCTAAAACACTTTAAAGTGAGCTTCTCATATTCGGTTGCCAACCTGTCACTGCTACAGTATTCCAAACTCAGTAAATGGCAATATTTAACTAGTAGCTCATGCTACGGTATTCTACTTTCTTCTTTCTCAGCATATCCTGTGGGTTTTACCTTCAAAATCTGTCCAAAATCTAACAACTTTTCACCACTTCCACTGCACTGCTTTTGTTTAATCTCTTATTCTGTCTCACATAGATTGCTTCAGGAGCAATTTATTCTCCTTACTTCTGTCATTGTCCCTTTTCATCTATCTTCAATAAATCACCCAGAGTGATTTGATTAATCTTAGCTAAATTAATGTTGTTCTTCCTTAGTCATGCAAATAACTGTCTGTTTAGATTAATAAAAGCTCAAGTCTTCAAATGGCGCACAAAGAATATGTGATTGTGTTCTCAACACACCCTTATCTTCTCCCTGACCTTATTTTATACTATTCCCTTCACTCACTCTGTTCCAGTATTGTTAACCTCTTTGCACTTCCTTGAACCCATCAAGCAACTTTTTCCTCAGGACCTTTGCATTTGAATACTTTCTTCCAAATGTCCTTGTCCTTATCTTTTTTTTTTTTTTTAATTTAATGACTTTACTCAAATGTCAATCAATAAGAGGATTTCTCCAGCCATACAGTATAAAATTTCCATTTTTATGGAAATTTCCATAATTTCCATTTCTATTTCATCGTCCATAAATTTTCATGCCGTATTTTCCTCACAAACCCTTAAACAAGATTAGTATATTTATTATAAATCTTCTTTGTTTCTCTTTGGTAAATAATAAACTCCATGAGGATAGATTTCTCTCTGTGTCATTTTTTGATGTATTTGCAAACTGTAGAATGGTTCCTGACCATATTTATTGGCATTATTTAATGGCACTCAAGAACTATCTGGTTAAGTGAATGCATCCCCCTCTAGACCCCAAGAACAGACCTTTACTGCCCACCTTCACTAACCTCTGTTTCACATTTTTCCTTAAGCTCTATTTTCTGCTTAACTCTTAACTCAGGCAAATGAAACCTGAAACCACGCCTCATGTGATGTTGACTTTCCTGAGGGAAACTCTTGTTGGCCCAGATGCCCTAGATGTTTTTGTTTGTTTCTTTGTTTGTTTCTCCTGAATTTTATTTTTTCAGTATTCCAAGATTCATTGTTTATGCACAACACCCAGTGTTCCATGCAATAGGTGCTCTCCTTAATACCCACTGGAGGCTCTCTCATCCTTCCCTTAGTTTGTTTCTAGGAGTCCATAGTCTCTCATGGTTCATCTCCCCCTCCAATTTGCCCTAGACCTTTTGAGCTAAAAGCCTGACTCATACCTGTACAGATGAACTCTGGAGTGACTTCTGGAATAACCTATCATTATCTTTATTCCACTATAATACTAAAATCTTTGCCCAAGGAAGAACTTCAGCCTCATTCACATGACATACATTGTTTGTATGGCATATTTCCTTTAGGCATATGCATGACCTTCTGCCTGCTTCTAACTAGCCTGACAAGGCTTCCCTATCTAAATATTCATCCTAACCCTAAACAAAAGGAATCGATTCACCCTTTTTGGGAGTCCCAGCTTTGGAAGCCATTCCTGGTAATCTCTTTATTTGCTACAAATAAACATTTCTTTGTGAGTGAGACAACTGACCGGTGCAGTTTCTGACTCACCAAGGAGGGAACTCAGTTTGGTTCTGTAACAAATGGGTGATAGAATGAATGAGTGATGCACTACAGAAAGAGGGATATCTCAGTACTATGAATGAATATAACCATAGAAAATGGTAAGTTTAGTTAAACAAAGAGCTCTGTTCTGGATAAAGCAAAAATATTATACTAAATCTTAACTTCAAAATATGCTTAAGTAGGTTAATTGAATTTACCATATTTTATCTCCATTAATAGAACATTTAATTAGATCAAAGCCCTGCAATATAAAATACACGTTCGAATTTCTATATGCAGTTTTATTTGGTGGGCAATTATTTCTACAATAATTTGAGTTAGTGCACTGGGCTTTAATCTTAATATCTAAATAGTGCTGAATTAATATTTGAATCTATTTCACCAGTCGTTTGCTGCTGCTATTCTCAAAATTTTCAAAAAAAGTATTCTAGTACTTCCATGACACCAAAGAGTCACATAATTGGAAACATGCTTTAAAGAATGAGAAGTTCATACCTAAAGTAGAGAAGAAATGGATTTGCTCCAAATTTAGGTTAGGACATATACCAAATACAGCTTAAAATTAACATGTGGAGCAGAGAGCCAAGATTAGTCACACCTGGAGCCACTCCAATAGCCCTAATAACAGCAGGACAAGACATCTAACTAAAATCCCTACCATGGAGGCCAGCTGTTGGAATTTCACATGAGTCAACTTGAGGCTGCTTTTGTTAAATGGTTTTAACAAAAATATTAGAATCATCTTTTCTGAGAAAGAACTTGGGGAAAAGTGATAATTAAAATCTCAATACTAACAAGGTTTAATTTTGTGAATTAATTCTTTAGACAGGGTCCAACAATAAATGATTTCTGTCTTGTGTTATTTAAGATAAAAAAAATCAGCTGCAAGACAGTTTAAAAATAATAGTTAAAGGAGAGATAGCCATTTATTTTTACTAAACTAGAAAAAAAAAAGGCATACTAACCCATAGTTTTAGTTTTTAAGAATTATCAAGAACTCATAATCATCTGACCTCATTGCTTTCTGGTTTTAATATTCTGTTTTTCTCAGCAATATTATAAACCAGCATCACACAAACTGGACTTCTAACATTAATCATCATTGACTAGCATTGTTTGTCTGCAGGCAGAACTGAAAGTGTTTATAATCATCCTTGTGAATTAGTCATTGGTCATGAAGTAATTTAATTCAGCCAAAGTCAGGTTCCTTTGATATCACTTTTTTTTTTTTGACTCAGCAACATAGTGAGATAGAAGTAATATAAGTATTTATATACATAATGTCACTGTATTATCATCGGTGCTTTATAAGCACAGCATATGACTTATTGTAGAGGTTAAGTTTTCATGATTTCTTCGGGGAAAGAAAGGAAGGAAGAGAAAAAAACTGATAAGCAAGTGAGCAAAGCAAGATAGGGAAAGGGAACCAGCTAAATAAGATTGTGGCCTCAATTCTAGCATTGGACTAACTCTTGGGAATAGGAATAGGTTTCTAAAGCTCAAATTACAACAGATTTGTCCCAAATTTAGTCAAGGGGTTTGAGTTTATATCCCTTTATCAGTCAGACAAGAGCTACTCTGTAGTTGAAAGTTACAATCTCCCAGGTATCTCTGGTGCTGTTTTGTCCCATTTGCCCAAGGCAAGTTGTTCCAAGGTCACAGATAGAAACCATTAGCCATTGCACTGGCAGTCACTAAGGGATGGATGCACCAACTGGAAAATGGGAACTGGAAACAGCAACAACAGCATCTACAGGAATTCCACTTCTTGCATTCATGTTAAATTCACTACATCTGGGCATCATCTATGCAGGATTCTGAGTGTTCAAAATATCTTTTGGGGAATATTGGGCTTGGTGGAATAAGCTATAACAAAAATGCTACATTTAGTCTTAATACTAGTAGCTTAGATTTATCACCTCCTCTACCACTCATTTGATCTTCCCCTCACCCTTGGCTATCACTTCTATCATCCAGGTGCCTTCCCTGGTCGTCTGATCCAGACCCACATCCTAGAGAGGTCTGAGCTCCTGATTTCCCTGCTTTTATCTGGTTGTGGTCATTGTATTTGCAAATTTACATTTAACAATGGACATAGGAGTAGCAAAAGATGCTCAGTGGATCATATGAATGTCAAACATTCCTTCCTGATCCCATTATGGAGCACCAGTAGTCCTATATCCTCTTAATAGTCAGTTTCCATTGCCCCTGCAATTGTTGTAAGTCCTTTTTTGCTTTCTGGGCTATTGACATGAAGAATCTAAATTGCCTAATCACTGGCTATTGATTTTAAATTATTGAAACTTACCAAATCCCTTCATGGATTTTCCCTTTCTCTGGAAACCAGGCCCTCTCAATACATTAAATTTAAAATTGTGGGATGAGAAGTATAGATTTCCACAAGCTGTGAGAAGTTAGAGCCACTTCTACATCTAGCTCTCGGTTGCCAGAGTCATGTCTTCTTCCAATAGGGAACAAATAATGATATGATCATAGAAAAAAACAAAAGAAAGAAAACTGGAATGATACAATGGTCATTGGCCTACTTTATATTTCATATCCTGAAAGATATCCTGTTCTCCAAAATAACATTTCCAAGTTGGTTATTCAGCTGTGTCAGCAATCCTGTTCACCACTTTACTAACCCAGCCAGGCTGTTTCTTGGTAGTATATTTTATAATAGGACCACATAGTTACGTGGCCACCACCACATCACTGTTATAATGTTATGTGGGCTCCAGTGTTGGTAGTAAAGATACTCAGTAACCCTTTGAAAGGAGTTTTGGCAGAGGCAGTGCTGGTGAGCTATGCATATACATCCCAAGAGTAGATGCCAATCTTGATTGGGATGAATCACTGATATTTCTTGAATGGGAAGGGTTACATGTAATTAACTTGCCATCAGAAGGGCCTATTTCTCTTTGAGAGAACTGTATCTGGGATTCCACCTTAATGTCTCATGATGACAAGATAAATATTCAGCAGGGGTGTTGAATAGATTAGATTTTATTTTATTTTATTTTATTTTATTTTTTTAGATTTTTATTTATTTATTTGATAGACAGAGATCACAAGTAGGCAGAGAGGTAGGCAGAGAGAGAGGGGGAAGCAGTCTCCCTGCTGAGCAGAAAGCCCAATGCAGGGCTGGATCCCAGGACCCTGGGATCATGACCTGAGCCGAAGGCAGAGGCTTTAGCCCACTGAGCCACCTAGGCACCCCAGTAGATTAGATTTTATGAGAGAAATCCATGGTGTCAGGCCCATGAATATACAATGAATGGTTATTCCATTCATGAGCTTACGCCGTAAATGCTATGGAGGGGAGGATAGAGACTGGCTGCTATCTATTGACTACATCATCCTGTCCACATGGATGTTTAGTGTTCTAGAATGAATAATCTCTGGTGGGAATAAAAAATCTTCTCATGAAAAACCATTCCACTTTGTACCCAATTCTATAGATTTATTCAGATGCCTTCTCTCCCAGACCTCCAGGCTTCAAATAATTTTAAAATCTCACCCTTTAAAGGTCTCAGAACAATCATCTAAACTATCAGCTACTATTAAGTATTACTCTTTCTCTACATACTTCCTTCAGGTTTTCTCTCACTCTCAAAGTGTGTAGACCATAATGACTACCTGAAGCTCTGCTCCATTGGGATGATCTCTACACTAATTTGTCCCTAAAGTAAGATTGTTTTGTGCACAATTTTGGCAAGAGGCAGTTTGAGGTTTTATCTAATGCTACAAAGTGGTCATTCTGATTTTACCAGATCTTAAGCTCTTGGTTCTTAAAAACCAATTATTCTCTGGGCAAAGTTTCTTAATTTTTTGGTCTAGCCTTTGTATAACTATTTGTAATCTATAAATGTCCATAAATTTTCAACTCATTTTGTTTTTGATTGGTAAGAAAAACTTCTGTATGTACTTTAGTTGGAGAAGCTTGGTTCAGATGAAAATTTGCATTTTCTAAAGTATCTTTATATATATAATATTTCTAAAGTAAATCTATACTATTTACAGTATAAGGAACTAATTCTTCTAGTATCTTATTGTGAACTCTAATTTTTTGACAACATTTATTTTAGAAGACATAAAGAAATCAGGTAATTCAGGTACTTGCTCATTTTTAAATGATATCTGATGAGTTTGAGGCTTCTTTGTTTCTATATTATTTCAAAGAAGTAAATTATTTTAAAATAAAAACTGTTACTGGTGTATATATTTACTGTTTTATTTCAGGCAATTTGGCATGCCTTAAAAAGTGTCATAGTTCAGTTCATTTAGCCTTTGGTAAGAAAGTGGATTCTACAGTAGAGACTAGACTATTATAGTGAACTCTGATATTTTCCCTTTATATATTTGTTATAAAAGGCACCAAACCAAACATATTAAGTCAGATTTGGGTTTTTAAATGTCCAAAATTCTGTTCTAACTATGAACAATTCTTTAATTACAGATATATAATCATGTTGTTTCCCTTCATGGATGTTAAAGAGTTATTCTATTAAGAGTATTGTTGGCACCTGGGTGACTCAGTTAAGCGTCTTCCTTTGGCTCAGGTCAAGATCCCAGGGTCCTGGGATCGAGTCCTGCATCAGGCTCCTTGCTCCATGGGGAGTCTGCTTCTCCCTCTGGCTCTGGCTCTCTCTCTCTCATGAATAAAGAAATAAAATATTTAGAGAAAAAAAAGTATTGCACCAGAATATAGTAATATGGAAAGTAAAAATAACAATGATTAATAATCTGTTAATTAGTAAAAAAAAATATTGAGTAGTTTCTGTTAAGAATATGAAATTTTACTATATGTAGTAACATTATATTTAAAGATGATAAACTTTAGCTATTGGGTCATAAATAGTTTCATTAAATGTGTATTAATTTACTGAGATAACACTCCTAGTATGTGGATAATCTCTTCATGTTTGTACCAAAATTTTTTGATAATTTGAACTCCTTTGTGTTATTTCAATCAATCTGCTTATATCTGTCATCTTTTAACCATAAGATTCTGGAACAATAGCTAATTTTTTGGTAATTAAACAAGTTAGCATAATATAGGTATATAGTGTAGACTCAAACTAAAATGGAGTCACTATGTTAGGGACCAAACAGGGTTGACCAAAGTAGGCGCATTAAAGAAAATGAAACTTAACCTTACCTAAAATAAGTGTAGGAATTCTCAGATTTCCTCAGAATTCAGCAGAGGATGCCAGCCAATCCCTAAACATTATGTCCATTCACATCACTCCTGGACCACCTTGTTCTCCTGACTCAGCTACTCTAACCCAGATAAGGAAAATGACCATTAGGCAACCAATCAGCTGAAAAAGTAAAAATACTTAAAATTTACCTTCTTATGCCTCTGTCTATGAGCAACTTAGAACTCATCGCTTTTATAGCCTGAGTTTCTCAGCTTGTAGGTCAAAACCCTTGCTATAAATTCATCTTACTGTTCTTTTTATTCAGTGTGCAGTTTGTTTATTTTAAAAATTTATTTATTTATTTGAGAGAGAGAGAGAGAGCACAAGAGAGCACGCATGTATGCATGAGGGAGGGACAGAGAAAGAGAGAGAATCTCTGGCAAAATTTTTAGTGTTTCAAAGTTTTAGTGACTAGTTTTTAGTTTTTTTGTTACAACTTTGAATTTTTGTTTAATTTACTCAAAAAATTCTGAAATTACCTTATGTAGTCTATTTTATTTTTATTATTCTCTCTCTAATCTATTACTTTTAAATTTAATATGGACACATCATTTAAATTTGTCTTCTAAAAATGTTTGCCATATGAAGGAGAAACAATAAATGGAACAGACTGGTAAAGAACTGTAAGCCAGGATAAGTATTTAACAGAATTGCACATTATGTGGCAAATTTTTGCCTATATCTCTGAGGCTTTAGGAAAATCTTCAGTTATAGAGATATTTTGGCTCTAGACATAGGGTTTCAATTCCAATTCTCTGTCTGCTTTCTAGTCTAGAATTTTAAAAATGTAACTATAATTTTCTGGTCTAGAAATTTAAAGATGTAACTATTTTTTTGTGAAGCTCTAAAGAAAAGATATCATTTTAAAGATCAGAGAAAGGAATAGAAGGAATAGAATGAAAAATAAAAAACTTCTGACATTGGTCTTGGTGTTGATTTTCTGCATTTGACACAAGTACAGGCAGCAAAAGCAAAAACACATAAGTGGAAGATTTCTGCGTGGCAAGGAAAACAAACAACAAGATGTAAAATCTATGAAATTGGGGAAAATATTTTTAAACAATGTATCCGATAAGTGGTTAATATCTAAAATACATAAGCAACTAATTTAACTCAATATCAAAAACCCTCCAAAACCCAATTAAAAAATGTACAATAGACTTGAATAGACTTTTCTCCAAAGGAAACATACAAGTCGTCATTAAGTATATGAAAAGGTATTCCCCATCACTAATCATCAGATAAAATGCAACATAAGTCCCCAATAATGTATTACCTCACTTCTGTTATGAGGACTATTACTTAAAAAAAAAAAAAGAAAAAGAAAAAAGAAAAAAGAAAAAGGAAGATACCAGATGTTGGTGAAAGTGTGGGGGAAAGGGAACCCTGGTATACTGTTGGTGTGGATGTCAAGTGGCACAGCTATTATGGAAAACAGTATGAAAATTCCACAAAAACTTAAAAATAGGATGATAATATGATCCATCAATTCCACTTCTCGGTATATATCTAAAGTAATTGAAGGGATATCAGCACTCCCTTGTTCATTGCAACATCACTCACAAGCCAAGATATGAAATCAACCTAGTGCCCACCAACAGTTGAGTAGATAGATAAATGTACATACAATGGGATATTATTCAGTCTAAGAAAAGAAGGAAATTCTGCCATTTGTGACAATATGGATAGACCTGGAGAGTGCTATGCTAATGAAATAAGCCAGACACAGAAAGATTTTGTGATCTCACTCGTATGTGGAGTTTAAAATAGTCAAACTCCTAGAAACGAAGAGTAGAATGATTCTCAGAGGCTGTGGGGAGGGAGAAATGGAAAGGTGACAAAGGGTACAGCATTTCATTTATTTAAGATAGTAAAATAAGTTCTGGAGTTTATAATGCCTATACTTAACAATAGTATATCACATATTTAAAGTTTGCTAAGAGGATGGTGTGTTCTTATTACACCAAATAATAATTATAATCATAATCATATTATAGGGAGTGGAATGAAACTTTGTGAGATGAGGGATATGCTTATGGCCTTGATATTGATGATGGTTTCAGGCTTTGCCAGTAATGATGGCTTCATGGATATATACTTCTCTCCAAACTCACTGAGGTATATACATTAAATATGTACATCTTTTTAGAAGTCATTCATACCTCAATGAAGTGGTTATGAAAAAAATAAAATAAGCCATTCAAAAAGGACTAGAGATTGTATGATTTCATTCATATGAAATGTCCAGAGAAGGCAGGTCTACAAAGAAAGAAAGTAAATTAGGAAAGATAGGGAACTAGGATGATGGCAAATGGATACAGAATTTCCTTTTTAGGATGATGAAAGTGTTCTAAAATACTTTGTGAGAATGGATGCATGATTCTGTGAATATACTAAAAACTATAGAATGGTACACTTCAAATGGATAAATGTTATAGTCATATGAATTATATCAAAATAAAGTTGTTAAATATTGAATTGTACTTCTATCTCACTTTATTTGAAGTAAAACATAAAATTTACATTTTTTCCAAATTACAAGAATTACTTTAAAGTAGCACCTTAATTTGGGGCACCTGGGTGGCTCAGTTAGTTAAGTGTTCAACTCTTGATTTCAGCTCAGGTCATAATTTCAAGGTTGTGAGATCAAGCCTACTTGGAGCCCCATGGCAGTCTCCATCCTCAGTGTGGAGTCTGCTTAAGATTCTTTCTCCCTCTCCCTTTCCACGTCCCCCTGCTCTCTCTATATATAAAATAAATAAATAAATCTCTGAAAAAATAAAGTAGCACCTTAAATTGCTGGATTTTGAACTCACATAATATTTCTAGAACTATTACATTTATATTCAAAATGCATGGTATTTCTAGATTAACTTATTCTCAAAATAAATTCACTAAGTGTTTTCTACAAATTCAGAAAAAAATTGTCAATTAGTTATATAAAATATATTATAAATTAAATTATATGGCTGTAATTAGAATTTTTTATAATTAAAGTTATAATTTTTTATAATTAAATGTATTTTTATAATTAAAGGCTGATGGTGGAATATTGGCCATTAATAATTTTGTTTATTGTTCTATTGACCAAATAAAAGGAAGTTCTCTGTTCCCATATGTAAGTACTAAAAATCTCTGTATGCAAACTTTAAGTCAAAAGACTACAATATTCTCTGAAAGAAAACCACTAAAATTGGAGATGACAGTCACATTAGCTAAAATCAGTGCATTTATTTAATGTCCACAGGTACATCATGTTTATTTTGAAAATGCTTTTCTGAACTTTCTCTGAACATTGTATTTCTTCATATAGTTTTGACCATTTAATCCATTTTCACTTTTACCTGCATTAGAGTTATAAAGTCATCTCTAGCTTACTTCCTGAAACATAGGAAGTATATCTACTGGTAATATGGATATTTATGATTTCAATGTCAGGTTCAAAAGGAAGAAAGTCTGACTAAACTAACTGACATTAGAGTAGTACAGTATAGTAGAAAGTAGAAAGTAGAAAGTAGTATAGTTGAAAGTTGTATAACTTTCTAATTTTCAAAGTGTTTTCATGTGTATTATCATTATTTTAATAATTATTTTGAGCACTATTATGTGTCTGGTCTTGTTCCAGAAACTGATGAAATTATTTATTAATCAAACAGAAAAATGTATTTACACTTGTGGGATATATACTTACATTCTAAAGAGGAGAGAAACTGAGAAGTGGTATAAAAATATATTTTATATCATATATTGACAAGTATAATGGAGAGAAAAATAAAGCAGGGGTGGGAGATAAGGAGTGTAGGGATGGTTGCAATTGTAAATATGGTGATCAGGTAAAGACTCAAAGAGGTTGCAATATATAAGTAAGATATTGAAGGAGGAGAAGTATCAGCCTCTAGTTGAATTGCATTCTAGGCAGTGGGAATAGCAAGTTAAAATAACCTGAGGTGACAGAAACCTGGATACATCAGAAAGAAATCATATAGATTCTTAATTATAGGTTTATGTAAAGGCTTCAGCAGAACCAAATAATGTAGACAATTATAAAAAATGTATCATCCTCTGTGACTGAATAGGAAGCTGGGGGAGAATTTGAGCAGTTAAGTGTTGAGGTGTGATTTAAACTATAGGAGAGTCTGAAGATGAGTCAAAAGTTTATGTAAAGTTATGTTTATGTAAAGTTATGTAATAGGGGTGCCTGGGTGGCTCAGTGGGTTAACCCTCTGCCTTTGGCTCAGGCCATGATATCAGGGTCCTGGGATCAAGCCCCACATCAGGCTGTCTGTTTGATGGGGAGCCTGCTTCCCCATCTCTCTCTGCCTGCCTCTCTACCTATGTGATCTCTATCTGTCAAATAAATAAATGAAATATTTAAAAAAAAAGTTTATGTAATAATGTAAGATAGAAAGGATAATGGCTTGGACACAAGTGGAATCAGTGGAGGTAGAGATATATTTTTTTAAAGAAAACTCAATATGAATGACTGCAGGATTGGATGGGATGTGAGTGAAAGAGATTAACCAAGAATGACTCTCGAACTTTGACCACAGCAAATGGAAGATTAAGTTTTGCCAAGAACAGAGAAAAGGAAATCTGCAGGACGTACAGATTTTGGGTAGGCAGATAAGAAATTTGTTGAATGTCTTAGGCTGAGATATCAATTAAACATGTAAGCAGATATTTTGAGAAAAAGTAGAAATGCTTGCGTGGAATTTTGTCAAGATGATCTGTGCAGCTAGCCTGGTGGCTCAGTTGGCTAAGTGTGGGACCTTAAGTGTTGGCTCAGGTCATGGTCTCAGGATTGTGAGATCCAAACTCTCCTCAGGATCTGCGCTCAAGGGGGAGTCTGCTTGAAGAGTTCCTCTTTCTGCCCCTTCTTCCTACCTCTCCCAAATAAATGAATAAATCTTTAGAAGAACGAATAGAAAAGAGTAGAAGTCTAAGAACTGAGATTTGGGACACTTTGGTATTCAACACATGGGGAGAGGGTGATAGTAAGAAAGAACAAGTAGTATAGCCAGAGAAGGGGGGATGTTGTAATAGGAACAACCAGAAGAGTATATTTCCTGGAATCAAAGTGGAAAAATATTTCAAAGAGGAAAAGATCAAACATGAATGTGAATGAAGACTCAGGTAAGTTGAAGATGGGTCATTTAATTTATCAGTGGCAATTTTGCAAGTGTTACTTCCATGGCAAGATCTGACTGGAGTGGTTCAAGAGTAAATAAGAAAGGAAATAACTGAAAACAGTGAAAAATGACAGCTTTTTAGGGAAGGGAGAGAAAAGGGACAGGGATGTGGCTTTTAATAGATAGTCATGAAATAGAAGGCAGTCTTGGGGCATAGAGGCTGATAGGTTGTGTATATATGGTGATAAAAGATTGTGAGAATCTCTTTGATTATTTGTATTTTCCCAGTGAATGAAATGCCAAGGTCCTGAGGGTGAGGGTGGTGTTGGAGGGACTAGAAGTTTGAGAAGAGAGAAATCACCATCCATAAAGAGGGGTGGTGTGTGCATGGTCTAGAAGCTTGCAATAAATTACTGGACAGTGATAATGTTTGATTCGAGGCTAGAGGTCCTGCATTTAAAGTAAGATCGCATATTCCTATACTTCTTTCCAATTTTATTTGATTGCATAGTTGTAGGCATAGGCTGAGAGAAAAGCACATTGTAAGCACATCTTTGGCTGGCATGAGACAGAGATAGGGAACCTGAAGCAAAATAGTTTCCAGGGTATGAGAGGGCTTTGGAATTCAATTGTTTATATAGGATAGTGAGACTATGGGGTAAGAGTGAAAATATGTTAGCATCAATGATTTATACATACCAGTGGGGTCCAAAGCTCACAAATAATTATTTATATGTGATGGACTATATATGATTTTTTTTTAATTTTTTTCAAGATTTTATTTATTCGACAGAGAGAGAGAGAGATCACAAGTAGGCGGGGGCTGGGGGCAGAGAAGCAGGCTCCCCGCTGATGTGGAGCTCATTCCCACGACCCTGAGATAATGACCTGAGCAGAAGGCGAGGCTTAACCCACTGAGCCACCCAGGTGCCCCTATATAATTTTTATTTTTAAATGATAAAATACAGAACAGAAATTTTAGATGAGATGTCTGTGCAGCTAGCTCATGTCAAGGACAAAACTGAAGACAATTCTGACCCACACTCACTGTTTTTCCACAAGGTTAATTTCTCTGCAATAATAATGAAAACTGCCTTCTGAAAATATTTGACTTTCAAAAGATCTACTTTGTAATCTTCCAGTGAAAACCCAGGCACTGTTTTAGTAAACACCTACTTTTGAGCAGACATCTCTTGACTTGACAATCTCTCAGATGAGTGTCTTTACACCTAATTCTAAATGTCTATGAACTTTTTACCTTATTCTAAATATGGCTAAAAAAATAAAAGCACCAGACTTTTAAAAATGTGACCTTGTTTGTCTTATACTGAGTATATTATCAATATCTCATGCCAATTAAACGTGCTTTGCTAACCTCATGTTTCTCTTTAACCATCTGGTCATTTAAAAAATCAGATTTATCATTGGTAACATGCAACACTAATTTATTGTTATTCATGAACATTTGTTTGGCTTATATTTATCCAATCCCACAAACTCAAAACTGGATGATAGTAAGGACTTACAAGGATTTGTTAGCTAAAATAGAATTAGCTTTTTGTGCTCTCTATTCCTTGCCCAATGGCTGGAGAAAGATTGGTCTAGAGTGGAAAGGAGTACGTACCCACTGAAATTAATTGGAAAATGTGATAGCAGGAGAGGAAAAAATGTAATAATCTAAAATGGTTCCACAAGACGGTTTTTATAAGAAACACTGTTCCAGGAACCCCTCCACGCATCAAGCCTGCAGCCTGGCAGAATAGCATCTGTGATTAACCATGGGCAAACTTCATTATCAGCATGTTTTAAAAATAATAATTTGATGTAATAGTCATCTCTTTATTACAAATGCAAAATTTAATTATGTTTCCTGAAGTTATCTTCTATAGTATGCTATGGTAAAAACCATACAGAGCCTGAGATTTTATAGCTAAATTTCTAGGGTGGCTTTTTGTCCAATATCTTTGGTTCCTTGGGTAAGTCAGTTTACTTCTGAGCCTCATTTTACTCATCTATACAATACAATTTTAATAATAGTAAGAATAGGCATACCTATCCCACAAGGGTGTTTAAAGAATCAAATAAAGTAATTTATACATAAAAGAATTCAGAGGAAACTATTCAATGAATGACTTCTACGTGAAGTGTGTGTCATATACACAGGAAGTAAATCATCTTCCTTCCTTTATATGTGAACTTACTGGTGACAGTTAGTAGGTCAAAGATTACAAAATAAAGAGGTCCATGCTTGTCTAAGATGATGGGCATTTTCTACTGCAGCTTGTAAACTATGACATAAACTTGTGACAGGGATACTTCTGTGGGTCTCCATGCTTAGATGCATTCTGTCTGTGATTAAGCACCTGTTGTTTCCAGAATTTAGGCCTTTCAAGGGCATGCTTGGTGTTAGTGTGTATTGCTAAGCAGATATATGCAATCAGATAACTTCATGCATGTACCAATTTAGGATTTAGTTGGAAAAGCCATTAAGACTTGTCAAAAGGTTGATTTTTAAAGCTTCAGAGAATTAGAATTCCTATGAAACCACAAGAAAGTATTTAAAGCAATGGCTTTCCATGGAAAAGATGAAGGAGATCATTATGTTAATGAATATTCTAGGTAATTCAAAGTCCATTTTGAAGTTTAGGTTAAGGTCTTCAATTTAGCTGTCTAAAGCATTATGAGGATGCATGCTTTCCCTCCTTTTATGGTAAGTGAACTAAACAGAAGGATATGTTAATATTTACTTTGTTTCTCTTTCTTAATATTCATAAAGATTATGTTAGAACCTCAAATTATAGCACATATTTTAAAATATTTTAATTCATAAATAAAATTATATATAAAGATTAAAGGATTTACTATCTGACTATTAACCAAGATCCAAGATGTCTATAACCATTATTATGCTTCATAATCCTGCTTATTATTTCCTTTACTACAATGTAAAATAAATTGGAAAATTATGTCCTTCAAAAGTCTTTTGACTTTTGTCCCCCCAAAATAAGACTTATTGTCCCATCAAAAGTCATAAGCTTATTTATATCTATACAGTCAAACAATTTCAATTATTGGTATTTTTTAGGAGAAAATGAACATATAATTTCAGATTTATATTTAAATTTATGCTTGCATAATAATTTAAAATATTTTTTAAAAATATAGCAATATAAATGCCTACAAGTAGGAATTTGGTATCAAATAATATGGAAAAACAGTATCTATATCTATATCTACACACACACACACATGCACAGTGATCAGAAATAATAAAAGTGGCTTTTTTTCTGGATAGTGGTATCACAGGAAATGTTAAAATTTTCTTTGTGCCTTGCAGTAAGTTATAAAATTTTTTCTTGTTTATATAACTTTTATAACTTAAAAAGATACTACTCAGGAAAAAAATAATTCAGTGTTTGACTGTAAAAATGTACTTAGATAGCTGTCCCCAGGTTTTTGGTTTTTTTTTTTTTAATTCTACAAAATTTCATTATTCAAAACTTGGAATAGAACATTAAGTACCAGGCCATTTCCTAAGAGCTATCAGAAGAAAAGTATGTTTAGCAAAATTACTGCCATTCCAAGTAATCATACAAGCCAAAGAAAAGGAATTTTCTTTGGTTTCCCGTCATCACAACTATAAATTAGAGTCTCTCTTTTTTTTTTCCTTTTATAAAATATCTGTTTTATTTCTGTGTAGCTTAGAAGAAGATCATTTTGTGTGAATGTCTCATCTCTATGGGAACTCTAAGAAATTAGAGAAAGAATTGGCAAAGTTGGAACAAAAGCAAACAAATTTCATTCCTTTAGTCCTTTTGTTGACTCTAAATGTCTAGTCCATCTATGGTTTTTCCTGTTCTTATGCTGAAATTCTTCACCTTCCCACTTTTTATTGCCTCTGCTACCTGTGAGACAGATTGTCCTTCTTAGACCCTCATTGTGAGGAGAAAAGAATTTGCTATCATAGGTAATAGTACCAGCAGGAAAGTTGCTTTCATTTCAGCTGAAGCATTTCAGAATCTGAGGTAAAGGAAATGTTCTTGTTCTAGTGCTTTGCTTTATTTCTTTTCTTTCTCCTTGATTAAAACTAAAATTCTGTAAGTGGCTACTTAGTTCTATAAGTGGTTACTTTCCTGCTGATCTTCAAATCAATCTTTAATAGTGTTCTCTCTCTGTCGGTAATGTAACACCAACATCCATACAGATAGCGGCCAACTTACAATGGTTTGAATCACAATTGTTCAAATTTATATGGTGTTAAAGGGATATGGGTTGAGTAGAAAATGTATTTCAAATTTTGACTTTTGTTCTTTTCTGGGGCTAGTGCTGGGCAGTACAATTCTCCCTCAAGAGGCTGAGCTGTGGCAGAGAGCTGCAGCTCCCGGTCAGGCATGGGATCATGAGGGTGAACAACTGACACATTTACAACCATTCTGTACCCATACAGTCTTTGTGTTTTTCACATTCAGTATATAGTATTCAATAAATTGCTTAAGAAATTTAACATTTTATTATAAAATACGCTTTGTATTAAATGATTTTTCCTGACTGTAGGCTACTGTAACTGTTCTGAGCATGTTTAAGGCGGGCTAGGCTAAAAGCTATGATGTTCAGTAGGTTATGTGTATTAGATACTTTTCAACTTGCAGTATTATCAAGTTACAATAGGTTTGTTGAGAAGTAACCTTGTTGTAGGTCAAGGAAGATCTGTAGATAGATAAATGTGTAGGTAGATAGATAAATAGATGAAAGATAGATAGATAGATAAATATAGATAGATATAGATATACAGATATAGGAATAGGGATAGGTGTAGCTGTATCACAAACACACACACACACACAAACACACACAAACACACACTTATACACACATCCTAGAGACAGACTTTACTAGCAGAAATCTCAACATGAAATTACTTAATATTTTTAACATTTTCCAAAGTATGTACTGTTAAAAATTGCACAGAAAAATGATAGCTGAAAAGATCCACTGACACAATAACAGATTTAAGATATCAATAAGATGATGGATATAAGTTCAATATGTAAAGAGAAAGCCAGAATAAAACAATAAAATAGTATTCTTATATATCAACAAAAAACAAAATACACAAAACCATACTGAAGTTGCAGAGCTATGTGGAAAAGAAGTCAATGAACCCTCTTGTTCAGCTATAGACTCCAATAGTTACAATGATTGGAACAATAAAATCCCTGATAACAACAGAATGCCTAGAAGACTATGCCCCATGTATCCTCTTCCCTGCCCATAATTGTGAGGTGGGCTAAACACATACTGACCCCCTACCTATGACCACATGCTGTCTGTCTGCTCTCTCATGCCTACCCCCTGAACCTCTCCCTGTGAAATTCTAGGTGTTCAGCTTGTAGATGCAGAGGTCAGTTGTTAAGGCTACCTAGTTTCTTCAACAAAACTATTGTCAAATCCAGCCAGGAGCTGGGCTTCTGATTTGTCTAGTCCCCTTGGGATTCCCTGGGTTGGAGCAGGTGGCCATAGCAGCGTGCTAAGGCTTATCCATTTTTTTTCCCCAAGTTAAGAGCTATGATAGATCACTCAGTAACGTGTATTTAGGGAACTTCAGGATTTGTATAAGATTATTAGATGTATCATTCTATATAAAATAAGTAATAAACAGCTAAAAAATTAGCAATAGGTTTTTTTTTTGGGGGGGGACTAAGAAAACAGCATAATAAGAGGACCCTTGTCTCATCTCATCTTTCAAACATAACTAGATAAGTATTCCATCATTCTTAATATGAAAGAAATCAACCTGAGGACTGATAGAACAAACTCCATAACTAGAGAGAGAGAAGTCACATCAAAGAAAGTAGGAAGTGCAGAGATATGGTTTGGGGGAGAAACAGATAATAGGTACTGAGGGGGGCAAGGAGGGAACTCTGGTCATGGAAAAAGGAAAGAGAGTGGAGCACACAGAGATACACACAAGGAGAACACTTCCCCAAAGATATTGGCAGGGGAAACAAGAGGGGCTGATTTTCATGAGTTTTTGCAACCAGCAGGATTAGAAGACTGGCATTTTAAAGGTGAGTGGGCTTGGCTGGGATAGAGAACTGAGGCTGTTGCCCTACTCTACTCTTAGAAAAAAGGTAGGCAAACAACTCTCAGGTAGATAGCACAATCTGAGGGTTTCCTAGAAGGTGCATGGGAGGAACTATTCACTCTTCTTGAGGACATCTATGAGAGGTGATGTTCACAGAGTCACCTCTCAGGGTACAAAAGAGTTACTGGGTGTCATTTCCCTCCCTAACCCCTCAACATCAGTGCAGAGCAACCTGCCAAGGGCAGCATGTCCCAACACTGGCTGCCTAATCTGCTTGCTTCAAGTCCCACAACCCTGTGCTCTGGCAAAACTGCCCTTCTTGGTCAAACCTGCAACAGCTCCAGAGTGGTAAGACCCTCCTCTTAGAAGACCAATGCAGACCCCAGAGCACACAATGTCCCTAAAGCCTGGAGTTTTAAAAGTCAGCAGGCTCTGCTGGGATAGAATCCAGAGGGCATCATGTTGCTCATGGAGAGAAGGCAGGCAAACAAACAACCCAGAGGCAGATATGTGGAAACAGTGGGGAGATGATTCACTCTTCTGGGAGTGCTTCCCCAATAGCAACAAGCACAGATACCCTTCTCCTGGAACAAAGGAGCAGACTAATGCCATTTCCCTCCCCTGTTCCTCAGCATAAACACATAACCACCTTCAGTAAACAGTAGAGCTGTCTAATCTGTTTACACCAAGCCCTGCCCCCTAGTGCTCTGTACCTATTGGTTTTCTCAGGCAAGTATGCCTAAGAACTAGCACAGTGGGACCCTTCTCCAGAAGGCCAGCACAAACCCACACCCACACCACACCTCCCAACTAGTGAGTTTTGTAAGACTTTAGTTCTGGTAGAAGTACCATCAGGTCTCATTTAAAACGCAGAACAGAGAACACCTAGTTCAAAGTACCCATGCTTTGGCCAAGGTCCAAATACTGCCCACTGAAAGCAAGGAAAGCATCTGCAGATGAATTTTGCCAGGTCGAGGATCACTATCTGACCTATTCTTCATAAAGTCATTACTCTTAGAAGCAGGAACCACAACAGGCTTTTTTTTTTTTTTTTTTTTTAAGATTTTATTTATTTATTTATTTATTTGAGAGAGAGAGAGTGAGAGAGAGAGCATGAGAGGGGAGAAGGTCAGAAAGAGAAGCAGACTCCCTGTGGAGCTGGGAGCCCAATGTGGGACTTGATCCTGGGACTCGGATCATGACCTGAGCCAAAGGCAGTGGTTTAACCAACTGAGCCACCCAGGAGCCCATAACAGGCTTTTCTAACACATAGAAGAAGAGACTTAGAAAAAATGCAAAGATAGAGGAATTCATCCCAAATGAAACAAGATAAAATCACGGCCAGAGATCTAATTGAAACAGATATAAGTAATATGCCTGATGGAGAATTTAAAGCAACAATCATAATGATACTCATTTGGGTTGAGAAAAGAATTGAAGACTTCAGGGAGACACTTACTGAAGAGATAAAAGACAATAAGTCAAAACAATCAGTCAAAAATGAAAAATACAATAACTGAGATTTAAAACAGACTAGATAAAATGAAGGATGGAAGAAGCAGAAGAATGAGTGAGCGATATAGAAGATAAAAGAGTGGAAAATAATGAAGCTGGAAAAAAGAGCGAAAGAATAATTATGGAACATGAAAATAACTTTGAGAACCCAGTGATGCCATCACATCTAATAAAATTCATATTACCAGAGTCCCTGAAGAAAAGAAGAGAAAAGAGGGCAGAAAATTTGAGAAAATAATAGCTGAAAACTTCCCGAATATAGGGAAGGAAACAGACATCCAAATCCAAGAGATACAGAGAATTCCCATCAAAATCAACAAAATCAGGTCAACACCAAGACACAATGTAATTAAATTTGCAAAATACAACAATAAAGAAAAAAGCCCTAACAGCAGTAAGACAAAAGAAGTCCCTATCTTTCAAGGGAAGACCCATAAACCTAGCTGCAGATATCTCAACAAAAACAGTTCAAGCCAAAAGTGAGTGGCATGATTACATATATATAATGCCACTCACATATATATATATATATACACACATATATATATAAAATATATAAATCATGCCACTCATATATATAATATATATATAAAATCATGCTGCTCACATATATATGAAATATAAAATATTATATATATATTTATATATATATTTTTTTTTTCAAATGATGAATGGGAAAAATCTACAGCCAAGAATACTGTAACCAGCAAGGTTATCAATCAGAATAGAAGGAAAGATAAGGAGTTTCCCAGACAAATGAAAACCAAAGGAGTCTATGATCACTAAACCAACCTTGCAAGAAGTGTTAAAGGGGACTCTTTGAATATAAAGAAGAAACCAAAAGTGACAAAAATGAGAAAAGATCAGAGAAAATCTCCAGAAACAATGACACAAAAGTAATAAAATGGCACTAAATACATATCTATGAATAACCACTTTGAATATAAATGAATTAAATACTTCAATTAAAAGACACAGGGTATCAGAATGGATGAAAATACAAAACCCATCTATCTATATGCTGCCTACATGAGACTCATGTTAGATCTAAAGACACCTGCGGATTGACAATGAGGGAATAAAAATACACTTATCATACAAATGGATGTCAAAAGAAAGCCAGAGTCACAGTGCTTATGTCAGACAAAGTAGACTTTAAACCAAAGACTGTAGGGGCACCTGGGTGGTTCAGTTGGTTAAACAGCTGCCTTCAGCTCAGGTTATGATTTCCGTGTCCTGTGATTGAGCCTTGTTTTAGCTCTCCTCAGTGGGGAGTCTGCTTCTCCCACTACCTCTGCCCTCCCAAGTAAATAAATAAAATTTTTTAAAAAAATTAAAAAATAAATAAAAGACTGCAAAAAGAGATGAAAGGCACTATACTGTAATAAAGGGGGCAATCCAACAAGATCTAACAGTTATAGATATTTATGCCCTTAACTTGGGAGCACCCAAATATACAACACAATTAATAAACTTAAAGGAACTCATTGATAATAATACAGTAGTAGTAGGGGACTTTAACACCACACATCAATGGACAGATCATCTAAGCAGATGAACAAGGAAACAATGGTTTCAAATGATACACTGGACAAATAGACTTACCAGATATATTCAGAATATTTCATCCTAAGCAGCAGAATATACACTTTTTTCAAGGACACATGAGATATTCTCTAGAATAGATCACATACTGGGTCACAAATCGGACTCTAACAAGTACCCCCCCAAAAAAAAAAATCATTTGCAGGCATATTTTCTGATCACAATGCTATAAAACTTGAAGTCAACCAGAAGACAAATATTGGAAAGACCAAAAATACATGGAGGTTAAACAATATGCTAGTAAAGAATGAATGGGTAAGGGGTGTCTGGGTGGCTCAGTCTTTTAGTGTCTACCTTCAGCTTGGGTCATGGTCCCAGGATCCTGGGATTAGCCCTGTGTCAGATTCCCTGCTTGGCAGGGAGCCTGCTTCTCCTCCTATTCCCCCTGCTTGTGTTCCCTCTCTCACTGTGTGTCTCTCTGTCAAATAAATAAAAATCCTAAAAAAGAAAAAAAAAAAAAAAAGAATGAATGGGTCAACCAGGAAATAAAAGAAGAAATTTTAGAAAAGTGCATGGAAACAAATGAAAATGAAAGCACAACAGTCTAAAACCTTTGGGATGCAGCAAAAGTGGTCATAAAAAGGAAGTATATAGCAAAGCAGGCCTTCCTCAAGAAGCAAGAAAAATCTTAAATAAGTAACCTAACCTAACACCTAAAGGAGCTAAAAAAACAAAACAAAACAAAACAAAAACAATAAATGTAGTATAAAGCCAATAGAAGAAGGGAATTAATAAAGATTAGAGCAGAAATAAATGATATAGAAACAAAAAGCCCAGTAGAACAAATAAATGAAACCAGGAGATAGTTCTTTGCAAAAAATTTAATAAAATTGACAAATCCCTAGGCAGTCTTATCTGAAAGAAGAGAGGAAAGACCCCAAGAAACACAATTGCAAGTGAGAAAGGTGAAATAACCAATACCACAGAAATACAAATGATTACAAGAGACTATTATGAAAAACTACATGCTAACAAATTGAACAAACTAGAAGAGATGGATAAATTCATAGAAACATATAAACTACCAACACTGAAACAGGAAGAAATAGAAAACTTGAAAGACCAGTAACTACTCAAGATATTGAATCACTATTCAAAAATCTCCCAACAGAAGTCCAGGGCTAAATGGCTTCACAGGGAACATTTAAAGAATGTTGAACACTTAAAGAAGATTTAATACCTATTCTTCTCAAGCTGTTCTACAAGATAGAAATGGAACAAAAACTTCCAATTCATTCTATTAGACAGCATTCCCTGATACCAAAGCCAGATAAAGACTCTACTAAAAAATAGAACTACAGGCCGATATCCCTAATGAACATGGATACAAAAATTCTCAACAAAATACTAGCAAATGGAATCCAATAGTACATGAAAAGAATCATTAACCATGATCAATAGGATTTATTCCTGGGCTGCAAGGTGGTTCAATATTTACAAATCAATCAATGTAATACACCACATTAATGGAAGAAAAGATAAAAAAACTATAGGATCCTCTCAATGGAAACAGAAAAAGCATTTGACAAAGTTCACTATTCATGGTTAAGAACCCTCAACAAAGTAGTGATAGAGACAGCATACCTCAAAATAATATAGCCCATATATGAAAAACCCATAGCTGATATCATCCTCAATGGGGAAAAAACTGACAACTTTTTCTCTATGGTCAGAACCAAGACAGGGATATCCACTCACACCACTACTATTTAATATAGTACTGGAAATCATAGCCACAGCAATCAGAAAACATAAGGAAATTAAAGGCATTCAAATGAACAAATGAATTCAAAGGAAGAAATAACTTTCAATATTTGAAGATGACATAATACTCTATATAAAACACCTAAAAGACTTCACTAAAGAATTGCTACGAGTAGTATATGAATTCAGTAAACTTGCAGGATACAAAATCAATGTACAGATATCTGTTGCATTTCTATACACCAATAATGAAGCAGCAAAAACAGATATCAAAGAATCAATCCCATTGACAATTGCAACAAAAATCATAAGATTTCAGGGAACAAACCTAACCAAAGAAATAAAAGATTTGTACTCTGAAAATTATGAAACATGGATAAAAGAAATTGAAGATAACACAAAGAAATGGAAAAACATTTCATGCTCATGGACTGGAAGAACAAATATTATTTAATGTCTATATTCCCCAAACCAATCTACACATTTAATGAAACCCCTATTAAAATACTAACACTTTTCCCAGAGTTAGAACAAACAATCCTAAAATTTGTATGGAGCTACAAAAGACCCCAAATAGCAAAAGCCATCTTGAAAAGAAACACAAAGCTGGAGGCATCACAATTCTGGACCTCAAGTTATATTACAAAGCTGTGGTGATAAAGACAGCATGGTACTGACACAAAACAGACAAAAGAATATCCAGTGGGAAAAAAAGGCAGTCTCTTCAACAAATGGTGTTGGGTAAACTGGACAGCTACATGCAAAAGAATGAAACTGGACCACTTTCTTACACCATACACAATAGATATTCAAAATGAATCATAGACCTAAATGTGAGACAGGAAACCTTTAAAATCCTGGAGGAGAAGATAACAGTAACCTTTTGACATTGGCCATAGCAATTTCTTACTAAGTATGCCTCCTGAGGCAAAGAAGACCAAAGCAAAAATAAACCATTGGGACTTCATAAAAAACAAACAAACAAACAAAAAAACAAAAAAACACTTCAGCACAGCAAAGGAAACAATCAACAAAACTAAAGGGCAACCTATGGAATGGAGAAGATATTTGCAAATGACATATCTGATAAAGGGTTAGTATCCAAAATATATAAGGAATTTATCAAACTCAACACCCCAAAAGGAAAAAATCTAGTTAGAAAATGGGCAGAAGACATGAATAGATATTTTTCCAGAGAAGACATCCAGATGGTCAACATACACATGAAAAGATATTCAATATCACTCATTGTCAGGAAAATACAAATCAAAGCTGCAATGATATATCACCTCACACTAGTCAGAACGGTTAAAATTAACAACAGGAAACAACATTGTTGGTGAGAATAAGGAGAAAAGAGAAAGTTTATACACTGTTGGTGGGGTGCAGCCATTCTGGGAAACAGTATGAAGGTTCCTCAAAAAGTTAAAAATAGAGCTAGCCTACAATCCAGCAATTGCACTACTATGTATTTACCTAAAGGATAAATAGTAATTTGAAGGGATACATGCACCCTGATATTTATAGCATCATGACTAACAGTAGCAGATTATGGAAGAGCCTCTGCAACTACTGAGATTAGTAACATCCTTTGTCTCTGACCCAGGAGGCTCGTGTCTTCAGCACTTATGAAACTGGCAAGCTGATTTATAACTTGCAAATAGTGTAAAATCTCAAATCCTTCATGAATCTCAATATGACTTATATAGAAGGGGAAAAAATGAAAATTAGAGCCAGAGATATTAAGAAGAACAAATTTGTGAAATAACCACTTAATATGCGATAAAATTGTTTATATAAAGTTTTAAAGTAGCCAAAATTTACTATAGATTTTTTTTTTCTGAGAATATACATATGTAGTGAATGTATAAAATTACTCATATATATGATAGACTTCCACGGCCAAATACAGATGGAGCAGGATCAGAAAAGAGTACCCAGGGAATTTCTAAGGCACTTGTAATAGTTTTTAAGAAAGAACAAATCTGTGCTCGGGGGGATTCTGGTTTCTAGTCTGACATATAAAGAGATGGGAAGCCATCATTCCTACCCTTACAACAGGAAAAAAGCTGAACAAATTAAAAATCAACAACTCTTCTTATATCTATCAGAAAATTGAGGTCACAGGAAAAACTGCTACCACAAAAATTGGAAAGATAGGTGAATAGGGAGAATCACAGTTTATTTGGAAAAGAAACCAAGGAGCAGAAGCTTGTTGCTGGAGATAGCACTAGAAAGAACTTTCAAATTCTAATTGATGGGTTTCTGGATGCTTAGTGATCTGGAGAGTTAAAATCTGGGACAGGGGTGGGGGTAGTCTTAGGGAGTGAGTCTTTGGGAGGGCTCAAAATACCTATTTGAATGGCCAAAATCTGAAACAACAAATGGAGAGGACATAGCACAATAGGAGTCCTCATTCATTGCTGGTAGGAGTGCAGTATGAGCCAGCCACTCCAGAAGACAGTTTAGTGCTTTCTTACAAAGCTAAACATATTCTTACCATATGATCCAGCAACTGGGCTCCTTGGTATTCACCCAAAGGACTTAAAAACATTTCCATACAAAAGCTGCCCATGGATAATTATAACAGCTTTATTCATAATTGCAAACTTTTGGAAGCAATTTTGATGTCCTTCAGTAATGAATGGATAAATATACTGTGGTGCATCCAGACAATGGAAGATTATTCAATGTTAAGAAGAAATGAGTCCTCAAGCTATGAAAACATATATTAGAATTGTAGTACATATTACTAAGTGAAAGATGTCCATCTGAAAAGGCTGCAGACTGTATGATTTTAGCTAGAAGACATTCCAGAATCAGGAAAACTATGGAGGCAAGTAAAAGATCAGTGGGCAGCCACGATGGAGGTTGGTATGAAGAGCCAGAGCACAGGGAGTTTTTAGGACAGTGAAAGTATTCTAATACTATAGCAGTGAGCACATGCCACTTCATATTTGTCCAAACCCATTGAATGTACAACATCAAGAGTGAACCCTAAGGCAAACTATGGACTTTTGGATAATTATGATGTGCCAAAGTAGTTTCATCAATTGTAAAAAGTGTACCATTCTGGCAGAGGAGGGAGACTATGCATGTGTGGAGCAGAACTCTTGGAACTCTATACTTTCGACTCAACCTGCTGAGGACCTAAAACTAACTAATAACACCTATTAAAAACAAACAAACTAAAGCCTTGGGAGCTAGGATGGCTCTTCATAGACATAAAGAAAAGGGAGTATATTTTTAAATTCCCCAATGACAGATATTGGTCACAGACAGTCTCTGAGAAATTGTCTAATTTGGGGCAAAGCAGGTCCTTTCACCACTGACAGCTGTAAGGGTTGGGCTATGTTCTGAGCATAACATTTCTCACTGGGGCATAAATGATTCAGTATATCTTGAAGACATGGCATAGTCGCCATTACAGTAGGTTTTATTTATTTTAGGAAGTGCCTTGGAATAATAGAAAGAGGATCTTCAACTTATATTCGACATGAAAAATAAAATTTAATATATAGTGGAGCCTGGGTAGCTCAGACAGTTAAGCATCTCCCTTCGGCTCAGGTCATGATCCCAGGGTCCTGGGATCAAGCCCCACATGGGGCTCTCTGCTCAGCAGGGAGGCTGCTTCTCCCTCTCCCTCAACCTGCCACTCTGCCTACTTGTGCTCTCTCTCTGTCAAATAAATAAATTAAATCTTAAAAAAACATTAATTATCTACATAATATTGTTGTTTATCCCACAAGTATTTATTGAGCAGGACAAGCCTTGTGCTGCACAATTAATGTTGAAATCAATATTCACCATGTGTATTAACAATGATTTTTGTTACATAAAACTTAATTGGGATAAAATAGCTTCAAAGATGAGCTAAAAAGAGTTCTGTGTATACTGATGACACCTTTTTACTTAATATTAATGAAAAGATGTGAAGATAATTACCATGAGAATTTTTCTAGTGGTTTCATTAATCACTTTGTAGATTTGTATTCATGTACTTTATAGGTAGTCATTTTATTTGAAAAGCTACATATTCTTTATAACCAAATTTCCCCCTTATCTTTTGTTGTCGTTGTTGTTGTCTATCAAGAGGGACATGCTGACCTCTGGACTTGTACTATAAATAAATAAATAAATAAATAAATAAATAAATAAATAAATGGAGGGTGGAAGAGGCACTATTTTCAGCTCAGTTGGCAAGTCAATACTTTAACTCTTGGGAATTAGACCTTGCTGAGGCAGCAATCCTTTCCTTTTTATTGTACTTGATACCAGGCTGGGTTTGTTCTCCATTTGGTACTGTGATGTACTGGGCTGCTGGATTTGGTGCAGCTATTATTACTTTAAAAGAAAACAATTGTGTATTTAATCTCAGTGTGTTTAATTGTGTACTTGGTATGTCCACAGTCAGGGATACTTAAAGATAGATTTTGGAGCTATGGCTTTGGAAGTTTGAAAAGACTTATCTAATGTTTTTAGGTAGTCCCAACCCATTTATTTAGACTTTTCTTGATGTTACCCCAAATTTGAAAGAATTTTGTTTAATTTGTGTTTAGTTTATTATGAACTAAGGATAAAGATATGGATTTGATGCAAACTTCATGGGTATTTTTATTCTGAAATTTCTTCCCCTAAGGGATGATGAAACTCTTCTTTTAAAACTTTCTGGTTGAAGTAATTGAGTTTTTTTATTTTTATTTTTATTTTAAAGATTTTATTTATTTATTTGACAGAGATCACAAATAGGCAGAGAGGCAGGCAGATAGAGAGGGGGAAACAGGCTCCCTACTGAACAGAGAGCCCAATGTGGGACTCGATTCCAGGACCCTCGGCAGAGCCAAAGGCAGAGGCTTTAACCCACTGAGCCACCCAGTTACACCCATAATTGACTTTTTAAAAAATGGGATCTTATTAGTCTAGAAAAGAGGGGAAGTTGAGAATGATTTCTGAATGTGACCAGGAACACCGTGTCTAAGTTGGCAAGGAAGATTCACTTTTTTATTTTCTAAATAGAGCAATGGGTGTAGCAGGAGGGATTAAGTTCAGGTTATACTCAGAGACTTATTGAAGTTTTTTAATAATACTCAATATAAAATCTTCAAACTATATAAAAATTTATGTTAAAAAGGAAACCCCATGGTGCCCCTTCAGCAATTTTTAGGGTTATTTACTATTAAAAATTTAGTCTGTATCAGTGTACACTTGATAATGCATATATGTGCATATGTTTGTCAATGTATTTTCTGATTTAGAATGGGATATATAATTTTCTTCTTCAACTCAAAATTTTCATTTTATATTATGTTATATTTTATATTTTATATAAATAATATATATTATGTTATATTGTCATCTCATATCCACATTCTTTTAGATGGCTGGATAATATTTTACATTGTGATTTATAACTTCTTTATTGGTTGCTTCATTAATTCATTCAATATTTATATACTACTTTATACTCAGCACTGAGCATATAGTAGTAAACGACAGAAAACTTCCTGCCTTCACATAGTTTTATAAGGGGGAAATATATGACAAATGACTTTTAAAATATTTATTTTAATGGACATTAATGTTTTTAATTTTTCCCAATTACAAACAATGTTACAATGGATAAAACTACCCATTTCATCAACATGTATGAAAATATCTTTAATATAAATTCTTAGAAGTAGAATTTCTGGAAATATATAACATAGAGATAAAGTATTTTTAGGGAACAATCAACTAACATCTTCGTTAATGTATTTTACATGAACTTTTAAAAAGCTTTTGCCTTTGAAGAGATGTTTTAATTTATAATCTGTTTAATGGTAACTAGTTTCTTGATAGTATTTCCTCCCCACTGGGATAACAGTTTAGTAAGAATGTCTTTCATGTTTTTAAATGGTAAGTAAATATAAACTTGAAAGTACTACTTTTAAATTATTTTAACTTAAAGGTTAATGAAAAACAGATTTTGCTTGATGTAAATTCATGTGAGTTAGCCTGGAAAAGGGTATAAAATAGTACATTTCAAAGATGAAAATACTGTAAGATTTAGAAACATATTTTGAAGAGGAAAGAGCTCATCAGTAACTTTATTGACAAGGAACACAAGATCTGATTATATTTCACTCATATAAATGAAAATTTTATTTTGTTTGATTGTAGTCTAAGATCTGAATCACTTCAGATAAAGTCAGCAAATTATTATTAATGTTTTGGTTTTTAGAGCACTAAAATGGATGACTAAAAGCAGATTAGTAATAGTAAAATTGGAAATAAAGGAATGGTAATTTCGTCCTGGCTGACAGAGGGGATGAAGAAAGCATTTATTATTTCCTAAATGCTCCCCAACTAGTCTAAAACTTGAAATTCACTTTTCACTATAAGATATGACTTTTATTCAATAATGATTTTCAAAGATGAAGCTTTTTTTTAACTACTCATATATTATGTAATATGTAGATGTTTCTATTACTTAGAAAATAATATCAAATACCAGGTCATTTTTAGAACAGATTCTGATGGATGGAAAAAATGAAAAATAAGAAAGCTGTGAATACTTAACACTGACACAAGAAACACTAAAGTCTGAAGTCACTACCCAATTTTGACCTTGTTACTCTCATCAGGCTTTGTTATCAGTCTTCTTTGCCAGTTCCTACCTATTCCCAACTTCCAAATCCCTTCGCATGTTCCCTTTAGAAGCCACAGTACATCATCAGCAAATCTTCCTGTATCTTTAAACACATTTTTGAATTTTCCAACCTCATGTTCCAATGGACAAAATGTCATTTCCTACGGAAGCACAGCATCCCTTATTGCCATTGTAGGAGCTACCTGATTCTCCTAGAGAGAGGGTGAATGTCATCCCTATTCTTCGTTCTCTCCTTGATAAAAATATTCAGCATTAACTATTATCTTATGAGATTTACCACACAGTACTGCTTCATTTTGAATTCTCATTCCCAAAGACACTTGTCCTATATCCTACTTCAGCCAAATGTTCTATGGTAACACATACTCATGATCTCATTATAAATGACTTCAAATTCTCTATAATCTAAAATGTATATATCTGCTATATTCTATCAGCACCTCCTATTTTTTCACTTCCTTCACTCAATTACCCTTACTCAGTTGCTCTTTTATTTAGAATAAGAATCTCAATTTTATTGTCGTAATTCTATGAACTGCCCCTCACTCCCTTTACATCTTCTCTCCTCTCCCTACTAAACTTCAACATTATGTTCAATCATTATAATCAGTCCCTTGCATATCGTTGATTCCCTTGCCTCACCTGCTTCCTTGTACTCAAATTCAAAACTTTTGTTACTTCCAATTTCTACATAATCTATGCCTGCTCTGGTTGGAGACTGCTGACTATTCTCACTTTAAATTTATGTCCATGGACCTCAAGTAGCTCGAATGCAATCATACTATACTTCCCCAGTCAATTCTTTTTTTCATACTCTCAGATGACAATTTTACTGTCTTCTCAAACTTGTAAGACCTTCTCCATCATCTTCACTCTCAGACTATGATGTTGTTTGGGGTTCACAGAGAAATTAGAAGCAATCATGAGAGATGGAAACTCTAAGAAAGAACAATAAAAAATTTCTAGAAATAAAAAACACATTAACAGGAGTGAAGAATACTTTCAATGTGCTTTTCAGTAGACAACAGAGCCAAGAATTAGAGATCTTGAAGGTAAGTCAATAGAAATTTCCCAAACCAGAGGCAATGAAAAAAAAAAAAATGGAGAGAAGACAAACAAACAAACAAACAAACAGAACAAGACATCCAAGAAATATAGGATGGCTCTGATAAAGTTGTCCTTCTCCCATACCCCAGAAAATGTATGGGAATGTTCTAAGTTTATTTCATAAGAGCTACTTTTACTCTTCTATTGTGAGAGCAACAACAGAATTATTGGCAGCTTTTTTATTCTGAAATTCCAGTAGGACTCCTGGATTTAAAACTCACCAAAGCGTGGGGGCCCTCTTCTCTCAAGCTATCCACACTCAGCATTCAGAAACTTAGCAAAATGACCACTTAAGTGTTTCCACTGGTTTAAGCTCCAGTGGCTTCTGTTCCAGGTAAACAGACCTCAGCTGCCTCTCTCTGGATGAACTTGTCTCTGGATTTCAGGGTGGTATTTTGTTCTGAAACCTCATTTTACTGTTCAGTCTAAGAAAAAGTATTGAATTTTAGTTTATTCAGCTTTTTCTTCTAACAAGAAAAAGGAATGTCAACTTCCTAGTTCTTTACTTGTTGGAACTGAAACCAGAAGTCTATACTCTTTTTTTTTTCCTTCTCTTTCTCTATACATATTTAATCAAAACTATATTTTTTTAACCAACATGGCAAATATTGGGTGAGTTTCTAATGACCTTCAGAAAAATTGGCCTTTTTCCTGAGGGCTGTCTGATTTCTGAAATAATTTTTTACTCTTAGCCTTTTTTATGACATAATTGCATTAGTTTATTATTGCTGTTGTAATATATTGCCACAAAGTAGGTGGCTTAAACAATGCAAATTTATTATCTTATATTGTGTGGGTCAGAAGTCTGGTTTAGGTGACAGTAGGCTAAAATCAACATGTTGCCAATGCTGCATGCATTCCTTTCTGGAAGCTCTAGGGAGAATTTGTTCCCTTGCTTTTCCCTATTTTTTTAGGTTAATCACATTCAATGTCTCATGGCCCTTTACCTTCATCTTAAAAGTTAGCAATGATGAATTGAGTTCTCCTCACAACACATCTGTGTTTCCTCTTCTTCTTATGGATCCTTGTTGACAACATTGGATCCACCTGCATAATTAAAGATAATCACCTTAGCTAGACTTTATTAGTAATCTAAATTGTATCTGCAACATTAATTTCCCTTTACATGCAAGGTAAAATAGTCACAGGTTCCAGGGATTGGCATGTAGATATCATTGAAATGCCATTATTCTGTCCACCAACTATAGAAATAAATTTTAATTATTTAGGAATAATGAAAAAAAACTGCAGTGGGGATAACCACAAGAGGGGCTATTTAAAAATGTTTCTAAGGCTGCTCTGAGTTGTTCTCATAAAAAAAAACTTCTCTTTTTTCATCAGTTCTTTTTATTTTTATAATTTTTGTTCATTTAACTGAAATGACATTATCATTGAAAAAACTGTGATTCTCAGATTGCCAATTTTCTTTTTTTCTAAACAATTTCAGTGAATTACAAAAAAAGAACACTTTACAGTGGATTTGGGGTATGGCTCAAATTCCAGCAATACAAAATATTTATTTAGGCACTATTTTCTTACTAAGATCTAGATGTTTAACCTAACAGTAACAAAACATTCCTCTGAGAGTATCATACTGTATGGACCAGGACAAGTTAGATGTTGACCTCATCCTCCATATACAATAAAATAATTATATATTCTTTGATTTTGATATGAGCATGTAAGACATAATCTTCTATATAATTATTTTCTATAAATGTGTTTGAGGTTTATTAATTCTGATAGTTTGTCTTATGGAAATTGTATAAGCTGTGTAGTTATATGTTAATGAGAAGTCAAATCTCTGAGGATCTTGTTCTGTGATATGTGAAAGAAAAGTGGATGCCTCCCAAATCTACACTGTTTGGGCATTTTTAGTCTTTTTCCAATATTCAGAGGTAAATTAGCTGTGTTGCCATGGTAACTTTTCCACACTTCTCTTCAGCCATATATTAGTGCAAGGTGACACTGATAACCACTCCTATATACTTAAGACATGAAAAACTACAATGCTTAATATGGGCTAATTCATTAATCAAAAATATTTATTTTGCAATCCAAGCACAAAAAGTCATATTCATTGAGTCTGAATTCTAACGAATGGTTAATTATAAAGCTTCATACAATATTAACAATATGTCAAGGAAATATTCAATCATTGCTATTGCTTTTCTATACTTATAGAAAAGTATAAATCAGCAAACTGATTTGACGCAAAATGTATCAAATGTCAAAGTTAATATTTACAGTGAGTGGATTTTCCTTCCTATAATGAGAACTCTGCTCCTATTGGGCCAGTCATCCTACAGAAAACTTCTATGACTTGTGAAAAAAATTATGAAAAATTAACCTCTAAAAGAATTGGTGTTTGACCAAAGCACACCAAATTAGACCAAGGAAATTAAATGCGGGTCCTCCTTTGCCATTCACATTAGAGAAAAAACGATAGAGTTTGAGATAAGCCAAGTTAACTGCATGCTAAAGCAAAAAATAATAAAATAAAATGAAATAATAATATAATATAAACTAATAAATAAAATGTTTATCAGTACAAAAGAAACAAAGATCCTTCAGATAAAGGTTTCCACAATAGCATATCATCCACTAAATTTCCAGAATAGGCTTTGGAATTACTAACCATAAAGATTAATAGGGAAATGTAAGTCATAAATAAAAGAAAAGCCAATCAATGGAAACAGAAACTGAATGACATTGATACTGAATTTAAAGCATCTATAATAACTGCTCAAAGAAGTATAGGGTAATGGACTTGTAATATATTTTTTAAAGGAAATATCATAAAAGAAGAAATAAAAAGAGAGAGAGAAAGAGAGAGAAATGAAAGAAGGAAGGAAGGACGGAAGGAAGGAAGGAGAACCATGTAGAAATATAAGACATAGTGTTGTATCAGAAATAGAAATAATATCAGACAGAGTTAAGAGCAATTTAGAGATGACAGAAAAGTGAATACAATTGATAAATTGAAATCATTCAGTTGGGAAAAAAGAAAGAAAAGAAAAGTTTTAAAAATTATCAGAGTTCAGGGACACCTAAGTGGCTCATTTGGTTTTGTCCAACTCTTGGTTTGGCTCAAGTTGGGGTCTCACAGTTATAGGATGGAGCCCGGCACCAGGTCTCTGCTGAGTGCAATGTCTGCTTCCACTTCTCTCTACCTCTCCCTCCTGCTCTCTCTTTCTCTTAAATAAATAAAGAAAATCTTAGGGAAAAAAAGCTATAGAAATGAGCAGAATTCAGTTTTGTGACTATAGGACAATATCAAGTGGTAATTGGAATGCTAGAAAGAGAAGAAAACAGAAAAAAAAGTTGAAATTATAGTATTTGAAAATTACCCATATTTGGTTAACTGAATCCTGCCAAGAAACAGACGAGTGAGTTTGGAAGTGAATTCTCTCACCAGTGAATCTTTTTATAAAACTAAAGCCCCAACCAACAGCTAAACTAGTCACATGAGAGACCTTCAGACAGAAGAATTAACTATGCTATGTCTGGATTTCTAATACTTTAAAAATAATAAATATTTGGTTTTTTAAGGTGAAAATTGGGGGGAAATTCATTACATGCAATATATGACTAATATATGTAATAAAGTTGAAAGTAAAAGGATGGTGTGCTAGATCAAGTTCGTATAATTTCCCAGATCCACTCACCCATGGATTTTCTGCTTGACTTTACTGATGGATCTCTGGGAACATAATGGAGCAACAACATAACTCTTTAGCTCACAGAAGGTATGATTAACTCTTAAACATGCATTTTGTGATAAATTCTGTTTTGTCATGGTTCCAATACTATATTTATTAATTTTATATTGTTTTAGTTCCTATGAAATTTTGATTTATAGGCTCATTTTGTCAGAAAGGGCTTATTTTCATTTTTGTGATTTTGTGGTTATGTAGTTGGCTACCTAGGCTTTTATTCCTACATCCCAACACAAAACAGGGGTATTTCAGAGCTGTGCACGGGTCTCATCTGATGCATTGTTTTGTTTCTGGTCTATAGATTCTATCTGCATCTTCTTCTGGGCCCTTTTCTCAATTGAGGTTTCACAGTGCCCAAGTTTAAGTATTGAACATAATCTAGTTTCCTATTTCTCATGGAGAACTCTCTCTGCTTTACAGCACCTGAATTCAACCCTGCTTTTGCAGTTTCTCAGAGTGGCCACATACTGTATCTCCTAAACCAGGCTGCACTTAGGAATAAAAAATGGCACTACTAATAACTATGTTTAAGAACAAATGTAGGGCGCCTGGGTGGCTCAGTTGGTTAAGCGATAGCCTTCGTCTCAGGACATGACCCTGGCCCAGGATCCAGTCCCATTTTGAGCTCCCAGCTCAGCAGGGAGTCTGCTTCCTCCTTTGACCCTCCCCCCTCTCATGCTCTCTCTCTCTCTCAAATAAGTAAATAAAATCTTAATAATAATAATAATTAATAATTAATAATAATAATAATAATAATAAACAAGTATAAATGTAAACTGTACCAAGTAAGACAGAGTCTATAGATAAGCATAACTAGCACATGGTTTCAAAACTTCACTTTGTACCACTGATTCATTCCATCTATTTTTGTTTTCCTTTCCCTGACTTTTTTCCATTCCTATATGTTGGAATTGATGAGGTCATATCAAGCTTGACTGAACTTGAAGTTAAACTACTTCTCAATCTTATTTTATAGCTTCCAATTTTATGTGCTTTCAATTATTGCTCTAAACTCAGAATGGGTTTCACACATTGCCATGTGCATTTCTCAGGTCCAAATTCAGTAATTCCTGCCGTAGGGTGTAAGGGATTAGCCATTAGTACCTTCATATAACAATTCCTATCATTAAAATACAGTTTAATAGAATTTATTTATAGTGGTATTTTCCTATCTCTATTTTCAAATTGGTGAGAATTTGATTGTTCTTCTCATGAGATTTTAAAAAATAATTTCCATCAGTTTGGTTCAAGAACCTGAGTGTAAGTCTAAGGAATTGTCGTTTATATTCTATTTCTGCTTTTTTTCTTCTTTTTTGATCACTTATGTGATTAAGTGATTTTATGACATTATAATCTGCCTAGATAGACATTATTGTGGAGTAATTTCCATATCACCCTATTTATCTACAGGTAACTATATAAATATCTCTATCTAGCTATCTATCATCTATCTGTTTTTAAGAACATATTATCTGTCAGCTTTACTATAAGATTTTCAAGGGAGGTAACCATACATTACTATTATTTTTAATTTCTCCTTAGAGCCTTTGCATTTTAGTCATTTTAAGGACTTATTAAAGAGAAAAAAATTGAATTGCCACAATAATTTAAAATCCATGAATACTTCTTAGATTAATATCATGAAGACATAAATCCTGCTTTATTAAATAACATTAAGAACTGTCTCAAAAATATTAAGTAAGACTTCATGGTATATAAAAGATTTTAAGTAACTACTGAACTCTTCTTTTTAACTCCAGATTTCCTGAAACTGACATAAGCATTAATGCTTGCATTTTGGCAGGGAGTTAACAATTTACATTCTAGTTAAATCAGGTAAAGTTTATTCCTCCTTACTTTAATTAAGCCAGCCCCTTCTATAGATATAAGAAACAAGTCAGGAGTCTGGTTTTTACATCTATTGGTATCTCTCATAAAAATTAACAAGGGGCAAAAAACAGCAAGATGTTTTTGAATGTTCTTAATTCTCAACAAATGAGAATTTCTAGAAAAGTATTCATTTTAGATAAAACTGAAAAATGATATTAAAAGTGAAATTATTTTAAACAAAGGAACAGAAGAAAGTCTGATGAAAAAGTTGTTGAATTATTTTGTCAAGTTCAGTGAAAGAGTACTAAATGTTCAATGGCATTAAATGAGGATAAGCTTAGAATGAGATTGTTCTAACAAGATTAATGCCTCCAGAGAATACTTAATGTACTTTTAAAATGTCATGTTGGTGGGATTTCCATAGATAGGGATATTAGACACACATATAGATATTAACTAATATTTGCTTTGCTTTGACAATTATTTATTACTGCAAGTCTAGGACAGGACCCAGAGCAATAGATTAAAACACTTTATACAGCCAGTGAGAGTTAAGTTAACCAGTTGCCAATAGGTTTTTTAATTGGAAAATTGCTGACTAGACCCAGGCATGCTAATTTTTTAAAATTGCCTTTCTATATGAGACAATTCAATTCAGTAAATTGAAGATATGAGAAAGAAGCAGATATTTTCCATCTCCCATATTTTGTAATTACATAAAAAGGATAGCCAGATATTCTACAACTAGACACTTTAGTCCCAGAAAAACAAGCAGTATCATATAACTCTGTTTCTTTGCTCATATGGAGCTTTACGATTTCCTGTGAACCAAGTTTAACTCTATTCCTTTGCTATGAGTCTCATGGTTGTGAATGAGCTAGTAGTAATAATATCCAGGAGCCTAGTTTAAAATGTTTCATCTAGAAAATGTAGTGAATGCCCCTGGAGTTTATGTAGTAAAATAAAAAAAATAAATAAAAATCCTTCATTTGAAATCACAAGCTCTTGCCTATTTAATACACTGTGTTGTTATGTCTTCTGGGTAATGAATCCTTTAGTGTTGCAAGCTATTGTTCTTATCAAAACCCTAATAAAACTTCCAACAAACCAGGTGAATTAAGAGAAATATTGACAAGTAAAGAAATCCATTTTCTTTGCTATGAGGGAGCTCTAGATAGCAATAATTGACAGAAACATGTTCATTCCAGACTGTGTGACCACAGGTAATTGCACTTTCCTTTCTTATACACATGTAGCCATTTAACAATTCTTTCTTTAAATGAAGTTTTATACAGATTATAGAAGCCAGTGCACACATTGAGGTCTCAGAAGCTGGAACAGGATATGTGGTTTATTAAAATGATCATATCACAAAACTTCAGCAAAGTTCTTCATATTTCAGGCTTACCAGCTCCTTGTTGACTATATATGTTTTAATAATGCAAGACCCAAAATAAAACAGAAGCTGGAAACCCACTGCTTGCTTTGATTTGAAGAATTTATTATCAAAACAACATTTTAAATATTTAACAAGGAATGGTGAAACTACTGAAACCCTCTAGCCCTTCTGGGCCGTAACTGTCAATTTCTGCTAGTTAGTTTTATTTTTAGCATTGGCTTCCAAACTCTATTTCAGACTGAATGTGCTTGTCCATTAAAGACAACTAACTCTCTGAGTGGTCTCTGAGACAGGATCTAGGATGCTCTTCTGTTCTTGATACCATTAGACGAAGCAAAAATCTAGCACAGCACACCTTCGATAACTTATTCTTGGCCTATGGATTGATCAGATCTTTTTTTACATGGAAGTTGCTGAGAGTGAATGTGTGTGATTTTACTCACCTAGCAAATTCACAATACTGGTACATTTTGTTTAAGGTATCCAAGAAAAGGCAAACGCAAACTGTATTACCAAATACTTCAAAATAGTCTTCTGACGAGCTGGACTTGATAATATGGAAAATTCTAAACTAGATAATACCTAGAGCCCTGGATCTCTGCAGATCCCAATGCCAATTTTGCTCCTCTTACACATTGACCACCTAACAAAAAGTATCAGATCTTTGGTGCCTACCATGGTTCCCAGAACATAGCAAATGCTAAATTAATATTGTTGAATGCATAAGTGAATATCACTCTCATGACCATGAAAGACAAGTCCAAGTCTACAGCAAAAAACCCAGAGAAGAGGAAAAAATATAATTGTCTGCTCATCTGATAAAGCTCATCCCTACAAAATGTGAGTTAGTGGTTTTGATATTGCATGAAAAATAAACACACAAAGGAAACATCAACAACATTAATGTTTTTCATGGGAGTACAATGAGGGGAGGCATAGGAGGCATTCCCAAGCTTCTAAGCTAGGGAATTATGAATAAAGCTACTATAAATAGCTCTGTGCAGGTTTTGTGAACATTATTTGTAATTCATTTGGGTAAATACTAAAAAGTGCAGTTGCTGGGTGTTTGGTAAGAATATCTTTAGCTTGGTAAAAAACTGCTAAACTGTCTTCCAAAGTGGCTGAACGATTGTGCATTCCCACCAACAGTGAATGAGAGTTTCTGTTGCTTCACATCCTCCCCAGCAATTGGTATTGTGAATGTTTGGGGTTTTATCATTCTAGCAGGTTTACAATGGTATCACATCATGGTTTAAATTGAAATTCCTGAATGACATATAATGTCAACCATCTTTTCATATGCTTATTTATCAGCTATATATTTATCAGCTGTATTCTGTTATATTTCAAGATGTTTTCTGTTCCTATCTTCTATAAAAATATGAATGAATTTTTCACCTATCTTTGATGTGGGAAGATCCTTGAACCTCAAGAGATATGTCCCATGATATCATAAGGGTATCCCTATGGTTAGATCCTTCCAGAGTTTTTAACTCTCAGACTTGTCTACACTTAGCCTCAGGCAATTCATAAATTCCAACTCAGATTTTCTTATCCTGACATTGGTTCTTATAGTTTCCACTTATGAGTCTCTGTCCAGATATTTACCTTCTCCTGCATGGAATGCTAGAGTGGAATGGAGCTGTGTATTTTCCTTCACTTAGGTTAGGCAAGCCCTGGTAAAATCCCAATATATAGCATTGCAAAATAATGATACTCAAATATGAAAATCTCAAGCAAATAAGCAAGTTAATGAGAAGCCCATGTAAGGGTAGAAGCAAAAGTAAAATTGGACATTAGATTTTGACCTGATTTATTCATTAATTTGCTTCTTATATAATAGTGTGATAGACCAAGGTGTTACCAATTGATAGGACTCTTTCAATGACAGTTTTGTAATAATAACTTTACAAATATAGATTTGTTAGAGTTAGTTCAACTTCACCCTCTTTATGCCCAGGAACTGTACATAGCAAGTAAAAGCTGAGTAGAAATATGTACGAATAAAGCAAGTAACCTTGAAAACATAAGTATGTGGGCAGGATGTTATGAACTCCACGGTAGACAAGTCTATGTTAACAACCAGTTGTCTTGGAGATGAGATATCCAGGGCCACATAGGAAGATAATTCAGACCGCATGTTTATCAAGGCCTTACAAATAATACTGTTGTGAAATGACACAACCTGTAAACAACACTCTTTTGCTAAGAACCGTATGAGTGTCTCCTTCATTTATTTTTTTTTATGTAGCCTATTGTTACCCAAGATATTGAACCACTTTGAAATTTTCATGTTACTCTTGTTTAATATAGAAATTGAGAAGCATTATATTAGATAGCTTTATAAGGCATCTAAAATATGTTAGTAGATTATGTTAGCAGATTGAAGAGCACTTCTATTTTCACCTGACTCATTCTTCTTAAAAAGGTCAACATTTTTGTGGTAGGATTTAAATGGTGAACTGAGACCAGAATCTTATTAGAATTTCTCTTTCCTTGGCTGATAACATACACAGGCAACAGTGTTAGACACCTGCAAACAACTCAGAAGTCCTAACTTCTCTTGTCAAACCGTTGTTAACCCATTGGTTCCAGATACAAGAAAGAGCCTTCCCTCTAAGAAGAATGTAACTTGGAAAGGCAAAGTTCATTTTATATTACCTAATAAAGCTCAACATATACTACCTACCTGTTTACCAATTTCTTCAGAGGTTTTTATCCTTGCTTCATGGCAGTAATAAAGGGAAATCTTTAATTTCTTCAGATTACCGTGTTTAACAGTTCTCAGAAGAATTATATTATTGCTACTTATTTGGGAATCTGACTTGGAGTCACACAGTTGGAAAATAGATAAACCAAGATTCCAACCCAGACTTTCTGGCTCCAGAGGACTCCCCACCTCCCACAAAAAAACACATACAACACTTTCTATTTCTAGTCTCTTAAACATGCAAACTCTTAATCACATTATTGTGCACCATCATCCCAAGTTCTTCACTTTTTTTAAAATTTTCTCTAAAATAAATATCTATTTTATTCATTTATTTGAGAGAGAGAGAAAGAGAGAGAGAGATAGCAACAGGAATAGCAAAAGAGAGCATGAGCAAGGGGAGGAGGGAGAAGCAGACATCCCACTGAGTAGGGAGATTGACATGGGGCTGGATCCCAGGACTCTGGGAGCATGACCTGAGCTGAAGGGAGATGCTTTATTGACTGAGCCACCCAGGCACCCCTTAGGTTCCTCATTTTCAAATTAGTTAGTTAAGGAATTATAAAGACCTTCATGTTGCTTCCTTCCTTAATCTTTCCATTGAAAAAAATGACAATTTTCATTTAAAAGTTACATGTAGGGGCACCTGGGTGGCTCAGTGGGTTAAGACTCTGACTTCAGCTCAGGTCATGGTCTCAGGGTCCTGGGATTAAGCCGCATATCAGGCTCTCTGCTCAGCAGGGAGCCTGCTTCTCCCTTTCTCTCTATGTCTGCCTCTCTGCCTATTTGTGATCTCTGTCTGTCAAATAAATGAATAAAATCTTCAAGAAAAAAAGTTACATGTAAAGTAAAATGGATTTATATTCCTTTCTTATTATAAATGAGCTTAATGTTATGTATTTATAAATGGATGAAATGCATGAAGTTTTTTTGTTTTTGTTTTTGTTTGTTTGTTTTTATCCATTTGGTTGGTACACTAAAACCTTAACTACTTATGTAGATTTTCTATACAGTATTTTAGTGCAGAGTGGGTGATACTTACCTGGCATAAGCATAATGCTTGTATGGTGTTGCTTCAAATAGAGTCGAATTTTAAAAAAATGATCTCAGTTATCCCATGCACCACTTGATACTCATCAAATTCAGAAATAGAATAAAAAGAAAACAAGTAACTGAACTGTATTAAGAATCTGAAATTTCATTGCTTTCTGTTAAAAATTAAGGGGAATGTGGGGCACCTGGGTGGAGAAGTTGGTTAAAAGTGGGACTCTTGCTTTCAGCTCAGGTCATGATCTCCTAGTTCTGAGATCCACTGTGTATCAGGCTCTGCATTCAGCATGGAGTCTGCTTGAGATTCTCTCTCCCTCTCCCTCTGTCCCTCCCCCTCGAGGTCTCTCTCTAAAATAAATAAATAAATCTTTAAACAAAAACAATACAAAATTAAAGAGAATATATCTGAATAGTGTTTATGATTTAAAAATATATATATATTATGATTCAGAAGTATAGATAAATGACAAATAATATAAAAGTTCTTTTTGATGGAATGAGTTATGGAGAATACTGTTTGATATTAATCATAGAACTTTAATTGTGAAGCCATTTCTCTGTGATTATTCCATGTTAGAGTAAGATGAGTAATACTATTTTATTATTTAAACTTAACTGACTTTTGGGGTCACCTGGGTGGCTCTGTGGGTTAAGCCTCTGCCTTTGGCTCAGGTCATGATCTCAGTGTCTTGGGATCGAGCTCTGCACTGGGCTTTCTGCTCAGCGGGGAGCCTGCTTCCTCTCTCTCTCTGCCTGCTTCTCTGCCTGCTTGTGATCTCTCTCTCTGTGTCAAATAAATAAAATAAAATCTTTAAATTTAACTGACTTTTGGGGACAGATATAATAAATGGGGAGGATTTTTCCTAGAAACAAAAAGTAAACAACTAAAGAAATTTTATGGGGTACATAAATTGATTTATCCCTTGTGTATGTATTCATTACTCCTCTCTGCTATTTTATCCTCTTCCATTCTATTTCACAACAATATTTATGTATAATCTTAAAGATTTGTCTTTCTGCTATCCATCTGCTAGACAGTTGTCTAACATAAAACCAGCATGTTCAGAAATGTTAATGGCAACAAAATGGTCCCATATTCCTTTCTCTTCATAACTACTGAAAGAACATTCATCAGCCCATCTCTCTATGGGCATATTGAAAAAATTAAAAAGCTTGCTATGTGATCTCTACAAAATCTGGTCTTTTGGCACAAGGTTCATGATAGTAAAAAATGTAGCATTTGAATATTGCCACTGTGGAAATAGTCTCCAATTTTTATTAAAATTTCAAGTTACTTTAAAGCTTTTGGGTAATGAGAGATTCACAGTGAAGATTTCTATAATTTCGCTGGTAATTCAGGAAATTGCAATGCTATTAAAGTCAATATTCTACTTGTGCAAACAATGGAAAATCCCCAAATTTAAAAAGATAGCAGAAAGCTCCCTAAATTTAATTGCAATAGAAATGCATAAATGCAATCACACCCAAAAAACATACTGCATGATATTACTGAATGATTAATTTTAAAATGTAAACACTTTAATAGATTAACTGAGCTGCCAAAACATTTGATAAAACTCAGTACCCTTTACTAATGAAGTCAAAATAATAGAGATAAAAGTTGTTTTATAGCATATGAATACATGTCAAATTAAAAAATATTATTGAGAAAAGTATGTGTGACATTCTCATTAAAATTACAAACAAAATGATTCTGTTCCTGCCATTATTTGTTATTGTTTATGTATTTCTGACCAGTGCACTCAGATATGGAATAAAAACAAGAGATTTAATTAAAGATCAAAGAAAAGAAAACCTAAACACATGACTTGATTGATACTTAATGCAAACATTTATACTGAAATTTACAAAGGATTTTATCACAAAATAAGGATTAGTTGTTAGGTGCTTACTGTTTCCAAACACCATACAGTTTCCTGCTATCAAGTATAATGTTTCAACAATAAAAGTTATGTGACTTAGCTTGTATATCTTAGCAAATATATTCTTAAAAAAAACATGAATTTTAAGTATCCATGTGTAAGAAAATATAATATTTTAATAAATGATGAATTTAAGTAAATTTAAATTTATGTAACACAAAATTATATTTATATAAACACTAAATTTATATAAACACAGAATGCTCTGGTCATGTCTTCACTTTAATATTCTGATCCTGATAAAATTGGAAAATGTTCATTCTGCAAATAATAGTAAACTAAATTAATGAATACATTAATTCAGGAATAAAAGGGGGAAAAAAAAACAGTTCATGGCAAATCTTGCAAAAGTACCCTTTGTTGTTGACCAGACTACAATTGAATTTGACATTATCCATGTTGCATATAAGTGGAAGTTCAAAAAAAGCTCCATGTTAACATTCCTAGAAAAAAAAAATAAATAAATGAGATGGATCCTATCAAAAACATTAAACAAAGAAAGCAAGCATTCTATCATTATATCAGTGTACTATAGAAAACATCTTCCCCAGGGGTTATTTTCAAAATATTTAATCACCTATAGGGCATGGACACTGACATATGGACATATGATGACAATAAAGCTAGGGCAGGATCCTGGAACACCCACTGAGTCAAGGTAGATGGGGGATTGGGGCACGGAGGTGGTGGTGCTGTGGGTATTCAGCCCTGATAAAGACAGAAAGTGAATAAGTACACATCAAAAAATGTACCAGTTTTTCCTGACTTTCTAATACTCCCTTTGTCTGGAAATGAAGAGTATTAGAAAACTGTTCAAGGTGCCTTTTTTTTTTTTTAAGATTTTATTTATTTATTTGACAGATTGAGATCACAGGTAGGCAGAGAGGCAGGCAGAGAGAGAGAGGAGGAAGCAGACTCCCTGCTGAGCAGAGAGTCTGATGTGGGGCTTGATCACAGAACCCTGGAACCACGACCTGAGCCGAAGACAGAGACTTTAACCCTCTGAGCCACCCAGGCATCCTCAAGGTGCTCTTTTAATACAAAAATAAAAACAACAACAAAAAAAGAAAATAATAATAATAAATAATTAATAATAATGAGAATTAGCTTTTTTGAAGCCCACTATATTTTCTCCATTTGACAACAATTCTTAGTGTTCTAGAAAAAATAGTTAACTATATGGTAATAGCCCAAACTCATTGACAGTTTCACTATAATATCTGAAATTATTAGTGGATATTAGTAAACATTTTATATAATATATAGCTAAGTACATTAATTTACATGATGGGAAATTTTGCATTGTTAATATGTGATTTTGTACAAGAAACATTCATCCTATTTTTAAGAAGATTTTCAAATTAACAATATTTTAATTGTAGTGACTAAGACTATTTTCCTTTATTTGAAGATGGCAATCAGTTTAACTCATTCTTGGCGAGCAAGTTGTAAAAATAGATCTGGAATTATCTACAATTTTAAGTAATATTCTTCAAAAATTGTTCTCATTGCAAAAATGTCTGAACAGATTTTACTTAGATATTCCAAGATGGTAAATTATCATATTATTATTACACATGGCTTCACTCTTCCAAAAGTTATCACTAAAGATAACTAAATTTCCAGGAAAAAAGAAAAATAATGAAAAGACTATCAGAAAATCTACAATGTTTGTATCATTATTTAAATTAGCACACCATTCATTAAGCTTTTTAAGAGTATCTCATTTCCAGTCTTAACCCATTGGGGGAAAATTAAAAGTTTCCTTCTTAAAACTAAAAATTTGCAATTAATTTGAAGGTATGAATATGAATTTGAATATATATCGTGTAATTTTAAAATATTTTAATCACACAGAGGTAAATTAGTTTCCTTAAAATAATCTATAATTGTCTGGCCTAATTGTTTATATAATTAAATAAATTTAAATACTTATATATGTATATATATATGTATATATGTCCAGTGTATACATATTGACATATATGTAACATGTATTAAATCTATTAGTTATATAAATTATATAAATTTATTTTAATAATAAAACAAATTATACTTAATAATTTAAGTATATGCATATGTATATTTATATACATACATAAAACTGACACAGACTAGGTTATTAAAAGTCCTTCAATATGATTCTGTTTACATAAAGTTCAAAAGCATTCAAAACTGTTCAATGATGTTGGAATATGGTTTCTGTCCCTCTGAGGGACAGAGGGAAGGGGTCAGTAGCTGACTGAAAAAGATTACAAAGGAGATCTGGGATTCTGATTATATTGTGTTTGTGTGCACATTACATAGATACTTACACTTTGTGAAAAATCCCTGAATTGCATAAACAAAATTTATGTTATTTATGTATGCAGATATGTACTTCCACATGAAAAGTACCAACCGGTAGTAACAGGACTTCCTTTTCTTTTGGTCGCATGGAACACTCTGAAATGTCCTGCAGAACTCACTGTCAGCTGCGTGTTTTTTCCCCTGGTCATTGGATCATAGCAAGCAATGCCAGATCTTGCCCTTTTCCTCTTCCCCTCCCCCCACCTAAATTCTCATAACAAGTGCACACACGTTCTCTCTCTCTCTTAAAAGCTGTTGTATAAAAAAGAAACAAAGTTCCAATTATAAATTATAATTAAGAATAAAGGTAAATCATATTTTTTTCTAGATTTTTTCTGTTTAATAGTTTACCCGAGGTGGTCCAAATATAGGTATCCACAGCACTTTAACAACTTCCATGGAACTCTGGAGGTACTTCACAGAGAAAAAACATGCAGTTTCCATGGTCACCTAGAGGGTCAGCCTTTTCCTTCCACTGCAGTTAATTTGCAAATCATGTTTGAGAAAACAAAATGAAACAAAACTCATTTTCTGTGCTTCTATTCCAGAATTCTGAAATTTGCTTGAAAAAAAGCTACAAATGGAAGATGGTTCATAACTTAACTATCACTTCATGCTTGTATTAATTTTCTATTGCTGTCATACAAATTATGTTAATTACCACAAATTTAGTGTCTTAAACAACACATATCTATTATGCTAAATTCTACAGATTAGAAACTAATACAGTTCTCACTGGGGCAAAAATCAAGGTGTTATCAGGACTGTGTTCCTTTCTGGAGGCTCTAGGAAATACTTTTTTCTTGTCTTTTCCACCTTGCAAAGATTGCTCACATCCCTTGCTTCTGATCCCTTTTTCCATCTTCAGTGTTAACTATGTTGTATCTCTCCATAATCCCATCTCTAACTAACTCAAGCCTAGAAAAGTTCTTTACTTTGAAGGACCCATGTGATTACATTAAGCCTACCTGGATGATCCAGGCTAATCTTCCAATCTAAAGGTATTTAACCTTAAGTGCATCTGTGAAGCCCCTTTTGCCATGGTAGGTAACACATTCATAGATTCCAGGGTTTAGGACATGGTCCACAATATTCTTTGATCATCATAGGGTCCTCTCTATGACTCAATAACTTTAATTTAACTTTCTCTAATTAATTAATTAATTAATTTATTTATTTATTTATATTTCCTTCCTTCCTTCCTTCCTTCCTTCCTTCCTTCCTTCTTTACTTTTTCCTTTCCTTTCCTTTCCTTTCCTTTCCTTTCCTTTCCTTTCCTTCCCTTCCCTTCCCTTCCTTTCCCTTCCCTTCCTTTCCTTTTCCTTCCTTCTTTCCTTCCTTCCTTCCTTCCTTCCTTCCTTCCTTCCTTCCTCTTCCCTTTTCTTTCTTTCTTCTTTCTTTCTTTCTTTCTTTCTTTCTTTCTTTCTTTCTTTCTTTCTTTCTTTCTTTTTTCTTTCTTTCTTTCTTTCTTTCTCGGTTTCTTTCTTTCTTTCTCAGTTTCTTTCTTTCTTTATTTCTCGGTTTCTTTCTTTCTGTGATTTTGTTCTTTATGGCACTTTTAGGTTCACAACAAATTGCAGGAAGGTACAGAGATTTCCCAGATACTTTCTGCTCCTACACAGCTTTCCCCATTATTAAAAATCCGCCCCTCCCCCCCCACCAAAGTGGTACATTTGTTACAACTGATAGAATTACACTGACACATTATCGTCCAGATTCTGTAATTTATTAGAATTCACTCTTTTACTCTTTGGATTGTACATTCTTATGGATTTGGATAAATGTATAATGGCATATATCCATCATTATAGTATCATACAGAGTACTTTCACTTCCCAAAAATCATCTATGCTCCATTTATTCTCTCAACCCTAAACCCTGGAAACCACTGATTATTTTTTTTTTAACTGTCTCCATAGTTTTGCCTTTTCCAGAATGTCATATAGTTGAAATCATACAATAGGTAGCCTTTTCAAATTAGCTTCTTTCACTTAGTAGCATGAATCTAAAGTCCCTCCATATCTTTTCATGACTTGATAGCTTATTTCTTGTTAGCACTGAATAATTTTCCATTGTCTGGATCTATCGTAGTTTATCCATTCACCTAGTGAAAGATATCTTGGCTGCTTCCAAGTTTTGGCAATTATGAATAAAGTTGTTATCCATGGGTAGATTTTTGCATGGACAAAAGTTTTCAATTTCTTTGGATGAGTACCAAGTGGCATGATTTCTAGCTCATATGATAAGGATATGTTTAATTTTATATGAAGCTGTCAATCTGTTTTCTAAAGTGGTTGTATTGGGGTTCCTGGTTGGCTCAGTCGGTTAAACTCTTGATTTCCTCTCATGTCATGATCTCATGGCAGTAAGACTGAGGCCTGTCTTGAGCTCTGTGCTCAGGGAGTGGGGCCGGTCTGCTTGAGGTTCTCTCTCTTTCCCCCACTCCATCTGCCCCTCTCCATCCCTAAAATAAATAAATAAATATTTAAAGTGGCTGTACCATTTTGCATTCCCACCAACAATGACTCAGAATTCCTGTTGCTCCACATCATCATATGAATTTGGCATTGTCAGTTTTCTAGATTTTGGTCATTCTAATATGTTTATAGTGATATCTTATTGTTTTAATTTTCATTTCCCTAATGACATGTAATATAGAAAATATTTTCATAGGCTTATTTGTCATCTATATATCTTATTTGGTGAGTTGTCTGTTAAGGTCTTTGACCCCCCTCCTTTTTTTTTTAAATTGGGTTGTTTGTTTCTTATCATTGTGTTTTAAGTGATTTTGTATATTTTGGATAACAGTCTTTTATCAGATTTTTTATAAAAAAATTAAAAACATAATAGAAGACAAATTTGAGATCACAGTAAAAATGTCAAAGATGTGAAGCAGGTATACTTGGATTCCCTGGTTGGTTATGCTTATGAATTGTGAATGTAAAGAAAAAATACATTATATTGAATTTGTATAAAATAGAGTCAATGTTAATGGAGTTATTAATGAAGGAGAAAGTTTATGAATAATTTACCAAATACTACAATGAGGATATATGAAAAGCAGAATTAGTACTTTATTTCATAAAATAATAGACTAATTCTGTCCAGATAAGTAACTTCTCTGTATTACCAAAATATGTACTTAATTCTCTGAAATTCCTGGTATAATTTTGACAAAATCTTCTAATTTTTGAAAAATAATTAAGTTCTTAATATTCATTGTTTTTGATTGTTGTGTGTTTCTTTTTTGTTCTTGTGGTATGTTTTCAAAATAATTCCTATAACTACTTTTTAAGCTACCATAATTCTGTTAATATTTGTCTCTTTTGATGGCCCCTCTTAGTATTTTTGTTTTTTCCAATCCATGTCCCAAATTTCAAAACCAATGAAACTCAAAAAGTTTTGTAAAATAACTATTTTTGGGTTCTCTCGAATATTCACTAGGTAACACTAAGTTCTGTCCTTCTTTGTGTAAAAGGAAGGTACCAGAAGCAAGTAGAATTCTTTGGGATTATTTAAGTTCTAATTAAGTCAATAATACTGTAAGAGCTCTTTAGTTGTTCATATTTGAAATAAAAGTCATGCCTCAAAAGTGAGTTTCAGTTGCCTTAAGTTACTTACGGAGAAATAAAAATGAACATTTCGATGATTGTACATAACTCAAGAACATACTCGTTTTCATATTCAAAGACTAGTTAGAGAAATAATTTTACCAAAAGATGTATTTCTAGATTATTAGGTTCCAATTCACTTTTCAAATATGCTATGTCTTTATCACATACTTTGTGATATAATTCAAGAATCACAGAAGATTTTCAGTGTCCTTACTTCATACAGTATTATTTATTCCTAGAGTACATCACTGAGCACTTCATTATAAATTTTGTGCTACCCCTCAAAAGATAATTCTAATCTTATAATTCTGATTTTGGCTAAGGAATTTTCATCTTTTGGGTGAACATCAGTAAATATGTGTACCAAGCCTCAATGAAAATAGCACCAGAAGCTCTCAAAAACTAAAGCAACAATAAAACTCTAGACTGTTGAACTTAGATCTCTATCTATAATTGAAGATATTTAAAGACATCCTTGAATCATAAAAAGCTATCTTAGAGACCTCAGTCCAGGGCTCTTAGGAAGTTTCCAGTCAGTTTTGAGGGGACATAATCTTTATCCCAGGACATTGATCAAGATGACAGCATAAAGGAAACAGTTTCTATATAAGATCCAGAAAACAAGCACCAACTGATTAGAGTCACCGACTGTCATGTTTTAATCTGCTTTCATTTGTTCTTTTCTTTTATCATTATTTTCTTTCTTCACTTACTTAAGGATCTGTATTATTAATATATATTCAAACTTCTTATCTGTGATGTCTATAAGTTTCTTATCCTTAATTTTGCTTTGTATGTGTTTCTGATTAAAATATACATCCCATATAATTATTGTTTATAACTTACATTCCTTTGGCTGACAGCTGGCCTGTTCTGATTCCTAGTGTGTTCCAGTAAAAATTATGATTTTTCTCGCGCCTAGGGGCTCAGTGGATTAAGCCTTTGCCTTAGGCTCAGGTCATGATCTCAGGGTCCTGGGATGCAGTCCTGCATTGGGCTCTCTGCTCAACAAGGAGCCTGCTTCCCCACCTCTCTCTGCCTGCCTCTTTGCCTACTTGTGATCTCTCTCTCTGTTAAATAAATAAGTAAAATCTTAAAAAAAAAAAAAAGAATGATGATTTTCTGTGTAATTTGGATCAAACTCTAAGTGCTTTTTAGGTGACAAAGAAAACAATGAGTCAGATGGCCAGTAAAATAAAACTCCCACTGAACCTAGATGTGAAGCTATCTATCTCAACAATAATAAAACCTGGCAATGTTTCCTAGGAGTTGTTCTTTGTAGTCAACCTTTCACAGAAATAAAGTTTGGGTATTCTTAGCTCCTGCTTAAAATATGACTACAAATCCCAAATCATATCATTCTCTCAGTGTTATTATTCTATGTTTCTATGCTCAAATGTTTCATCTTCCAAGTCTGAAATATTGCTGCTGAACATTGTCCCTTCAAGGAGTCCACCAAATGATTTTTGAGCAAAAGTAATAATAATTTAAAAAAAAATCCTCAAACTAATAGATGTTAGAAAAACTACTAGTAGAGCCATTTCATATATCTACAATGCAGCAAGAAGTTGTGAATTTTTAAATTGGTTATATTTATAAGCGACAATGTTGTAATCTCCATCTTGGGCTAACAAAGTGACTAAAAGTGGGGAGGAGCTGAGAGCTTAAACCAATGTAATTTCCCTCTTTGGTGAAAAATACAACTGTCAGGATACTTTCCTGTTAGTGTATGAGGACTGAGAAAAGTGAAAAATATTTTAGAATCTTCTCTATGAAATACTTATGCCTTGAAAATAAAATGTAAATCATATTATTTACAAGACAATTATCAATTATCAAGACAAACATAACAAACTATTGATCAAAACTTGGTTCAGGATTTTATCTCACTATGCCCATTACTGGCAAACTGTTATGTCTTGCCCACTGTCAAGTAGTTCCCAACCTTGCAACATTTGTATTAAAATCCATCACTCAGCCAGATCCTAAAAAAAAAAAAAGAAGAAGAAAAAAAAATCATTCTCTGCTTTCCCTTTTGGAGGTGTTCTTAAAATTCTGTCAAAGTATTTTTTTTTCTTATTCCAATAAATCCAACAAAGCAAGCTTTGCTAACTCTGTAGGTGTTTTTTGATGGTGTTTCACTAAGCTGAAAGTTGACAAAAGCTAAAAACACAGAAATCAATAGTTGATCTGTAGGATGGCAAAACATGCCTAGAAATAGAATTGGGAAACAATTTTTTCCACAATTGATGAAATAACAATAAAATGATTAGAAACAATGTCCACCACAAAGGCACAGGACCTATATAGATAAAACAATCAAATCATACTGAAAGACATAATACAAAATGTCAACAGGATAAAAAAGTGCACCACATTCTTGAATGGGAAGATTTCACAGAATAAAACTATTAGTTTCTTGCACTGTTGCTGGGAATGCAAACTAGTACAGCTACTGTGGAAAACAATATGGAAGTTTCTCAAAAAGCTAAAAATAGAACTACCCAAAGACCCAGTAATCACACTACTATTTACCCCCAAAATACAAAAGCACTAGTTCAAAGGGGTGTGTGCACCCCTATGTTTATTGCAGCATTATTTACAATAATGTAATAATGTACAATAATGTACAATAATGTAAGCAGCCCAAGTGTCCCTTGATTAATGAATGGATTAAGATGTGGAATAGATATACAACAAAATATTATTCAACCATAAAAAAATAATGAATTTTTGCCATTTGCCATGACATGAGTGGAAGTAAAGAGTCTAATGCCAAGCAAAATAAGTCAGTCAAGGAAAGATAAATACAATGTGATTTCGCTCATATGTGGAATTTAAGAAGCAAAACAATGTGCAAAGGGAAAAAAAAAAGAGAGAGAAGCAAACCAAGAAACAGACTCTAAACTAGAGAGAACAAACTGATGGTTACCAGAGGGGAGGTCAGTGGGGTTGAAATAGGTGATGGGGATGAAGGAGGGCACTTGTGATGAGCACTGGGTGATGTATGGAAGTATTAAGTAACTGACATTTAAATAAAAACTAAAAAAAGAAAGAAAGAAAGAAAGAAAGAAAGAAAGAAAGAAAGAAAGAAAGAAAGAAAGAAAGGAAGAAAGAAAAGTCTTAAAAAATAAGATAAAAACAATAAATAAAAAATACCAATTTCTCCGGTGCCTGGGTGGCTCAGTTGGTTAAGCAACTGCCTTCGGTTCAGGTTATGATCCTGGAGTCCCGGAATCAAGTCCCGCATCAGGCTCCCTGCTCAGCAGGGAGTCTGCTTCTCCCTCTGACCTCTTTCCTCTCTCTCTCTCATTCTCTCTCTCTCTCTCAAATAAATAAAATCTTTAAAAAAAAACTAAAAAAATATCAATTTCTCACTATCAAAAGTTCATCAATCTTAAAGGATGATTATAGTTTTTTTTTTTAATTCTAGTTTGAAGTTAGTATGAAAAATGTAAAAAAAAAAAAAAAAAGGAAAACCGTGAGGTTCATTTTTCCTACTAGATATTAGCATACTACAAAAGCACAGTAATTAAATCCAGATCTATTGTGCTGTATGTAGGAAAAAGAGTAATCTCACAAATTACTAGTGAATATGTATATTGTTATAACATACTATTTGAAAAGCAATATGTATGTTGCTATAATTTCCTGTTTGGAAAGCAATAGGGTAAATATCTATTAAAATTAAAAATACATATACTCTGTGGTTCAGCAATTCTACTGGGAATCTTTCTCACAGAAATAAAAGCATAATGGTCATAAGAACATACTTATTTCAGGGATTTTCACAGCAGCAAAAACTAGCAAACCTAGCCAATGTGCATATAAGAAATGTTTAAACTAATGAAGCTACATCTAACCAGAATATCATACAGCCATTGAAAAAAAATAGGCTAAAGCAGCAGTTCTCAATGAAAGAAGTGTGTTCCATGCACCCCTGTTGAATATATATATATATATATATATATATATATATATATAATATAGGTAGATAAACAGATACCATATCATCTTATAATGCAATAACCAAAAAATCTTTTATATGTGTATTAACACATACACACATACAAGTATGTTTGTGTATAATTATCAGAGAAAGGATAAACATTTTGTTGAGTATTCCTGTGGGCGTATGGATATGAAATGTATCTGTTGTGTATGGAGGTGGAGAATAGGAAAGGGATGAAAGATATTTTAAAAGAGCACAAAATTTAAAATATATGTGTTTATGTAAACATACAGGTGTATGTGTTCACTATACAAATAAAATCTTTCCTACGCTGAGAAAAAGAAACAAACAAAACATATTTAAAAAGTAAATATTTTTTAAACTATCTCAATCCCCATGACCCCCCCAAACTCACAGGTAAAGGAGACTATTTGAGAGCTGTCTTCATATGAATTTCTTTGTTTGTTTGCTCTTTTGTTTTGTGAGCTCTGGTGAGTGTTATCCAATGAAGATTTTACCAGTAGATTATAAATATATCAAGGCAGAGATTTTTATTTGAAACTACACATGTATTCTTGAAAAAAAAATTCTCACTTTTTTGCCCAAGGAATTTTGAGGGCTGGAACTGGGAATTGACATCTGGCTTCTGGACACTATTTGGTGAGGCTTGGGCAGCCCAGCAGAGGGTATTAAAAGTGAGCTTGGGCCAGTGTGTATCAGAAGGAAAGTAAACCCAACAAAAGAATACTGGGATATAAAATGGTAATTTAGTTAGTATTATCAATAGTTGATGTGCATGTGCACAGGTATACAACAAGTTTCTTTATATTATGGAGCATCCCTTGCAATTATTTTGGGACCAGGCAATGAATCCAGTCAATAACCACTAAGCAGACATAATATGTGTCTCTTGGGCTGAAATGACATGCTACTTCATTCTTCTCTACCATAGTAAACCTGGAGGACATGCATTTGTTCCAGATGAAACAAATACAGGATAAAGGTACAATCCAAAGGTATGCAAATTTGACTTTATATAGTGTGACTAAGGTATAAGTTGCTATATTGAAATGGGGTGTTTCTTAAAAATAACAAACAGATTTTTAGGAGAATAAGTGAAAAAGGAGCTGATTTGGGAAGATAGAAGATGATGTAGCAAAAACTTTAGGGAATTTATCAATTGAAATATCTTTAGAAGCAAATATGTTGAGTGACTTGGAAAAAGTAGGATTAATAATGAAACATTTCTTATCTGTGTTTGTTATGTTACTACAAGAAAAGGAAAGAATCCAGGAAAGATAAACTTTGTTCTTTTTGTTTCTTTCTTGTTCGTCTGCTTTTTACTTTTAGACCCAAAGAATAATAGAAGAGGTTAAAGCAGTAAAAATGGTTCATTGGAATTAAAGTGCCTCCAGAAAAAATTCAAGTTTAAGGTGTGGCAAATATAAAATCTCAAGTGACTCAGAGAAAAATTTTGATTAAATGTTTGGCTTTCTCTTACAAACCTAGTAATCTCAACCAAACCAGGCTTAGGGTAAGAGTGGTTAGCATGGGGGTAGAGAAGCAAAGGAATCATACATAAGACAAGTTTTGATTGGAAAAGCATATGAGCTTTATTCAGGAGGCTGGCCACTTGGGGAGAAGGGGAACTCTTGTCCAAAAGCCAACTCTGAACATTTTGCCTGGGCCAGAGATTTTTAAAGGGGTTTAATCAGAAGGGTGTGCAGCAGTCTGTGACATTTCTTGATTAGTGTGGACTTGGCCACGTCAGCTACAGAGTTGTCTTGGTGCCTGGAGATTGTGGAAGAAGTTCTGGTTCCTGGGTAGTTGGGTGTTGTGCAAGAGTACTCTGTTCTTTCTGCCAAGGAGGCCAAGGCCTATGGATGTGCAAAGGCAAGTCAGTAAAGTCATTTGTGTGCCTTAAAAAAGAAAAACATTTTGCTAAAAGATTGCTGGGCTAATCGGGTAGCCAAGGTGGCTTCAAACAGACTTGCTGGTCTCTGCAGCCTGAGAATGTTCTGGTCCTTCATTCCCCAAGGCCAATGGTCTGCAAATCTCAAAGAAAGTAAATCAGATTTTTTTTAAAAGATTTATTTATTTATTTGAGAAAGCATGAGAGAGCAGGGTGGGAGAGGCAGAGTGAGAAGGAGAGAGAGTCTTAAGCAGACTCCACACTGAGGGCTGAACTCAGAGCTCAACACTGGGCTTGATCCAGGACCCTGAGATCATGACCTGAGCTAAAATCAAGAGTCAGATGCTTAATCGCCTGAGCCACCCAGGATCCCCAAATATAAATTAGTTTTGTTGCAGATCAAGGGCATGGATCAGATCAAGGACAAAGGGATTAGTCTAGAGAACAGATTCAGATCCCAATTAAAGACATCTCCCACACCAAGTGAAGCAGGCTTTACTAAGACCTGTCAAAAGTAAACATTTTAGAGTTGCTAAGGTCTAGTGATTTCTGTACCTTACACCTTTTTCCTTTCCAAATAAAGTGATTATTGTTATTTACCAGCCCATATTTGACCATTTGATTTTGAGCACATTTTGCGGAGAAGAGGGAAATAATTTGCTTCTTTATACCTTTTTTTTAACTGAAAGAAGAAAATTATGGAGGTGTTTAAGGGGATATTGAGCATCATTTAGAAATCCTAGATGTTCAGATGAATGCATTGATGAGAGGGGACTTTGAGTGGTTTCTCTTAGAGAAGGAAGGGCCATTGTTGGGATGGGAAGAAAAGGACAAAAGAACATTTGGTGACCAGAGAGACAGGTTACTGGAATTAATTTTCAGTGATTACCCAAGAACTATTTTGCATATTGCAGCACACTTTGGAGTTAGGAATGAGGTTAGTTTTCTTCAATGGATTGAGAGTGGAGGTAATATGGGTTACTTCTGGGTTCTAGCAAATACAAATTAGCATGGCTCCTCTATCACTGTTCCTCTTTGGCAGTGATGATGAAGCTATGGCTTCCAGATGATGATGATGATTCAAGAGGAGAGTCATTTATCTTGCACCAGAGCTTGGGTGGCCGAGAAATAAATTTTCTTTGTGTAAAGCCACTGAGATTTTGGGGTTTTTCTGTTGTAGTGGGCAGCTTAAATGACACCAATGGGTATACTGAACAAACTGACTTAGTGTGAGGCTGGGGAAAACCTTACTAGGAAATCAATATTTGAATGAGCTCTGAAGGATCTGTAGGCATTTAGGAGGCAGAAGGTTTCTAGGGAGGGGGAGAGGGTGACATATAAGCACATTGTGATCCTTGGTACTGGGCAACTGACTCTCCACATATTACAAATGCAAACAAATAAATTTAATAAGAATACATGGGCGGGATGCCTTGGTGGCTCAGAGGGTTAAGCCTCTGCCTTTAGCTCATGGTCTCAGGGTCCTGGGATCAAGCCCCACATCAGGCTCTCTGCTCAGCGGAGAGCTTGCTTCCCCCACCCCCTCACCCCCTGCCTCTCTGCCTACTTCTGATCTCTCTCTGTGTGTTAAATAAATAAAAATCTTAAAAAAAAAAAAAAAGAATACTTGGGCACCTCTGTCACTCAGGATATGGAAATTTGTACTGACCTGACGCAACCTATCAACCCAGCTACACATCCTCATGACTAACATACATCAGGTCACAGAAACTTCTTTCACTATGTGCTTGAACCAGAAGAGGATAGTGTCTGAATACCGTGAAGGTCTGTAGATTTTTTTTTGCTGCCCGTGTCAGGGATAGATGTTTAAGTTTGTAGTGCAGTAAAGATTTGATTGTTGGGGACTCTTAGGTAGGTAAAAAGACAAATTTATTAACTTGTCAAACTCTTCTCAGCAAGAATGTAATAGATTCTTACATTTAAAAAAAAAAAAGAAAAAAAAAACCCTATTCCTTACTAATGGTGCTGATAGTCTACTTTCTTGTTGTTGTTGTTTTTCCACATTCCAAATGTGCTTCTGGGGTACTCATGAATTAGCACTGCATTCGTAGCAATTGTAGATGGTGGCTGAAGAACGTTTGAAAATATCGAGCAACTAGCATCATTCTTAAATTTATAACTGTAGATGAAATCTGAGTGAGGTATTACATCAGTAATTTATTTTGGCAATTAAAAAGAAATTGAATATAGATTTGCATGTTTGACTTTTATAAAAATAACTAAGAAGATTTAATTACATTTTCAAAAATATTTAAATTCAGCTTAATTTAAGTAATTCTGATTCAATTTTTAAATATTTTTTCTTTATAATCTGTATTTTAATTTTAATGGCAATTTTGATGAAATTTAATTATTATTGAGCAATCCTAGGTGCTGTATTGAAGGGAAGGGATGGTTAAATGGAAACATTTTTGGAAGACGTATCTTGTAAACTTTTCTTACCTTCATTTTAGTAAAATCACTGCTTTCAAATATCCATATAAATACCACTTTTCCTTCAACAAAACTCCCGAATGCATGCAATAACAAATTTAGTCATCAATAAATTAATATTTTGTCAAATTTTCAGCTGTTTTCAATTTTTCACTAATAAATAATGCTCTAATTATATCCTTATTCACAGATTCTCATGAATAAAAGTATTCCTGGATATTTAATTACAGAATTGAAGTATATCTGGTAGGCTAAATAATGTTCTTCCTCCCCTATTCCCAAGATGTCTATGTCCTAATCTCTAAAATCTATAAATGTTACCTCATGTGGCAACAGGGAATTTGCAAATGTGATTAAGTTAAAAATCTTGAGATGGGGAGATTTGGGATTATATGGATGGGCCCTAAGTGTAATTGTAAGGATCTTCATAAGGGGATGCTAAGATCAACAGTAACATATAATGTTATCATATACCTTTCCTATCATGAGATAAGAAGGGCACTTGACCTGCGTGCTACTATTGCCCAAACCTTATAATGCAGTTTCATGAGAAAACATCAGACAAGCCCCAAACTGAGGGACATTCTACAAAATATCTAACCAGCACTTCTCAAAACTGTCAAAATCTTAAACAAACAAACAAACAAAACACCACACAGAAACACTGAGAAAGTGTTACAGATTTGGAGACTGACTAAAAAGACATGATGACTACATTCAATATGATATACTGGAATGAATCTTGTATTGAGCAAAGGACATTAATGGGAAAACTGGTGAAATCTAAATAAAGGCAATAGTTCACTTAATGGTATCATGTCTAGGTTTCAAAGTTAGATAAATGGGATAGAAAAACTTGATAATATCTTTGCAAATTTTCTATAAATCTAATCTTATTCCAAAGAAAATTAAAAAAGAAATAACCACAAAGTAATCACAAAAATTGCATCAGGTCCTAAATGTCGTATGGGAAAACACTATCAAACCTTGAATAATATTAACCTTTTTTTAACATAACAACCAAACCAAACATCATAGAACTTCAGTCATTAGTTTCCTACATGTCATTCTAATTACCTCTTCCTTATTGGAACCGTTGGGGGAAAGATATCTTAGAGCATGGAATAGAAAGACCATAGTATTATTGGAATAGAGATTAAATTTTCCATTTTCTTTAAAGTGATATTTTTTCTGATAATGGCTATCTCTATTTTTTTAAAAAGATTTTATTTATTTATTTGACAGAGATCACAAGTAGGCAGAGAGGCAGGCAGAGAGTGAGGAGGAAGCAGGCTCCCCGCTAAGCAGAGAGCCGGATGCGGGCCTCAATTCCACGACCCTGAGATCATGACCTGAACCAAAGGCAGAGACCTTAACCCACTGAGCCACCCAGGTGCCCCCTAACTCTCTAATTTTTATGTAAAAATACTCACTGCATTAATTTGCTACTGCTACTTTCTCTTCATAAATGTTTACTTTAATGGTTCTTTTTAGATTCTGCAAATCCTGCTGAGATTAGTTTAGTGGATATTTAATTTTTCTCCATGATTGAAATAACACACAATACTCAAGTGTAAGGTGCTATTAAATTTTCTATGCTGAGGCATGTGGATTTTTCCCCAAAAATACTATAGCCTAATAGCAAAGCAGAAATTGTTCATGTTGCCACAAATTTCAAAAGTGTTTTCATGAAAGCAATCAGTTTTCAATTCTCCCCTTTTCATTCCATCTAAAAGCTAAACACAATACCTTTGTGGGGGGGTGGGGGGAAGTTAACAGAATTAAAGCTCTCCTGTGGACTAAATACATGACTGTTGTCATTATAACCTGTAGGAGTGAAGACAAATCTCAAAATATTGCCCACTTCAGAGGAAGTTTTTTTAAAACACTGAACTTTACAGATTCTATAGTTTTCCCTAAAATATATTATTAAACTAGGTTTCTGCTAAGAATTAGGATTCTATCCTTTCATCTTACAGGAAGATTTCAAACTGGATCTAGACTTCTTCCCTGCCCCCCATTCCCAGTATTGGTTATAAGTATCCTCTTCTATTTTTCTGATATTAATAGTATGTTGTAGATCTCAAAATTTTTAATCCATAATCTTACTTCTCTAATTTTATAAAATTTTTGAATCAAAATTAAGCTTTTCACTGATCAATTCTTATAGTTGAATTATTGACTGAATAGTGATCAGCCGTTTAAGATAGGAGAAAATAAATACAAAATGATTTTTTTAAGCCACCTATAGACCTGGGTAATCATCATTAAATAAATGTTTCATGAGTCCCTAGTTGTCTGTTACAAATACAACTAAGACTATAAGATCAGTCTATATACATCATTTACTTACATTACTTTTTAACTTTTTTGCTACTAAATATTTATTGAGAATATCCTAGGAACCCACCAATGTACAAAAATAAAGAGGTGGTTACTGGCAACAAGTTGCTTATGCTCTGAAGATCTTAAGTTGACTATCTTACATATCATTAATAGTAGTCACAAAACACATTTGTAATTTTGCTGTAAAAATTGAAAAAAGGAAATGAAAAGTCTCTTTATGTTAAAATATTAATATTTGGGGTGCCTGGGTGTCTCAGTGCATTAAGCTTCTGACTTCTGCTTGGGTTATGATCTCAGGGTCCTGGGATTGAGCCCCACATCAGGTTCTCTGCTCAGTGGGGAGCCTGCTTCCCCATTTCTCTCTGCCTGCCTCTCTGCCTACTTGTGATCTCTCTCTCTCTGTCAAATAAATAAATAAAACCTTTAAAAAATGTTAATATGTAACTTGACTATTATAAAAAAGATAAAAAGTAAATACTTTCTAAAAAAGGACCAATTGTTTCTTTATCATTTAATTTTATACTTGTATAACAATGACTCAACATCATTAATTGTTTACTTTGTGCTATGTGCTAGGTGCTCACATAAGTTAGGTCCTACAACACTCATATGGTTTTAGGAGGCAAAGTTCTTATTTATTGATTGATTATAGTTTTTTCGTTGAGGTATAATTGACAAAACTATATATATTTAAACTGTATAACATGATTTGATATACATATACATTTTGAAATAATTACCATAATGAAATTACTTAAAACATGTATCACTTCACAGAGTTCTTTTTTTTGGTGCATAAGAATGCTTAAAATCTACCCCTCTTAGCAAATTTTAAGTATGCAGTATAGTTAATAATAATCACCCATGCTTTGCATAGATTCTAAGAACCTATACATCTTATAACTGGATGTTTGTACCCTTTGACCAATATCTCCCCATTTCCTCCAACCCCCAAGCTCTGGTAAACACCTTTCTACTCTTCTTTCTATGAGTTTAGTTTTTTTTTTCTTAAATACATGCACACAGTATATTTGTATTTCTCTGCCTGACTTGTTAGCATGATGCCTTCATGATCAATCCATGTGGTCACAAATGGAAGAATTTCTTTCCTTTTTTAATGGATGAATAATATTCTGGGCTGTGAGGGGCAGGGAGAAAGAGAGAGAAAGTGTGTGTCTCACATTGTCTTTATCCATTCATCCAACAATGGAAACAGGTTGTTTCCTTGTCTTGACTTGTGAATAATGCTACAGCGAACATGGAAATACAGATGTCTCTTTGAGATGTTGATTTCACTTCCTTTGGATATATACCGAGAAGAGAACTTGCTAGATACGGTAGCTCTATGTTCAAGGTTTTTTTTTTTTTTTTTTTTTTTTTTGAAGATTTAATTTATTTATTTGACAGACAGAAATCACAAGTAGGCAGAGAGGCAGCCAGAGAGAGAGAAAGGAAAGTAAATTCCCCACCAAGCAGAAAGCCCGATGCGGGACTCTATTCCAGGACCCTGAGACCATGACCAGAGCTGAAGGCAGAGGCTTAACCCACTGAGCCACCCAGGCACCCCAATTTTCAAGTTTTTGAGGAAGCTTTATACTTTTTGCCATGATGGTTGAACTAATTTACATCACTATCAACAGCGCAGGAGGGTTCCCTTTCCTCCCAGAATCACCAGTATTTGTTATTCTTGTCTATTTAATGATAGTCCCTGTAAATGCTGTGTAAATCCTTATTTTGATTAGTATTTCCCTAATGATTAGTGATGTTGAGCAAATTTTCACACACCTATTGGCCATTTGTGTATCTTCTTTAGGAAAATCTATTCAGGTATTTTAGATGCAAATTTCTATCTATTTTAATGTTAATTTGAGGCACAATAACCAGAACCAAAGTCACCCAGCCCTTAAGTGGTGAACTTGAATTCAAAAGAAGCTTAGCTAGCTATGATGCATATTTCTTGAGCACCCTGCAACATGACTTTTCTCCTGTCTCATTTTTTGAACATGAAGTTGTAAATATAAAAATTATTTTAATTTAATTGTAAGTTTACTACTGTTTTAAGATATTATTGTATAAGTAATATTCACTGAAAGCCCATTATGGGGCAGATACTCTTTTAAGGATCGTACACATATCTGTTCTTGTTATCTTAAGAAAACTCTGTGAGTTTAATACCATTGTTACCTCATTTTATAGGTAAGACTAAGGCGCAGAGAGATTACACAATTTCTGAAGATCACAAAGCTGAATGGGGGAACAGGAATACCCATACTGTCTTTTTTCAGATACCCTGCTCTAACCTGTATTCTGTAGGAATTATAACAATATTTCACAATAATAGAAAAACAGAAAGTTCAGTTTTATGTTTTTGTGAATTTATCAGCGTTCTTAGTTCATATCCATTATTATGTCCTTAAATCTTGGAAATTGTGATAACGTTGCACTTATAAGAATTGAAATTGTAAACCAAACCATTCAACAAAGCTTTTTAAAGATGTTTTGTGGTTTAATTACTCACATTGTGATGCTACATGTAAATCTTACATAATAATGCTATTCAAAAATTCTGTGGAGATTTACATTACATAGTTATAAAAATTTCATGGCATTTTAAAAATACAAACTTAAAGGTCTTCACTATAAACTGATGAAAAATATGAGAATATTAAGAAACTAGATGTTCATATTATGCCATGCTTTAAAATGGGGGTATTTTATATTCTAAAAGTAAAAACTAAATTTTCAAGCATGTAAGTCACTTGTTAGGCCCAGACTGTTATTTCATACCAATGAAATAAAGTGCAATAAATAATCTGGACCTGAGGAAATTCAGACTTATTTTTGGAGAGACTGAAAGGAATTTAAATTTCAGAACAGGCCATAATTGACTAGATGGCATGTAGCAATATTTCTCCTGACATGTTTTTACTAGAGACAGTGGTTGGGTCTATTTTATTGTCTGAATCAGCAGAAAAAGATGTGTTGAAAATGTATAAGTTTTGATCTTCTGAAGGATGGGGCAAGTCCTTACAAATAGATTTTAGTGTACAGAGATTTTTATCACTCACAGTGCTGAGTCAACAATTTCCAGTAAACTGGACAATTATGGTTTGCTTCCATTACACCATGTTTTGATCAGGGATAATCAAATAAATTTAAGTGTAGAATTTAGTCTTTCAATAAATGAGCCTCATAGATAAAAATAGTAATCTTATTTTGGATTCATATCCCTAAAAATATAGCTTGTATTTATTGAGTGGTTGATATGTACTTAGCATTAGAATATACTTTAAATGCAGTGTCTAATTTTTTTGTGTAATTGTAAAAATGTTGGTTTTTAGTATTTAATTTTCCATTTTCATGTAAATTTCTAGAGCTATGGAGAATGGAAAAGTTGAGTTATTATATTACTTAAGTTGAGAAAATGTGCAATACTTGTGGATTTGATGCAAAAATACATTATCTAATGGATATATTCTGCTATGTTATTGGACCAAATTCATAATTCATCTGAATTCAACAAAGGTAATCATTAAGAAAATCAATAAGAAAATCTGTACAAATATCTCTCACATCAAGTTAATCTTTTTTTTTTTTTTTAATGACCTTGCTAACCTGGGAAAAAAGATGAGTGTGTCAGCATGTTTCTAACAGAAATATTTAAAGTGATATTTTTTAAAAGATGAGGACAAATTTGAATTTTTACATTTTGAAGAAAAATACACTTTACTTTGTCAATTATACATCTTCTAAAACAGGCTTACTATCAATAAGGTTTAATGAATCTTTGAAAGTATGTATTAAGTCTGATCAAAATGATGTTTGACAGGAAAACATGTTAGAAAGTCTCAGCAACACCGATTATTTAAGACATCACCAGGGTCCTGAGTCAGATTATGTTTACTGTTTAGCAGTTGCCAAGAAGTCATTCCACTGAGAAGGCTGGGCCAATGCTTTAAAAGGAAATCTGTCTTGGACAAACTGATTTTCACTATATTTCCTCCAAATGAAACTCATAGAAATAAGTTTTTACTTATTTCAAAATTTATCTTCCATTATTATCTTGCTTTCATCAAAATCAGGGTTGTAGAATGTATTCTGGTTTGAGTTTATAGCTTAACAAACAAGAGGTCACTCTAAAATTGTAAAATTCCTTGTCCTAGCAGGAGGCCTTGATTCTTGAATTCTGTCAATACCTTCTGTATTCTGACTTATAAATCTCTTATTCCTAGGAGTTAACATAGTATATGTCATAATAGAGAGCATCAATAAAGGCATATGGAATTAATACTTTTGCAAACACAGGAAAATACAGATCTTTTTCATTTTTATATGACACCTTCCTTTATTTTAATGTCACTTGTAGCAAATTTAGAACATTCATCAACTCTATTCTATGTTATTTAAATATTTTACTTATTTATTTGACAAAGAGAGATCACAAGTAAGCAGAGAGTCAGGCAGAGAGAGTGGGGGAAAGCAGGCTCCCTACTGAGCAGAGAGCCCAAGGCAGGACTTGATCCCAGGACCCTGAGATCATGACCTGAGCCGAAGTCAGAGGCTTAACCCACTGAGCCACCCAGACGCCCTATTCTATGTTATTTAAAAAAAAAAAAAAAAGAAACTACCAGTATAATCACTATTAGGAGGAGGATTTATCAGAGTCCTCATCAGAACTGACCCAGATAGATTACTGTCTGCAGATGTGGGTGATGCTTTATATGGGGTTGATAAAAATAAGGGTCATTTTTTTTTCAACTCCATTGAGATATAATTGACATGTAACATTATGTAAGTTAAAGGTGTACATTAGGAAGATTTGATATACTTAAGTATTGTGAAATGATTACCATCACTTTGCATAATTACCATTTGTTTTTTGTGGTGAGAACATTTAATATCTGCTCTCTTAACAACTTTTAAGTATATAATATAGTACTGTTAATTATAATCACCATGCTATACATTAGATTCTCAGAGTTTATTCACCTTATAAACTGGAAGTTTGTACCCTTGACCTATAGCTCACCATTTCCCCCCACTTCCAGCACCTGGTAGCCAAGATTCTACTCTCTGCTTCTATGAGTAAAAATTTTTGGTTTAAGCTTATTATAGAAGACTTGCAAGAGACACTTTTAAGTAACTTATAGTCAATTTTTTTTCTAGTGTGTTCTTTCATAATTCAAATTTAATATTTTAAGAGAGATTTTGTGCTTATTATTGATATTCTATTTTTATATAGCTGTATTTTATAATATTTATAATATATAATATAAATAATTTAATAATATCAGCACAGTATTTATAAATTTTAATAACTGAAGCTTAAATTACTGATGATACTTTAAGATAAATATATTGTACTTTGTAATCATATTTTATTTTATTTGTCTTTATGCAAAGCCTTACCCTCCTGATCTTCACTTTCTCATTTCTAAGGTATCTATGATTTTATTTTACCAATTAATAAACTGTGATTGCCAAAAATGATTTCATCTAGTTTGACATTTAAAACACATTCCATCATTCATACATAAAGAGTGAAATATTGGAGCACCTGGGTGACTCAGTGGGTTAATGCCTCTGCCTTCAGCTCAGGTCATGATTCTGGGGGTCCTGGGATTGAGCCCCTCATTGGGCTCTCTGCTCAGAGGAACCTGCTTCCCTTCCTCTCTCTCTGCCTGCCTCTCTGCCTACTTGTGATCTCTGTCAAATAAATAAATAAATATAATCTTTAAAAAATTTTTTAAAAAAGAGTGAAATATTGATATATAGAATGTATTCTAAGAACTTTGGAGAAATCTTATCCTTGTGTCCTTTCAGCAGTAACAACAACCAAAAGCATCCATTTTATGTAGGCATTTGTTTATATTTGTCTAAAAGGGTAAATAAACCTTTTTCCTTACTGGTTGAGTATCTGTCAGTCACTTAATCTCTCTAGTTCTCTTCTTCCTGAAACCTAGTAAGAACCAACTGCTTCTAAAGAACATTTGATTATGAAACAAATAACCTGATTGGTATATTACATCTGTATGAGGACAAATGATAAATGAATTACAAAATTACAAAGTTATGGTTTGGAGTTTCTCCAAATACAGTTAACTCTTGTATCGGCTTAGCTTGTGGAGCACTGAAAAGTTAGCCTATGGATTGTTATAAGGGATAGCCGGTCCCTGTGTGGGATGGCTTCTGAGCCATTGTGAACTCCACACTAACCGATACGGATCTTACCTTCTGGAACCTGGGCTGTCATCAGGATAGAAAATAACTCCTGGAGGGCTCTCCAGCGCGCTATAGATCCTCCTGTTGAAAGGCCCCTTGTGCTGTCCTTCTGGAAGCAGTGATTAGTTTCTCTGAGTCTCAACTTCTTCAGCTTAGATCTTTCCAGGCATGGCCTGTGATAACCTCACAAGTCAGAATGTGTTAGTTGAACAAAAAAAGAATCTTCTCCCAGGTAGGCAAAGCAACATTAAATGCCACAAAACAGCAATATATTATAAATGTCATAAATTATGCTTTATCTTCCTCACTTATGTTTGAATCTTTTCTGTTCCCAGAGGTTAGGGATAAGAATCTCTTAAATTAAACCAAAGTACATTAGAGAAAAACAAATATTTGACAAGGATGAGAATATCACAGAGCATTTCCAAATATTTATTAGATTGTGCAGACCCAGTACTAAATCATTCCATGAATTTTTCACTTTTCTCTCAGTTATAGATACTTTTTAAGTGACCCAAGATGCTGCTGTTGGTAACCTACAGAGAAACAGGATATCTTTAATTATTAAATCAAAATTCAGAAATGTAATTGAATGATTATGTATGTTTGTATACATACATTGCAACTTTCAAATTTTTATTTAAATATTTTAGACTCAATACTAAGTGGATATATTAGCTTGTGCTATAGGGAAGAATTTTTTTTAATTTTCAGTATTAAATTACTATAATTATTGTGCTTATTTGAGCTGAACAAAGATATCACAGATTTAGAATATAATCGTGTACTTAAAAAAAAACACCTCATGGCTATTTATTAAAAAAAAAGAATGCACATCAGTATCAGGAAGGGGAAAGACACATTAGGCTGGGTAGGTATTGGGGATGTTATGGTACTTAGTTATGGGGATGGAAGAGGTAGGAGACATGCATTGAACACATTTTTTCTTCTAGCAATAACTGTAATGTCTGCAATCAAGTTTCAGTATTTTTCTATTAATGAAACAATTGTCCAAATAATGAGATAAGAATAAAGTCATCTTTAAAACTATTTATCAGAGAAGAACTATCTCATTAAAATAATTTATAACATAAGAAGCAACTGCATTACTAATTAGACATTGATTAAAGTTATAATATGGCCCCAAAATACTCAGGCAAAACAGTTGAGGAAGAGAGAAAAAGTAATAACAGTACATCGCAGTATTATTTGCCCTTTTCAAAGTTGAAATGTTTCTTAAAAATTCATGTCTTTACCTATATCTCAGCACCATTTCTCAATGATTATCATTGTGATTTATCATTAACCACTATGAAAATCACAGAAAATGAATTCTTTCTAAGACACTCATCTTAACCACCTTCAACTTCTTTTAATCACATCAAAACAAAACCTTATCATTCTTTCACCTCATTGTCATTCATCCATTCATCTTTGGACTCCATATATATATATATATATATAATTTAAGATTTCATGTATTTATCTGACAATGAGAGCAAGAGAGCACAAGCAGGGAGAGCAACAGAGGGAGGGGGAGAAGCAGGTTCCCCACCAAGTAGGGAATCTGACGTGGAGGCTAATCCCAGGACATGGGGATCATAAACAGAGCTGAAGGCAGATGTTGAACTGACTAAACAACCCAGGTGCCCCAATTTCTGATATTTTTGAGGCAAGAAAAACTTAAAGAAGAGAAGAGTCAAGCAAATAAATTATTACATTGTTTTCTATGCTGTATGATTGTGAATGGATGGTGATTTCTGATATTTTCCACAACTTGAGTTTAGTTTTCCTTTAGTGGCTTTTACTTCACACCTTAAATGTGTGCTGAGTTTTATCAGAGAAAATACTGCTCTTAAATAAAATCCAGTCTCTTTGAAATCTTTCAGAAATGTTTGGCCTTGTGTGAACAAAAGAACAGAAACCACATAAAACAAATGTGAAACTGTAATACCTGAACTATGTTGCTCGACAAAGAAAGAAACAAGCTTTAGAACAAAATTTTGTAATATAATAAAAATAAACCTGAGGGTCACAGAAGGATCAAGCAGTCAAATTAAAAGAAATTCTTTAGCACCGTAAACAAGACATTCAAGATGTGGATAATTCAAATGTGTGTGCTCAAACAAATTGTTTAGTCTACTTTCAGAGTGAAATACAGATCAGTTCGTTTAAAGATGCCATTTTTATTTAGACAGACTTCTTGATATTAAATATAAGTGGAAGATATCCATAAATTATTTTATAAATGCACCATAATGATGCAATATCCATAATTTGAAAAATTCATTTTTTTTAAGATTTTATTTATTTATTTGACAGATAGATCACAAGTAGGCAGAGAGGCAGGCAGAGAGAGGAAAGGAAGCAGGATCCCTGCTGAGCTGAGAGCCCAATGCGGGGCTCCATCCCAGGACTCTGGGATCATGACCTGAGCCAAAGGCAGAGGCTTTAACCCACTGAGCCACCCAGCACCCCCATAATTTGAAAAATTTTTGGTTTGTGTATGGCCTACATTTAAATAAAAAAGTTCAGTAGAAATCCAGAGCTAAAACTAAATTTTCCCCAAAAGTCATTAGTATTCAAGGGTAAAAAGACAAAGGTCTGGTATCAGTTGGCAAATATGGACTTTTTTTTTTTTTAAATTTTCAACTGTTATCACTGAATATTATACTCTTTTGCATGAATAAATATTAAATTGCTTCATAAAGCTATATGATAAACACAGTGACCCCCCCCCCCCCAATAAACAGCTTGGTGTCCATTTCATAACATTAAAATGAAAAAAAAAATAAAAAGAAAGAAATATTTTTTAAAAAGAAAAGAAGAAACATCAAAAACACAATGTTGAAGAGAGGACTAGAAGTATCCTGATCTTTGTTTAAATGGCATATTGATTCAGTATTTGCTCTGGCTTATTTTTAAATTTTTAAATTTTTATTATTTTTTAAAAAGATTTTATTTATTATTTTGCAGAGAGAGACACAGGGAGAGAGGGAACACAAGCAGGGGGAGAAGGAGAGGGAGAAGCAGGCTTCCCACTGAGCAGGGAGCTGATATCCAGGACCCTGGGATCATGACCTGAGCCCAAGGCAGACGCTTAACAACTGAGCCACCCAGGTGCCCCTACATGTGGCCTTTTAAATAGTTTCATCTATATCACCAATGTGTCAATTTTTACTTCAATGTCATTTACTGTGTCACCAGAATTGGGTCACTGCATTTTACTAATGTTTCTGCCATCAAGTTTTAGTGTTGTGAAAATGTAGAAAAACAAAAACAAAAAACAAAACAAACAAACAAACAAAAAAAAACAAGAGGATATAGGCAAAGATGTATGTAGTCTTGCACAAAATATTACTTACTTACAGGATGCACATCGTTGTTTTAAAAGTGCCAGTGCTGGTGATAGTCCAAATTCTAAGATGTGACTTCAAAGACAGAAATTACTGATAACTAAAAATTAATATATTAGCATTGATAGATAATTAGCCCTTTCAACTCATCCCACTCCCATAATACCCATCAACAGGCAACAATGAACCAGTAAATTAAAAAAAAAAAAAAGACAAAAACCAAAAAACTCTCCCCTGCTCTTGCTCTCTCTCATTCTGTTCTCTTTCCCAAATAAATAAATAAATAAATAGAAAACTAATGCCATGTTTTCTGCTTCTCCCACAGCCTTTTCTCCCTTACCTTCAATAACTATATAAATTTATCTCTATAAGTATATCCCAGTGGGAACACTGTTAAGATAAATACTTAGAAGCAGTCTGAATCCCTACCCTCTCACTTCCCAATTAACAGAATGCATCCTCCAAGGGACAACAGGGTTTAATAAAAAGGATGCTTATCAAGATGTGGTCAGGTTTAAGGAAAGAGTAGAAGGCTCAGCACACCCACAATTCTGACTATGGAAGAAGGCCTGCCTTGCAAGCATTGTGGCCTAGCTAGAGTAAGGCAGCCCTCATCAAAACTGTATCCATGCAGGTGGAAGAATCCATAGCCTGATATGTCTTACCTTGTACTCTCTGATCTGCTAAACTTAACTGGAGGCCAAGGGGCAAGAAGCTGGGGTAATGCTGTTCACAGGGATTGGCTTCCCCTAGGAAAGGGTGCTAGAGAAATGAGTAGATGGAGGAAGAGTGGAGAAAAAAGAAAGCATATTCAACACAACTAAATATTGTAAGAGTGGTTCTTCCATGCAAGGATGACTTGAACACGTTTAGTCCTGTACTTTCTAATAAAAATCTTGTCAAAAGTAAAATGACTCTGATGGAAATAACTGTATTTAATATGAATATTCTTGAGTATTTCTGAGTCTCCTATTTTCTCAGAATAACTCATTTGGTACACAAATAGTACCTAACATAATATACTTAGTAGTCGTGGCTAGGTAGAATAACAAGACACTGGGTAAAGGTTGGAACGAAAGGTCAGGAACAGACCCAGGATCAGCAACTTTTCACCACCAGGGAATTAAAGTATGTAAAGAAGAATCTGAGCCACTTACAGATGCATGTCTAATTTGATTTTTATTAGTTTATTAGTTAGTAAATTAATTAATTAATTAAGTCATTCATTCATTTCACACTAATTCATTCTTCCACAGAGTTTATGATGCTAATTGTAAGCTAAAGTAAATGGTAACTATGTTCCTAGGTTGCACTAGTAGCTTTTTATATATTATCTCATTCAATCTTACAATAATCTTGAAAGATATAATATTCTATTTTCGGTAAGGACATACTATTGCTACCTTATTAACTATTTCCTGACTGTTTCATAGTTTCATTGTTCCTTTCTCCCACTTTTGCTGTCTTCCTCTGTGATTTGATAATTGTTATAGTAGCATCTTTTGATTCCTTTCTCTTTCTCTTTTTTTTTTTTTTTTGTACTTACTACAGGCTTTTTCTTTGTGGTACCATGAAGCCAACATAAAACACCTTATAGTTGTATCAGTCAGTTTTATGCTTGTAAGAACTTAACTTGGACCACATACAAGAACTCAACCTTTTGACTTCTTCACATTTTATGTTATTGGTGTTCCAATTTGCATTATTTCATATGTATATCTGTTAACAAATTATTATACTTACAGTTATGTTTAGTATTTTTTAAAAGATTTATTTTAGAGAGAGAGAGAGAGAATGCACATGAGTGGTATGAGGGTCAGAAGGAGGGAATTTCCAAGCAGACTTCCCCTTGAGTGTGGAGACCTGACTTGTGGCTTGACCCCACAAGCCATAAAATCAGGACTTAAGCCAAAACCGAGAATCAGATGTTCAACCAACTGAGCTACCCAGGTGCCCAAGAGTATTTTTATGTTTTAACTTTTATATTAGAGTTAAAAGTGATCTGTGTACCACCATTATCTTATGATAGTGTGCTGAATTTGACCATATTCTTACCTTTAGAGTGAGTTTTATACTTTATGTTTGTTTTCATGTTAGTTATGTTCTTTCATCTCAACTTGAAAAATTCCATTTAGCATTTCTTATAAGGCAGTTCTAATGGTGATGAACTTCATTAACACCATTTATCTGGGAAGGTCTTTTCCTCTTCTTCATTTCTGAAGGGCAGCTTTTCTAGTTCTAATTTCATTGGTTGGCAGTTATTTTTTCTTTGAACACTTTAAATATTTCACTGTACTATCTCATGACCTGCAAGTTTTCTGCTGAGAAATCGTCTTATGGTCTTACAGGAGTTCCATGTGTAGGGCTGTTTTTTATGGTTGTGTCTGCCTTTGGCTCAGGTCATGATCGCAGAGTCCTGGGATCGAGTCCTACATTGGGCTTCGTGCACAGTGGGGAGTCTGCCTCTCCCTCTGCCTGCTGTTCTCCCTTCTTGTGTTTTTTCTTTCTCACAAATAAATAAATAAAATCTTTAATTCTTTTTAAATTTTCTGCATTTTTTTTATTTTAACCAATGTCGTTTGTGTGCTTAAAATTATGAAGTATGTAATTTAAAACAGTAAGATACTTTAACAGTGATTTTTTTCATAACATACACAATAGCCATCTTTTGGTACTTAATTTTGTCTCATAATATTATTTGCCTCTAGTTATCCCAAATGTAAGGAAGGACATAGTTTTCCAAAAGTAAGACTTTTTTTCTTCCTTCTTCTACCATCCAAGAGTCCCTCATTATCATACATTAAATTGCATTCAATTCAAAAATATTGCTAAAGTAGCTTTCCCTCTTTTGCTTAATGGAAAAAAAAAAAAGAATTACTTCTTTTAAGTGAACTTCTTTCAAGTGAACTTCTTTCTACTCTTCAGGTCACATGCAATTATGTTTTTAAATAGAAAAATAGAATGCAGTTTTATATATTCAAATCTTTTACATTTCTCTCAATTTAAAAATTTTAAGCCCTCTTTTTTAATACATATGTAGTATATCAAGCACTTTTTTTTTTTTTTTCTTAAATTACCATTAAGCTTTCCTTTTTGGAGAATAAGACATTAGTCGTCATGGTGTTGCACTTGACTTGTTTAAAAATGTAGTTCTCAATAACATTCTTTTACTTAAAAAAAAAAATAGCAAGTTGCTACCTGGTTGAATTAGCAAAAGAAACTAACTCTGAGAACTGAAAACTAAAGTATTATTAAAATATGAATAAATTCATTGCTGTTTTTTGAAATCACTGAAAGCATAGAAATATTATTGAAAGCATAAAATTTCTTCAAACTATAAGAATTCTCATGTAATGTGTATAATTGCCACACAATACATAATTAAACATGGTCTTATAATTCACATGGGCCAGTTCTAATCATGGAGAGTTTGGCTAAACCCTTAATTTTATTCATGCAAGTTCTGATTTAGGCCTTTATCTTATGTGACATAACACTAGACTGTTCTCATTTTCTCTTGATGAAGCATTGTGTTCATCTGATGGGATAGATTGCAAAGAATTGTCACAAATGCTTTGCAGGTCTTTGTAAAAGAGTTTCAGTTTTCAAATTCTTTAATCTGCTATTGACCAATAGCACGTGGTAGATGTTTTGTGAGCCCTGAGTCTAAGTCTTGAGAAACATTGCAGAGTTTCTGTATTGGAAAATTTTACCATGGGGACAAGCTAAAGCTGGCTTCTCATAAGACAGAATACCTTGTGAGTATAGGCCTCAGCCATACCTGCCTTCCCAGCAGAAGGCCCCCACATGTCAGTGAGCCCTGTTGATTTTAAGGGGAGCAAAACCAGATCATCTCTACAGAGACTAGGTAATCTTGTCAGCCCACAGGATAATGAGTAAATAAATATAAATTTTGAAGCCAATAAGTGTTAGAAGAGACGGTCATAGAGCAATAGATATTTAATACACTTGTCTTTCAAGACACCTATCTTTTTTTCCTTAAAATTCTGTGACCATTACTTTTTAGTCTCTTTTGTTGATTATTCCTTATTTCTTTCTTTTTGATGGGTTGTCTTCTCTATCATTTTCTTTATAATCTCATTTAATCAAATGTCCCTAAATACCAAATACCACCAATACATCAACATGCTGACAACTTTCTCTCTCTCTCTCTCTCTCTCTCTCCTTAGGAGAACATTCTAGATTCATATAACCAAGTGTCTGCCTATTTCTACTTAGATATCTTAAAAGCATCCCGATCTCACACGTCCAATACCATACTCCTGGTTTTCCTCCCTCTCTCTGCTTTTTTATGAGTTTTGCTCTAAGTGATTGAGAACTCTAAGGCCAAAACAGTGCCTTTTTTGACTGCTTTCTTTCATTCACACTCCACACCCAATCCATCAACAAATCCTATTGGCTCTATCATAATTATCATCTAAAGTTTTGTGATTTCTCGTCATTTCCAAACCACTGCCCTGGTTCAAGTTACTTTCAACTCATCTGCAATAACCCTATAGATGACCTCTCAACTTAATTTCCTGTGGTGCAATCCTCTTCCTGGTATAATCTCTTCAACAAACAATTCAGTGTCACTCTATTAAAATCTAAGTCAGATTGTGTCACTGGTCTCCTTAAAACTTTCCATTAATTTATGAGGTACTTCATTAATCCCCTCTCGTAATGCTTCAGCCTCACCTGCTCTTATTTTCCTGTTTGTACCTCATCTTCAGTGTACTTCTACCCTCTTCCAGAAATCACCAATAACAATTCCAACTTGTTTCTCCTGCTGAAAACATTTTTCCCCTTCCTATGAGCATGGTTCACATGCTCACTGTCTTCCAGTCTTTGCTTTAATGTTATTGTCTTAGTGAGGTTTCTTAACTACTTTACTTACAATTGCATTGCATTCTCTATTCAAGACCCTAGCATCAATCTTTTCTTCTTTATTTATTTTCATGTCATTTATGACTTTGTACTCTGCTATACTAGATAGATAAATAGATACCATAGGGAAAGATTGTTTCAAATATTTTTCTTGTTTCTCCAACAGAAATGTTTGCTCAATGAGAACTGAAAGTTTTGTCTCTTTTATTCACTGGTTTACCTCTAATGCTTAGAATAATATAATATTCTAATAATAATATGATATTGGCATATAATTGTTGTCCAGTAGTTTGGAGTAAGTGTACTAGTGATAGTAGGTTGGATTATAAATAGAAATGAACTTGTAAAGAGTGATCGCAGTTGTTCAAGGTGATTTTAAAAATTATACGGTCACATTAATGACTGAATTAAATTAGAATGCTGATGAACTCATTGTCTGAGTACTTCTCATTAAGATACTTGAAAATTGATTTTTAATTTCATGTGGTGTTTTTGTTTTCACCTTTTGATTTTACCTTATTAGCTCTACTTAATATGCTCTATTAACTTAGTCTGTGTATCAAATTTTCAATCTCATATCAAAGACATCATCTATCTGGACTAAGCCTTATGGGCAGGGTTATTCCAAAAAGATTGAAGAGCATCCTATTCATCCTATTTTCTGACATTATTGCAAGTAGTAGCTTCAGCCACAATATAAATATAAGTTATTTGGATTTTTGTTGTTTTAGATTCTGTTTTCTCTTGTACTGTTAAAAACAAAATCACAATGTGATGTTAAGAAAGAAAATCTTGGAGATAGACCAACCATTGTTAAAATCCTGGCGTCAAGAGAAAGATGTTTGGGTAATTTACTGAATAGCTCTAACACTCAGTTTTCTCATACATAAAATAGGTATAATGATAGCACTTTCTTAAAGTTACTGTGAGGTTTTAATTAAAAGAGAAAGAATATTGATGGCATGAATATTCATAGTACAAAAATGTGTTTTGTTGTGTTTTTGATGTTTTTATAACCTATGATATAAAATGAGAAAAATATTTTGTTGCAACAATTATAAATATTTTATTAGAATATAAATGGTTAAAAATTCATGCAGAAGGAAAGGTCATGAAAATGAACAATGATTAATTCCAAAAGAAAAGAGGTATTAAAGGTTCAGAAAGAGGTCAAAAGGGATATTGAGATCAGGAATGGAAGGTGTTCACATACTAAGACCAAAAGAGGGAGCAAAAGTAAAAATGGTCTCGATGTCTGACTGAAAATCCTGGCAGTTTCCTCCATTCTCCTGTGTAAGTAACATCTCTCATCTAATCTCTTTACCCGTTAAAGTTCTCCTATGAATATTCTCATACAAGTCCTTGTGTGGACATGTGTTATCTCTCTTGATATAAATATTTAGAAGTAGAATTGCCAGGTCATGCAAGAAATATATGTTTAAATTTAAGAAAATGCTAAGCTGCTTTGTAAAGTGGCCATAATGTTTACCAGAAATGTATGAGGGTTGCAATTCAATTAAATTTCTTTACCTGATATGGGTCTTTTCCAATTTTTAATTTCCTTTTTCAACACTTTTGGTATTTGCTTCTTTCTAGGAATTTGTCCATTTCACCTAAGGTGTCAAAAATTTTAGCATACACTTAAAAGATAATACACTTAAAAGATACATACACTTAAAAGATAATAAGAGATAATATTCCCCTATGACTCCATTTAATGTTTGCAGTTTCTGTAGTGATATGCTCTTTCATTCTTCATTCTTGGTTTCTGCAATTTGTATTTTGATCCTTAGTATAGTTGAAAACATCAATTTTGATGATTTTTTTAAAAAAATCAACTTTTAATTCTGTAGATTTTCTATTTTCTTTTTTTTTTTAAATTTCATTGATTTATGTTCTGATTGTTATTGACCATTGTCTGGTATATCCAATTTCTAAGTCCATTTTGGCCAGGTTAAATTGGCTCTCTTTTATTCTTAGTACTTGAAAGACTTTCTGTTTCTTTGCCTATCTGATATAAGATAGGTAGGTAGATAGATAGATGACAGATAGTAGATAGATATATATTTTATACTTACAAAAGCTAGATATTTAGATAACATTTTAACAACCCTGGATCATGTGTTAGTTTTTTCCCTCTCCAGGTATAGCCATTAGTGTCTCTGGTCAATTTTTTATTCTTATTTTTATTTTTTAGTCAGGAACCCCAGTGGTTGGAATCCCCCTGAGTAACCGCAGATTGGCAGGCAGGCTGAGTTGTGTGAAGAATTTATCTCAGCCCTTCTATGATTTCCTTATTTCCAGTTAAGTTTCTGGCTGGTCAATTTCTTACCTTAAATTAGACCACAAAATGTTCCCAACAAAATTTGTCAATTTTATTTAGCAAAACCAGAGGTTTTCATGTGTCTGGCTCTGGGTTTAATTTTCCATCTCTGGCACCAAAGCTGATATGTTGACAGCCAGTCTCAATCTGGTAAAACTGTAGTTTATACCTGAAAGCTACAGGGGGAGGGTGGGTGGGATGATGGGGGATAGCCCCCAATAGGAAGACCAACACTCTAGCTTCCCTCAGTTTTTCAAAGGTAAGTGCTTCTCCATTTGTTTTCTAATTCTGGTCAACATCCAACATCCTGAAATGTAGTTTTTTGACAAACTTTGCCCAATTTTATACTTGTTTTCTGCAAATTACCCAAATTGGCAACCTCTTCAGGTTGCTCTTACCTGAAGTGCCTCTTATATTCATTGCAAATAACTCAAATATGCTACATTTTCCAGAAGAATCTCTAAATTTGGTGCCAGAGGTATTGAGATTTATATAATAACTGAAAATATAGATAATATCAAAGATTCTTAGGTATATAGATATCTAGAATAAATAAGGACACAATTTTTTTTTAAAGCTGCTAGGCTACTGTGAACTTAATTAAGGAAGTGAAAACATGAGTTAAAAAAGAAAAAATAACTTTCCTAATGATTTGGATTAGGCATATGCCTCTGTGGAAGACATATCTTTAGTTTAACAAGTGTTAACTAAAATTAGTGTTTCAAATTTTTTTTTCAGTGTTTCAAAATTTGAAGCATTGGAGTAGATGAAGGAAGTACAACTAAATCGTACAGATTGTCAAATTTCTACTGAATTACTTTCTCCCTAGTTGACTCTGCCTCTGGCTCTTCCTTAAAACTACAAAATATGGAATAAAAAAAAAAACAGACTAAAAATCACCAAGCTGTTGATCTGGACCAATGGATTTTAGAATGTATTTTAATGAATTTTAAGAGTGAAATGAATGAATTTTAAGAATGTAAGTGAATTTTAAGAATGTGAGTGAGTTTGTAGAACTCATCCTCCTTCAGCCATTCCCTCTTGCTTTTGACTTTCTCTCAGCGCCCACCAACAGAGAGAAACCTGTTGGCAGAATTCCGGTTTGACCCTCCAGGTCTTCCACTCCTCTTCAGTCCTGTGCTGTCTTCTCTGCCTTGAATAGACATTGAAGGGGCCACCGACAGGGGGGCACCAGGATGGCTCAGTCCGTTGGGCTCCTGACTTTGGCTCAGGTCATGATCTCAGAATCCTGGGATCGAATCCGATGCCAGGCTCCCCATTGAGTGGAGAGTTTGTTGTTCCTCTCCCTCTACCTCTCTCCCCGCTCCTGCCCTCTGTCTGTCTCTCTCAAACAAATAAAATCTTTAAAAAAAAGAAAAAAGGGTGGGGGACACCGACTGTACTCAGGAAGCTCAGTGAAAATGGAGGGAGCAACTGCCACAACTGCCATTGACTCTTTGCCCCTGAGCTGATTCTGTTCAGATGTTCACCCACTGAACAACATTGTGAAGTCATCTATTTTGGCTCATCTTAAATAATTTATAAAGTCAAGTTTCATAAGTGATATTTCTGGGACTGTAATAAAGTGGATAAATCCAGTGAAAAATCAGAGAGCAGTAAAGTATACTTTTCCTCCCTTTGAGGTTACCAAGGAATGGTCTTCTGCAGTGTAAGAAATGACCTTTCAGTGTTCACATTTCTCACTGATGCTTCTCACCATATTAATGACTGATTTGAAAACCAACTTTTTTTTTCCACTTGCTTTTTTTCACTTGCTTATTGGAATGAATTAGGTTTCACTTTCCCCAAGTGAGAAATGTTTGATCTCACCACCTTTTTATTTTTTTTTTTATCCAGTGGTGTTAGATATTAAATTCCTCTCAGAAAGTAATTCTCATGCCTTCCTTTACTCAATCTTTAAAGTTAACCCTTAAATTTCTTTCCTTAAAGTCAGGACAACCAACTACCTTGGGCCTGTGTAATTCAGAACATGGAGAGGTCTTACGGTAATTTATAGTTTGCTCATATCATCTGAAGTCACTTTATATACTATTTCTTCCTCATAATGAGAAGAAATACTTCTTTTCAAATTACCAAACCATGTTGATTAAATGTAATTATAAACGTTTTCTTTTCCTTTTATTTAAATGTAGGAAAATTGAGCCACAAAGAGAGAGCTAATCACGCATTTGATCAAGTTATAATTTGAATGTAAGTTATGTAGTCAGTCATGCTCACCCATTCAACATACTACTTTATCATCATGCGGAAGATCATCTTTGTCCTTGGACTTAATGGTAAAATAATGGTGTTGATTCACATCCCAGGATAAATATCAGTTCCAAAGAAATAATGTACAATAATTACAATACACATACAGACTTTTTAGTCTGAGCCAAGAAGCACTGAGAATAGGAAGTCATATCATTTATCACTTTCTGATATGAAAGACTTTGTTCTCTCTCTTTGCCGTTGCTTGTTTACAGTTAGTATCAGCAGGTGAGGAGGCAGAAGTAACTCACTGCCTGCTCTACTTCAAATTGATTTATACAATTCTCAGCAAAGCAGACAATATATATGATGGATGGGCTGTTTAATTAGACTGTTGTAAAAGCTGTAATTACATCTACTAAGTGCACTTTTATGTCTGCATACATAAGCAATTTCAGGAAATGTCAATTCTACCCCACAAGGCATTGTCTGGGCTTCTGGAATTGGTTTTGGCGTATATATGTGTGTCTTCTGGGTTTTTACTTTGTAATCAATAACGACTTCTAAGTAAAATGATCTATTCAGAAATATCCTTAGAAAATACAGAAGACAAGGAAAATGCTAAAAACAAAGAGATCTTTAATATGATCTATGGGTTTTGGATACAAACATTATGGGTTCCACAATTTGAATTAAGCCACTTGAAAACAGCCATTTTGAACATTAAAAAAAAAAACAAAAACAACGATCTGATATCCCAATCTGTTGAACAGCTTATATACATATTAGCAGTAAAGTCTAAAGAACTAATGGTGTTCACTATATTCAATTTAGACTAACATTTGTGTCATGTTCTTACCCTATTTGTGATCCATTAGTGAAATGGCTTTGCCTTATTGTATAGAATAAAAGTGATTTATTTTAAGGTTGCTATTAGTCTTTGGACTCATGCTGTATCTTCAGCTGTTAGAGAGCTATTGTAGCCAATAGATATGCATTCTACGTCTGAAGCTGATGAAAAACATTTGCCATAAGGCAAAATAAAATTGATTTGAGCAATTCAGAGATTCTATGCAAATGAGCTTCTGTTCTTTTATTGTTCTTGTTTCAAACTTTCCTTTGCATTAAAATCTATCAATAACAGAGGTGGACAAACTATAGATGCACTGTTATCAAACTTCCATTAAATTATTTTCAGAAAATTATAATTTTTACCACTTAAACAGAAGCTATTTATAAATAGAAATATTGTTACCTAATAGGCCTAGATGATCATAATTACTTGAAATAAAACAAAATAATTTAAAACCTGGCAAAACCTACATCTAGAGACCTAATTTATATTACTCATTTTATTGCTTCTACTAACTCTTTTAATATTGGCCTCTGGCACCATCCTCAAATCTCCTTCATCAAATATTGTACCTTTTGTTTTAAACCATGCCAGGGTTACCAGTAGGGTTCTTGAAACCTCCTACCAAGAAACCAAGATTTTTGGCAATTTTTATATGATTAGGGACACAGCTATGAACTGATTTACTTTGTTATACATTGATATGAATAACTGTTGAAGCTGCGAAAATTGAGAGTAACCCACTCCCTCCAAAATAATTGTATTTTATTATACTTGTTTAAGTTTCTTCACTTTAAATATTATTACAAGGAGAATAGCTTGGTTGTAGGACATAGGAAGAAGATGAAGTTAACATACTTCATTCTTACACAGTTGACCCTTGAACAATACAGGTTTGAACTGTGCTGGTCGACTTATACATGGATTTTTTAACAGTACAGTACTATGAATGTGTTTTCTTTTTTGATTTTCTTCATACCATTTTCTTTCCTCTAGCTTTCTTTATTATAAGAATATAGCATATAATATGTATAAAATGCAAAATATGTGTTAATGGACTATATTATTGGTAAGACTCCCAGTCAACAGTAGGCTATTAGTAGTGAAATTCCTGGGGAATCAAAAATTATATGCTGATTTTCAACTGTACAGGGGTCAGCATATCTAATGCTTTCACTGCTCAAGTCTCAACTGTATATCCAGGACTCTGCCAGTGTCATTCTTCATTGGTACTAATGTCCAATTTGAGAAATGATGAACAATATACACAAAAATTTTTGTATAACCAGTAAGTATCAATTTTTCTTCCATATCTTATTTTGATTTGGTGACATTGTCTTAGGCACAGAAGCTTTACTTTGAGAAAGCTTTATAAAAATTAAGAGCACATCATCCAAATGTGTTATTAAAATTCAGTGACTTTTGAAAATTAGAAAATATCTCATTGCTTTAGACCCTTTGTGTTTATGTGATTCCCCAAGTCCTTTCTGGAGAATCAAACAATCATGACCAAGGTGATTTTAGAAGGTTATTTCACAAAATAAAAATTTCAATCATAATTTATAATAAAACACTTATAAACCTGCTTATTTACTTGTAGCTCATAATTTAATGATCAATCCAGTTTGGAAAACAGTATTCCTTACTGGTTCAGAAGGTGGACTTTGAAGCCAAATTTTCTAGGTTCAAATTTTTATTATAAGACTCATTAGCTGTGTGACCTTGAGCAATGTGAGCTTTCTAAGATTAGGGTGCAAATTAAGAAATAAAGATGAAAAGATTGATTTCATAGTGTTCATGTATTAGTCACAGTGTTTTATAAAATGGTACCTATTATTAACTGCAAAGTAGAGCTATTATTATAAGACATGTAATTCTCAGAATTACATTCATATCTTTGCCCTTCTGTAATTTCTTTCTTTAAGAGCTCCATACTAGTTTAGATATTTCCAGTACTTGTTAAGCACCTACTTTGAGCCAGACATACTGTTCTATATGGTGAGGAAGCAGCAGTAAAGAAAACAGGAAAAAATTTTTGTCTTTTCAAGGAACTGATGGCTACAATGAATCATGGGCTATTTGAGACCCAAGGGTAAAAGAGTAGAGGAGCTATTTTTCTGAAGCTCTAACAAGAGCCAAATTGTTTAACAGAGGGGTTTCCACATGGTAAGTGTTCATTAAAGATTAGTTCATACTATTTACTATGTGTCCCTTTTGAAGATAGCATTATGCCTGTTCTCTTATGACATTTCTGTTAATTATTAGATTTAATTTCCATGATTTTTGTAAGCTAGCTACACCAAAGTCAAACTTATTTTTCTTTCTCCTTAGTCTGATATCCAAAGGAATGATATAAATGTGATCTTTCCCTCCCCACGGTTTCCCTGCATTTCTTTTTAATCTGCATTTCCCCCCAGAACTAATCTTTAACAAGGTGAGCCTTCACAAACAGAGTTCTTGGTCAGAGATGAATGTTTTTGTGAAAAGAATGGTGGGTATCTAGATATAGCCTAGGGTATTTACATTTTACTTTTTCCACTATTAAAACTGAAATTATTTATATTATTTGTCCTCAATCAAGCTGTGCAGTTAAACCAAAGTAGAAGGCAGAAATAAAATATTCCAGACATGTCTTGTAATCTCAGTCATAGTCTTCATATACCATGCCAATATGTTGTGAGATTTATTGTAATTTTTAGCATTTAAAATATGACTGTGGCTTATTTCCTGAAGGAAAAACAATAAAATTCATTCCTAGATTTAACTAATAGCCCTCGATTAGTAAGAAGATCATATATTAAGTATTGGTTTTGACTTCATTAACATGTGTGAGAACAGGGGCAATGGGAAACAAGCTGAAGGGCATTTCCAACAGGCTTAAATGGGTGTGATCTTCAGAGAATTTTCAGAAACCCACTTTATCATTTTTCCATGTTCCCTCTGCTCAAAATAAGACCTTGTTACAAAATAATAGAGAGACACAGAAGAGTTTGGACTCTGATTACATTGTCTTAATGTTCTGTGAAATTTAGTGGGATGCTATTTCCAAGACAGTTGGAGCTAGGCATGGAAAGAAGTCTGTCTTCTTCAGATGTTAAAAAAATAGCAGAAAAAATAAATGAAAAGAAAACTTTTAAAATTAAAACATTAATTAATATTTAAATAAACATTGCTGGAACATCTATGAATGGAAGACTTTTTTTTTCATTAAAACGCCTATCTTAACATATCAACATTAATATGCATATTAACAGTAAGAAAAATCTATCCTTCATAATTTCCACACACCATAAAAAGCATTATTGAAGAAGTCAAAGACATTATTTCCCAAAGTAGGAAGAGGATCTAATCAATCATGAGAAATACATTGATTAGCAGATGTCAGCAATCATAAGAGATTGAATTCTTAAAATATTCACAGTTCAAAGTAGAAAGAGAAAATAGGGAATTGTCCACATTTATTGAACCTTTATGATGTAGTAGAAACTTTGTAGTTGCATTGACAATTTTATCTATTATTAATGGAGGTATGACTAATTTTTGCTTATCATTGAGTGAGTCATCTCAGAGATCAACCCTTTTCCTTAAGTTCAGTGTACAAAAATATAGACAAAACAATGTAAGAACAGTTTATGCCTTCATAGAGTTGAGAATCCAGTGAGAATTCTTAATCTATGTTTAGTGATGTAGCTTCAAGATTGGGCAAAGTTTTCATTAAAAGGTTGATAAATTCACACTGGGTGTTATATGCAATTGATATATTATTGAACACTACATCAAAGACTAATAATGTACTATATGTTGGCTAATTGAATTGAATTTAAAAAAAAGTTTGATAGCTTTGTCCAGCTGTTCTAAGAACCACCCCAGCTACAAACCCCTCTGTGGCTGTCACCATGTGGAGTAATGTTTTCAGAGACTTACAGAGCAGAAAATAAATATCAGATCCTTTAAAAGCAATCTGTTACTCAACTTTACACATTTACTAGGGGTAATGATGATCATTCTGAGCTTCATGATGATTCATCTGTGCTCTCAGAATACAAATATCACAATAAACTAAAATTCTAAATCTTAAATAAAATTCTCCAAATTATTTGGAATTAGTTGGGTCTTTATGAGAAGAAAGACTTTGACATAACTCAAACTTTGGTCAATCTTGCATTTCTATGTTCCTATAACAGAAAAGTTTTTTTTTTTTGTTGTTGTTGTTGTTGTTGTTTTTTAATCTATTCTCCGAGAAACTAAATGATGTAGAGTTTTTATTCATTAGGTTCAGGCAATATGATAAAAGGGAATTAAAAAATAAAACCTTGGTTTTCTGAGATAATCTGGCAAATGATTTGTATCATCAGAAACTGTGAGACTTAGGTTTATTACTGCTGGAATATTAATATACCTTATAAGCATGGAAGGGTTTATTGGTGCACATATATATTATCTGGCATAATCTTATATCAAACAGAGAGACAAATAGTTTAGTAGCTCTGACAGGAAAACTCCTCACCTCTTGATAACTATGAATCTCCATAACGTTCTGAACACTTTTTAATGAATTTCCTTTGTCCCCCTTGCCCTACTTCTCTGTTGATTGACAGTGACCTACAGCTCACAAAGCTGAAGTTCTGATAGAATGATGAAGGGCTGCTCTCTTTCCTTTTCCAACATAGTGTCTTTTCATCTCTTTCTCTACTCTCTACTATCGTTCATCTTTGGCATCATTAGTCACCCTGCAATAGGGTTTACAAATACAGGTGTGACAGAGGAAAAAAAAATTGTCAATCCCATAATATAAAGTCTATCAAATACCTGCCAGGCTGCTGCTTGAAACTCCTTCTTTAAGCTTCAGTGAGAGCCAGATCAGGACTTAGATAACAGTTTTCCTTAAAAAAGCAAAAAGTCTCTTTGATGACTTACCCTGAGTATGAGATGGCCTATCCAAGGCCCTGACCTTCTTTTGTTGGACAGAGGATGATCAAATTCTGAGAAGCAATAAACAGAGAGCCAGTGACACCTGGGTTTCTCTTTGTTAAAGCAAGTCTACAGAAGGCCCACAGACAAAATTCATATAAATACTTGGCTTTTAGAAAAATACAGTTTAATGGTTTTTAGAAAAATACAGTCTAATGATTACTAGATTCAAAATGAAAATAGAGTAAATTCATTGTAGAATAAGTATTTCTAAGAACTTACAGATTTTTATCAATAGAGTTGAATGAAATCATTGTACCAATAATAAATTTTCACTGTTTTATAAATATCTTTCATTTCTGTGATTAATCTATTTTTATCATAAAAGCAAATTCAAGTTTGATTATAATTATATTTAATTTGGTATTCATTCAGTATTATATATCTTATATGTTTTTATATAGAGATTTTTACTGAAAAATTAGGCAACATAATTTTAAAAATAGGAACTATGGTACACATTTTTCAGAATTGTACAAAACAAGTAGAGTAATATATGAATATGATCTTACTCACGGTCTAGAACATTATGTATCCTCAATAAAAAGCAACAATTTATATTATGATTTTATTTTTATTCCTGTTACTAAAAATCCTGACATTATAAATTTAGTAAAGTGTAAATAAAATTGTAAATATAGTACATGCAAAAGTAAATGCACAATTAATCCGTTGTATTATATGTCAATTATAAATAATAGAAAAATAAATGTACATATGCAAGCTATTTTTATAAAAATTTACATTTAATTAATATGGTTCAATCAGCAGAGGTGGAATAAATCAGTATTTCTGAGTTACTTAGTGATGTCTGATGGTATTGTTCTTAGATCTAGAACTAGAAGAATTTAGGAGGTAAGAAGGGTCCTGCTACTCCAGTTTTGAGGGCAATATGATTAAAATCTGTGTTCAATAGGAGGAAAACTTTATTCTTAGTACAGGAAAAAGCTATAGTAGAGGATTATATTTTTCTCTGATAAATTTATAAAATGAATCATTATAGACATTACTTGAATAAAGTATGTCCATGATGGATTAAGTAAAAAAAAGTCTGAAAGTCCATTAATTTACTAATTTATTTACTCACACAGCAAAGGTTACTGAGTGATCACAACAGGCACTGGGAGTTAGAAAGAAGATACAAAGATAACTAAGGTAAAGTAGTGCATTCATGACTCTGTTTCTGTTTTTGTTATTAATAGTCTTGAAGAGCATTGTTCAAGATATGGTAGGCCCTGGCACTGAGATTTCACATGAATCCTATAACACAACAATACAATAAATGAAGACGTAAGGTTGTTATGAAACACTCATGCAAAAAAAAATTATGTAACTGGAACTAGATGAGAATATCAGGCTTTGGACAATACCAGGACGGGACCCAGGAGCCTCAACCACTTGTTTTATCTCTAAATATAGTCTTCCATGTATCCTTTGCTTTGCTTGTTAGTGTAAATGAAACAGGAGATGTAATCTCCAATCATTAGAGCTAGCCCGGTTTCCATGGTGATCATGAATTCTGATTTTGGCAATGTTGTTGATAAAGTTTAACCATATCTTTATTTATCACAAAATAGAGAGGAAAAAAATTTCTTATATAATTTTATAATGTATCTGTAGCTTAGTGAGCAACTTTCTCCAAGGGAATTGAATAATGTTTATTATCAAATTGGGCAGAGATTTCCAGAAGCAAACCACAGATTCCATTGTCAAATTTAGATCACTTTGTGATTGTAATTAACAGCTCAGTTAAGTCACACAGGACACAAGTACTAACTTTGCAAATGACATGAAAAGACCCTGAAATAATGGGTGGCAAAATTTTGGAACAAAACTTCAACCTTCTGAAATGATGGATTAACATAACTATACAACATTGGACTTAAATAACAAGTACACTTCATAAGATCTGGATTGAGGACTAATCAGGTATAACAGTTTTTGGTGTGATAAAGTCATAAGGTTAGCCATCCCATAATGTTCTGATGTGATCTGATCTCATATGAAATAACATATGGTGGTCTGGATATAACGTTTTTGGAAATTTTTTAGAATGTTCTTTTATGTAAATGTTTACAGGGAGGTGTTCTAAGTGTTAGAAAATCTGAAATCACATCAATGAAGCAAGAAAATATGGAAAAATCTAAAAATTAACCTAAAAAATAGAAACTTAGTGAGGAAATAATGGTTTTATTTAAATTTTAAGCCTGCCATGTTACAAGTGATAGTTACACTGTGTGAAGTATCAATGAACAATATTAGGACCAGTGCTTAATAATTAAAAGGATTTGGGTCCAACATAAATAAGACATTTTAGATATAAAAGTATGGAAGAGTTTGCTACTGATAAGGCTAGGAGGTTTTATTGGTTCAATCTTCTGGAAGATAACAATAAATTCTAGATGAAATATAAAATCAATTATTTGAAGTTACTGAAGAGTGAACAAAAGCAGAGTGAACAAGTAAAGAATGGGACCAGTAAATGTTGACTCTTGAAAGAAGAGAGCAGCCTGTTAGAGTGGGGTGGATTCTGGACAGTTCAGTCATGGCTCAGGTTAGATGGGAAATCTGTAATCCCACTTGCTTGAAGAATTAGGGACAGGTGTATTAATTTTCTACTGCTCTTGTGACAAATTATCAGAAGTTTAGTAGATTAAAACAATGTAAATTTATGCATTAGAATGAATTATTCTGTTTTGTAGATGAAGATACTGAGGTTGAGGGAAGCTGAGCAGCTACTAGGAGTCACAGATTTCGTAAATGGAGGACTCCCATGGCCATTTAAACAGTCTGTTTGATTCTTCATGATGCAGTCACATTGGGGGACTCACATGGTGAACTTCTATTTCCACAGAGAGAATCTAATGATAATAAGAGCAACTGAAATATTTTAGCTTAATAAGAAGAAAATATAGTTGCACATTAGACCATGGCTTTGTTGTCTGATGTAGATCATATATATATATATATATATATATATATATATATATATACACTGGCTTTAGAAAAAAATTCCACTTTAAAATTTGTTTCTCTTCATAAATCATGCATATTCTCTTCTTAAAGTTTTCTTCATCTTTGAACATTTTACTTATTTTATAGTAGTCCTTAATATGCTTGTCACATCTTGAAAAGTTCATTTTGATTTTTTCTGACACTGTATTTCTCTGATGCCTTTAAGTGAGAGCTTGCAAAACTTAGGTTCACAGACAGTAGAATGGAAAAGAAAATGGCACAGCTAATGAGGAAGAAAAAGAAGATAAGGAAGAAGGAAGAGGAGGAAGAGGAGGAGAACGGGAGGAGGAGGAGGAGTAGGAGGAAGAAGGAGAAGAAGGAGAAGGAGAGGAAGAGGAAGAAGAGGAGGAAGAGGAGGAGAAGCAGCAGCTCATGGAAAACCAGTTAATTTCATTTTGCCATTTAAATTACCTAACAAAAATTTGAGATTGAAATTAAAGGAAAGAACAAAGAAAAGAAAAAAATAAGAGTTAAAAATCAAACTGTTTTATCTAAAAGTGTGAAATCTTAGTCTAACAATTCTACTCTTTTTTTTTTTAAAGATTTTATTTTTATTTATTTGTTAGAGAAAGAGAGAGAGAGCATGAGCACAGGCAGACAGAGTGGTAGGCAGAGGCAGAGGGAGAAGCAGGCTCCCCACTGAGCAAGGAGCCCGATGTGGGACTCGATCCCAGGACGCTGGGATCATGACCTGAGCCGAAGGCAGCCGCTTAACCAACTGAGCCACCCAGGCATCCCTAACAATTCTACTCTTTATGTACAAATAAAAATCCATCACATATAGGCAAATGAACATATATTATCCTTTATCCAAGAAAGAACAAACGAAAATGTGGTGCTATCCCAGTAGGACCATTTTAATTAGACATAAGAACAGCTTACTATGTAAATAGACTTTTAAAGTTTTCCATAGATTAAGAGTTGCATAATTGCAATGTTTTAAGAACTTGGATAGCATAATAGAACAAGGTTATTGCTACAATAACTTTATGATCTTCAGTATCAGATGTCTATGCTACCCTACAATCTCTCTCAACTTCCTTGGTGAGTTCACTCTTCCAGGGGTTATTTCAAATATCTGCCACTTTTTAAAAACACCAGGTCTTCACTCCACAGTAAATGACCTCCTGTCCTAGCTTTGTAGATAGTATCATATAGCATCTCTCTGACTTTTCAATCATGAAATTGGTTAAAAACAAAATTTCATAGACAGACTTATCTGAAGCACTTATTGAAAACAGAAATTGCAACCAAAATTTTGCCATTTCAAGAGACAGTATGAAAAAAAGAGGTGCCATTTCTAAGAAGGTATAAAATATTTCACTTTTATAAATAAGCAGCTAGTTTTTTTCTTCTTAAGTAAGAAATGTTTACTTAACATTTCACATTTTACATATGTATGTATGTATGTGTACACAAAGTATATGTATTATATATCCATAAAAGTTTTACAAAGAGTGTCTGTGGCAAGATGACACAGAATGATATCTGTATCTTCTACCAAAAGAAAAAAAGCACACAGAAAAAGTTAATGTTAAGGACAGATATGTGTATGAAGTTAGAATTCCAGTTTGATATCCCAGACCAGCATTAGTAGAAGATAGAGTCAGCTAATAGGAAAACACGAAATGAGAGCAGACAGAAATCAAAGGCAGAACACCAAGCAGTAAGTTCTCATTTTAAACAAGCTGACCTTAAAGGTTTGTTTCAGGCTGAAAAGAAGCAGGACACAGTTTATTTGTAATGTGTACTACAAAGCTTTCTTTTGGCAAAACTGTAAATTCACTTGCTCAAAGATTCCTTCTTCTTTGTAATTAACAACAATGGAAGGCAGTTTACCTCTTTCCTTTGAAGACATATCCTTCCCTTACCTATCATCCTTGAACTTTCATGATCTGCTGCAGCTTCATGTATTGAATCATAATAATTGATATTTACACATTTTCAACTCTTCTTTTGAATCAAACAACACCCACCCTAGGCTTTGTGGTCTCCCCAGCTCCTGGCTGGCTTCTCTTCTTGAATTTGCAGCCAGTTGTTGACGGTACTCTCTCTGCCTCCACAACTCACCGAACATGTGTTTTCCCATGCCATTACTATTGCCTCTTTGCTAAGTTCAATATACACATGCATCTACATAGATATAAATATTTAGATACAGGTTATGTGTATATAATTCCCACCTTTTTATTACTTGAAGAGTTATTAATATTAATAATATTCAATAATGTCAAACCTCTCTTCCATTATCATGAGTAATCCCTCACCAAAACCAGAGTAATTCCTCAACCTCTCTCTAAATGAAATGGGTTGAAAAACTTGTATCCACCACCACCACTCTCCTCTCACACAAGTGCTTCCTCTTTCTTCCTTTCTCTCATGATGTTTTTCCCCCTTATATAAAGCCTTTATTTTCTCATCTAACAAGAGAAATTGGCCTTAGTCATTCCCTTGCTATTCCACCATCAAGGTACTTCTTTTCCAGTCCTAGTTCTAGATTGAAGGCCCTGGGAAAGTATTTTAATTTGATAGCTTCAATTTAGATGCTCGTTCTTGTGATTTACACAGGTGAATGCAGTGACTGTTAATCTTCATTAAAATAATAAGATAGGGCACATGGGTGTCTCAGTCGGTTAAGCATCCGCCCTCAGGTTATATCAGGGTCCTGGGATCAAGCATGCATTGAGCCCCGCATTAAGCCCTGCATCAGGCTCCCTGTTTAGCAGGGAGTCTACTTCTCCCTCTCCCTCTCCCCCTCACCCCGCTCATGCTCTCTCTCTCTCTCCCTCTCAAATAAATAAATAAATAAATAAACAAGTAAAATCCTTAAAAAAAAACCAAAAAACCATAAGATAGAAATCATTTCCGGATGTCCAGAAGTATAAAGGGCACTGCTTGTAGGAAACAGGAGATCCCCAGTATAATACCTGGGATGATTTCTGTCTCCACACTTTGATCTCTCATGCTCATGCCAATTTCTCTTCATATATTCTAGAATTTTTTTCTGAGACCAAAGTTGTAATTAAGTTTCTCATCTATTTTTCTGAGGCCAACCTCTACTAAACAATCTTAACACTTTTACCCCTTTTATTTGTATTTGCAAGTTTTATTATCTGCATATATTCCATTAAATTAAGACTTTTGAAGATGAGGGAATGAGACATCTCTATGTTGATTGTTGCTGTCAGCAATGGCTGTGGTATGGTGCTTAGCAAATAGTAATTGCTCAGTATCTGTTTAATAAAGAAAAGGGTAAATTAATGGATAATCTCTAAGTCTTGTTATGGCTTTTCAACATTAATCCAAATACTGTTCATGCTTAGTTCTAGTTCCTTTCCTTTTAGAGCTCTCTAACTTACTCTAACTCTCTAATGTATTGTCTCCATATTCTCTGGCTCTACTTAAATCCAAACTACTCTCAAAGAACTTGGGCTATTGCAACAGTTTACATTTGTTATACGCCATCACCTTCGGCTCTAATGTGTTGTCCATAGTGCTGCAGGATTACCTTTTTCTAAATGCAAACCTGATCATATCATTCTTCTTAAGCAAGTTGATAGGTGTGTGGTGATATTTTAAAATATGCCCACAAAGTCTCTGCTATGCTTCCTATTCAAGGTGTAGAACCTACTTCCTCTCCTCATAAATGGGGGTTGTACTTAGTGAATAACTTCTAAGAGTAACACAAAGTGCAAATGACAATGTGCAAATTTGAAGACTAGATCACAAAAGAACCTCTTTCCCATTTACTCTGCCTCAGATCATTTGCTTGAGAGAAGTGAGCTGTGTTTTAAGGATACAAAAGCAGCTTATGAAAAGGTTCATGCGACAAAGGAAATAAGACCTCCCGCCAACAGTTGACCACACTGAAAGCAGTTGCTCCAGTCCTCATGAAGCCTTTTCTGACTATAGTCTCTGATAACGTCCTGTATGCAACTGCAGAAGAGACATTGACCCAGAGGCACCCAAGTGCCTCATTAACAAAAAGTGTGAACAAAAATGTCTTTTCTTACTTAAGCCACTAAATTATGTTATGAAGCAAATGATAACTATTACCGTATTCTAATAACTAAGCTTTTTAGCATTATCTTAAGTTCTCTGCAGTCTGGACTCTGCTACATTTCCTGCCTCTCTATGTGCTATGATTTCCTGCACTTGCACACTTCAGCCACAATGGCCTTCTTTTAATGCCAAGTAGTTTCTGTAACTCCTACAATCACAAGGCTTTTTTTTTTTTACATCATATTTCCTCTTTTAAAATGTTTTTCTTATCCCATTATTACCATAGTAACATCTGCTCATCATTTAAAATTCAGCTAAAATACCATTCTTTCCAGAGCCTTCTGGGACCTTTCTATTATTCCTTTTACTGTACCTGCACCTCTTCATGGTCCTTTTCTTTCTTTCTTTCTTTCTTTTTTTTTAAGATTTTTATTTATTTATTTGACAGGCAGAGATCACAAGCAGGCAGAGAGGCAGGCAGAGAGAGAGGAGGAAGTAGGCTCCCTGCCGAGCAGAGAGCCCGATGCGGGGCTCGATCCCAGGACTCTGGAATCATGACCTGAGCCGAACCCACTGAGCCACCCAGGCGCCCCTTTGTGGTCCTTTTCACATTGTGATTTTATCAGTATTTGTGTTGTATTTGATTACTATTACTAACAGTAATAGTAAACTCCATGATTTTGTACCCACCATTATATTCTGAGTGTCTACTGTAGTGGGCACTATAAATAAGTCAATGGATGACAAATATCAAGACTCAATACTATAAAAACCACTAGACATTTTGAAACTGCATTTTGGTGTGTTAAGTACAGTTATATGGTACAAGTAGAATGGCTCTTTCAGAAATGTATTAATGTGTACAGACTTCAAATGTATTCTTTCAAAATAGTTGAAAATAAAGGAGAATAAAATACCTACTTTTAAAAATCAAAATAACTAGTTTGATTAATGGGATTACCTAAATTTGTGATTGTTTTCATCAGATCACAAAATTGTTTCAACTTTTTTTTTTTTAGATACACACGGTATAAAGTATTTCTTCATGAATCTGTAGAAGAAAACTTGCAAAGAGCACTCTTGCCAAAACTCTCACTTACACATTTCAAAGTGATGGCAATAAAACTGCCTATAGGACTCCCATTAATGTCAATGATAATCACTGACAAATTCCCAAGCAATACTTTGAAAATATCTTCATTGTTGCTTTGGGGCTGTTGCTAATGCTGTGTGCCAACAAGATTTAGCTCTTAAAGAGACAATTGCTTCTCTACTGCTGAGCCTGTGTCTTCACTGATACAAAACAGAGATGGCAAGATGAGACGGTGTCAGTACTTATCTGAAAGGCATATTGCAGTCTTTCTCAACTGTGTCCTGATTTAAAATAAGCAAAACAAATCCTTCACAAAATGAAGCTGCAAAATGATTAAATAGGGATGACTTTTTTTTTTTTCACATGCTTACATTATAAAATTCTACTTAGTCACCCTATTAATGAACCAGTTGCTAAAAACTCTCCTTGGATACACAAAACAATAACTCAGACTAAAATTGATTTACCATACTGACAATGCAAAACTATATTTTATCTTTATTTTTGATCCAAACATTAGATTGCAATATTAGAAGACCAAAACAGGAAGAATATTTTTATGTACTCTCTAGAATTCTGATCTCTAGTGATGATATTTTAAGGAGATATTTTCTATATTAGTCAAAACAATTTTTCAAATTCTAGATGCTAGTTTTTTGAGTTCCTATTTATAAAGCATCTAAATGAGAAAGAAGCAATTGAAAATGGAAGTTCAGGAAAACTTTAAATAGTGTGAGTGACCATTGCATTTTTGCTCTGCCACTTCTCCCATAATTGTTTTCTGGGCTTTCAATTTACTACTGGGAAATGAGGATTTTGAAAGTAAGCAGACTTGCCTTTTAGAACTGATTAAATGGAGTGGAAAAGGAGAAAGAAGGACTGACTGTTCATTAATAGAAATCAATGAAAATGCTTAGTAGCTTCAAAAGGGTGTTGGTCTTTTTATCTGCTAAAAGTCTGATTTGTATTTGTTAACATTCAAACAATTAGATTTCTATTTTAATGGTAGTGTACCGTGCTCTCTGTGCTTAATCCAAACAGAAGATATTAAAAGGGTCTGTTCAATGTTTTCACTGGAAAAATGGCTGGGCAAAGATGGATGATGGTGAATGACTAAGATGAAGACAAATTAAACTGTATCACATGGCCTATGGATGCTGAATTACTGACAGTAAGACTGCTTTGAGTTGTCATTTCACTTCTGTATAATAAAGGGGGAGCTGGCAAACAGCTTTGGCTTGGAGGAGATTTCTGGAACATTTCTACAAAAACATTCTCCACCAACTTGTTCTTAGACAATATTTTTGAGTTGTTGAGTATAGCATTTCTATAGTACATAATAATATGGGAACATGCCACTGGGATTCTGTTTCCTGCAGTACTATTTAACTTGTCCTTAATTCTCATTTCCTGTATAACTAACACAGTGGTATAGTTAAAGTATATTTTTAATGTCTGTCTTAGTTTCTCATTTATTCATTTCCTTTTGAAGATAAATATTTCTTCTATAGTGGGTATTGACTCTGGGGGACCTCTGTATGTTAAAGCCCAAATATATAAAAACAAAATAAAATACATATTTTTTATTATTAAAAATACTCAGGTTCTTGGGGCACCTGGATGGCTCAGTGGGTTAAGCCTTTGTCTTCAGGTCATGATTTCAGGGTCCCAGGATCAAGCTCTGCATCAGGCTCTCTGCTCAGAAGGAAGCCTGCTTTCCCCTCCCCACCTTCTCTCTGCCTACCTCTCTGCCTACTTGTGATCTCTCTCTCTGTCAAATAAATAAATTAAATCTTTAAAAAAAAAATACTCAGGTTCTGTAGAAATGCCAGATTAAACAGCACTGAATCTCTCTACCTTACATTTCCCTACCAAAAAAAAAAAAAAAATTCATAATCCAGTATTTTAATCATCTTGAGGAAAACTGAACTTTTCCAAATTCTGCTTATGGTTCCGGGAGGTTGGCCCAATCTTATTGACCCTTGTAGGCCTAAAGGAAAATGTCAGAGGTGAATTGAGTTTAGTTAAGTACCTGGAAAGGAAAAGAACTTATACTAACACACAGTGAGTCCCAGAAACAGAAATCCCCTCTATTCCTTAGCCTAACAGTTGTCAACCATTTCATGGCAGGCCTCAAATCAGAAAATGTTGTACCTTCCACCTTTTCTGGTCTGCCATCTTTCCAAAGGATCATGAAGCTTCATCTGTAGAGGTTCAAGGGAACATAAAACCATGAATAAATAAAGAAACACATTTCATTGAAGGAGGCTCAAGGGTAGACACTCCACTGATTTTTTCACATAGCTGCTATAAATGACAAGTAGTAGATGAGAAAGAAGTTAACTTTAACAATTTAATCATTAGACTTCCATTTTTCTCATGGACTTCACAGCCCACAATGTTCTTATTAAAAATAGTTTAAAAATATTGGATGAACTATTACATCTATAAATACATAGATGAGTTTAGAAGAAAATAAGGTAAATCTCAATGAATCAAAATGATGCTAATGGGGAATTGAAATTGAGTTCTTTATATAAAGCTAAATACACCCTCAAGAAGAGGTAGTCTAGATAAAAAATCAGAATCCTGAAAGAGTAAGATGTAATGGAAGCATGTCTTCATTAACTTGGGCTGCTTGAAATTTCAGAATCACAGTTATGCCCTCATTCAGTTTGTGATGTGAATATATATTATTGACTTGCTCAGGAAATTCTACACTGAATAAATAACGCATAAGGTAGTCCTAAGGCAGAAAGAGAATTTGACACTTGGCAAAAGCAAATGCAAAATTCATTTGGACAGATACACCCTCAATCTAGGTTACATAAGATTTAAAAAAAAAAAAAAGATAATGTAGAATCAGAAAATAACCAGAAATAATCTCCCATGAACAATATACATTACATGTAATGGACCAATATGGATTTCAGGTAAAGGAATAATTAAATGAAGATTATACAGTAAGCACATTTGTAGCAATAAAGACAAAATTGCAAAAATGGAAGACCTAAGAAGAGACCAAGACAATATTTTTAAAATCTTTTAAAATTTCTTTTAAAAGAAAATTAAGACAACTTGATATTAGAAATAATAATTAAAGTATTGAAATAAGTGAGTTGTTTAAACAGCAGATTGGGTATAACTAAGAAGAAAATTAGTGTAGCTGACAATTATTAGAACACAACACTACATAATAAAGTTGGAATATATGGAAAAGAGCTTAAAAGACATGGAGGATAGAATAAAAAGTTCAATGTATATCCAGTAGAAGGTACAAAAATAATAAAAACAAAGGGAAAAGAAATAATGACTGAAGTTTTTTTTTTTCAAACCTGATGAAAAACCTGATATTCACAATATGTAGCCTGAATCCACAATATTTAAAGCTAGTTCCACACCCAGTTACATTGTAAAACTATAAATAGCCAATGCCACAGATTATCTTCAGGTAATAAATGAAGAATAAATGAATCTTCAGAAATAAATGAAATTTCTTTAAAAATTAATGGAAATTGGCTGACAGAAGGCTTTTTAACAATAAGCTTACAGAAGAAAATAGAATATGTTCTAAGAGGGGAAAAAGAACTATTATTTAGCATTCACATCATGTATGTATATAGTGTGTATTATACTATCTTATATATGTTTTATCTGTATATGCTATTATTATTCACATACATACCATAAACATCATTATTCAATATCTCTATATAATATAATATACTATATACTATTATCCAAAATGACATTGCGAGGTTTGCCTACCTTTGCAGTCTTTAAGTCTTTTATCCACATACTTTAACCCACTGAATACCAGGTTCTAACCATACTACTTCTCAGAAACCCTTCTTAATGAGAGTGAGCCTGAATTACATTGCTCTCATCAACGTTAACTTAACCTTTTAAAACTAGAACTCCAGCATTAGGTACCACTGATATTACTTCTTCCTTGAAATTTTATCTTCCATTGTTTTCTGTGACATCACATGCTCGTGATTTTCTCCCCAGCCTCATACTTCCTACCCAAGTTCCATGTTTCTTTTTTTCAACTTATTATGAAACTGTCTGCTTTCTCAGAGCTGTACCCCCAAATCTCTCCTATCCTTTCCCCTTGGCTCTTTTTGTCTTCTCCCAAGTTGCATGTAATTTATATATATTTTTGTAACCTCTTGGCATAGCATGCCCTTTTGTTTCTTTTCTACTCCCTGTGTATTTCTATGGAAACTGAGTTCATGTATGCTTGTTTCTTTCCTGCATCATGTGGCATTAGAATTCATGGTGCCTGTCTAAGCTCTTTCCCTGGGCCACTGTACGCTGCTAGTTCCCAAATCTTTACCTTCATGCCAGACTTCTCTGTTCTGCTCCTGACCCATATATTAAAGTCGCTCTTAGATACGTCCTCCTCACAGTGCCTTGGATACTTCACCTACCATGGCTAAAATGAATTCCTCTTTGACTCTAAATTTGCTTCTTTCCATCCTCCTCAGAACACATTTTAGTGTCATCTCTCCTGTTTCTTAATATATAACTTTGAGCATGACTCTTTATTCCTCACCCTCCCCCACCCAACACTTCTCCAGTTCTAGCATTTCTCTCCATCTCAACATCATCAACCTCTCCCTTCCATCTCCACTCCCCATGCATAAGCACGATCATTTCTCAGCTATAGTACCTCAGCTGCCTCTTAATTACCTTCATCTCTCCAACATCCCATTATGGATGCTAGCCCCAAAGAAACGCTTCAAAAATGCAAACCTCCTCATGTCTTTCCCTTGCTTAATATCGCTCAGCTGTTTTGCATTATCTGTAGAGTAACGTGCAAATACCATAATGTACTTTACAAGGCTTCTAATGAGCTTATTTCTGCTTAGTTCTTCAAGCTTAACTCCAACTATGCTTCCACACATCTACTACATTTCAACCTGTTTAATTATATTATTCATTATAAAGCTGTCTAATATCTGAAGTAAAGTTTTTCCCTTTGTCCTTTGCCATAGTTAGGTTTATTACTTCCCTGATAATTGAGTAAAAAAATGAAACGCCTTTCAGGAAACATGTCTGCAGATTCACTTACAAGATTCTGCAAATGAGGTTATGGGGAAAAAAAATTAAACTTAGGATTTTTGATATTTGGCTTGAGGACCCACTTGCAACATAAAGTTCACATTTTTCCATGTTTACTAGCAAATACTAAAGTTCATAAAATGCAGATTAAACAGTTTAAATATTTAGCCATAGACCACCAGGAATATATCCATAGAGCAGCAACAAAGGATTCTCTGTAATAAAGTATGAGATGGGGCTTGTTAAAGGATTATGACTTATTTTGAATTTTTTTTTTTTGCAATGGTTGAAGGAAGCAGAGGTTTTCTCTGAACTGAGTGCTCACAGAAATTAGGAGTAATCCTGTAATTGGGTATCTTAATAATTTTTTTTTTTTTTTTTTTTTACAGAAAGGGTATGAGTAAAGGCAGAAATTTAAAGCCTTGACTGGTAAAGAAAAAACATTAACTAAGTTACAAGGGGAGAGGAGGCAGTTAATTGTTTTTTGTGATTTGCACAGTTTCTTGTCTTGATCTGTGCTCCATGAAAGTTATAAAGGGTGTTCCTGCTTCTTGGTCACAGAGTGGCCTGCTCTGTGGTCTATAAAATAATGTGTAAAAAAAGAATGCCATGGCCCAGCCCTTGGTATCTTTCCAACTCACAAATGAAAGCTGTCAGAGCTGCTTTTTTCATTCTGAAAAAGAGGGAGTTGGAGATCATACGGGACCAGAAAATGAAGGTTGTAAACTTCCCTAATAGTGTTCATTCCATCCTCCTCTTTAATGTCAAAAGTGACTGCAATTAGTGATGAGGAGGGATGGAAAATAGATGGTTTGGTTGAGAATGTAATTTTAATGCTCACAGAATCTTTGTGAAAGTATTTCTGTGAGTAGAATTTGTTCCAGGACATTGCTAACTCCCATGGTGTGGAGAATACTGTAAGAGCAATCATTTCTCCTGGGATTCTGCTTTCTACTGGATTCTGTCCACATAGAGGCCAGAGTTAAGAGCAAGGGGTGGTGAGTGGGTCAGCAGGTATTGTGTAGGCCCTATATAGACCTTGATTATCCATAAAACAGGTGTATTGATTAAATTTATATTTGGTTCCATGAACATACCAGTCTTGCAGTTTTTGCATATTTTCTTTCCTACCTTGAGCTGTTTTCTCCCCACTTCTACCAGCTGAAACCTACTTGTATTTTAAGCTGCTGGTTAAAGTTCTCCTTCTCTGGTAATTTTTTCCATGGCTGTCATGATTGCTTTCTATGCTTTTCTCGGGACTCTATACTTTGCTCTCAAGTACTTAGTATGATTTATTGTAATGGTTTAATTATCTGCCTTCCATTGGTAGAATCAGATTGTAGTGCAGGTAAGAAAGGCACTGGTCTTGCTGAGGATTATATATTCTGCAGTAAATATAGTGACTGGTTCATGGTGGGTACTCAATAACAATTGTTGAATTAAATTATTAATGAAATATATAGGATATATCCTGGCATGTATTTAATAAACTGGAATATTTGTTTTCTCCTGTCCCTTTTCCATGTGTTCTTTAACATATCAGTAACATTTGTCCATTTTGTTTTGTTTAACTGGCATACTATGTGCTAAACATTTTGCCAGGCATTTTGCCAGGATATGATGTAAACCCTGACCTAAACAGGGCCTTGGTGCCCCAGGGATCTTCTGGTGGCTGCAGAGGAGAAAAGTAGCAGTATAATACTATATAGTAAACACTTTGCTGGGAGAAAGCTAGGTTGTTATGGAAACACGTAAGAATGTTTTGAGACAGACTTGTTTGTAAGAAAAAGCACACTTAAACTAGCACAAGGAAGGGAGTGTTTACTGTAAAGATACACAAGAAATCATAAGGGAATCTCTTTGAAATGCAAAAACAAGAATGGTAATACAGATATCAATATAGCAATGGTTAAGAGCATAGACTCTTGAAAGAGACTGAACAGAGTAGATTCATGGTAACCATATGGCCTTCAGAAAGTTTATTTAACTTTCCTGTGCCTTGGTTTTTCCATAGTTAGATGGGGATAATTGTAGTACCAATCTCTCAATCTTTATGGGAAGATAAATGAGTTAATCTTCATGAGCCACTTAGAATATTACCTGGCACAGGATTCACTTACATTTGTTGTTGATATTAATGGGGCAGTGCTTTACTGAGATGAGTTTAGAAAGGGGTTCCATATACAACACAAATCTGGTCAACTCAAAATGTCATGAATGCTGACTCTCAGTTATATTCTGTATCCCTAATTTTTCTTGCTACCAATCAGCTTCTTTGGCTGGTTTTTAGTTCATTCTCCCAGGGGGGATTCTCCAGTCCAGACAGTAGTCATGACCTTTTAGCTGCAGCTTCTAACAATTGTTGCCTAAATTTTTCGGAGTTTTTTGTTTTGTTGTGTTGTGTTGTGTTTTTAGTTGCCATGGGAGAGAGTAAGTTTGTCTAATCTTCTGCATCACAAGCCACAAAACCAAAGGTTTCTGGATTTCCTTTAGTGTGGACGTGTCATCAATATCTCAGTCATTGTTGTTTATGGGGGAATCATGTGATAAAAGGAGAAAATAATGTAAGATGGAAAAGATTGACAAGTAGACCAACTCTAAGTTGCCAAAAAGAATTAGGTGTAAAGCAATTTTAATTGTGTACATAATATTAAAAATCTATTTTAAGTGTATCTCTTAGCTAAGAAGAAAGCAAAAGAAATCATTATATGTCAAAAACTGCATGAAAGCAGCAATCCATATAGGTAAGGGAACTCTGTGGCTCTCTGAGGACTCTTTCCACTCCTTACTGACTCTAAGTTTTTGTTTTAAAATCTGTAAGTGTGTGAACATGGGAAAAAACCCAGTGTTTGCTTGGAAATGCCACCTTAAAAACTCAGCAGAAGGACCAGCTAAGCATTGAGTGACAGGGTATATTAAATCTCACCTAAGAATTGATAAAATCTTTATGTAAATTTCAGCATCATATAAATTTGAGACCCACCTGGGTGGTTCCCCAATCTCCAAGTGCATAGATGTTTATTTAGTGTACTAGAGTACATAGTGCTTGTGAACATCAAAAATAAATGCCATGTGAGTGGTGCCTGGGTGGCTCAGTGGGTTAAGCCTCTGCCTTTGGCTCAGGTCGTGGTCTCAGGGTCCTGGGATTGAGCCCCACATCAGGCTCTCTGCTCCGCAGGGAGCCTGTTTCTGCCTCTCTCTCTGCCTGCCTCTCTGCCTCCTTGTGATCTCTTTCTCTCTCTGTCAAATAAATAAATAAATAAAATCTTAAAAAAAAAATAAATGCCATGTGAAGGGAAAATATCAGCGCATATAGGACAATATACTTATTAGTGATGATAATTTTCAGTATTTCAGAGATTATCAAAATTTATTTTAGATATCTTTACAGATACTTGTATTTTATATTTTTAATCACTTTTGTATTGATATTCATAGTATTTATTTAAGGGGGCCCCTGGGTGGATCAGTCCTTAAGCATGTGCCTTTGGCTCAGGTCATGGTCCAGGGATGCTGGGATCTAGTCCCACATCAGGCTCTCTGCTCAGTGGGGATCCTTCTTCTCCCTCTGCGTGTCACTCTGCCTCCATGTGCTCTCTTTCTCTGTCAAATAAATAAATAAAATCTAATATATATACATATATATAAGAACAAAGTTTTGGTTTTCCAATTTCAATGTTTACTGTTACTACTTTTATGGGAAACATTACTTAATCCTAAATTACTTGATTTTTCATTCAAATTCCATTCCCTGAATCCCATGTAATATCTGTATAAATGTCTGTGTATGTGTGCGTGTGTATTCAGTTTTCAGAAGAGCAATATGATGGTACACTGAATTTTCATATACCAAAGCATCTCCTTCTGTTTTAAGAACTTAAAAATATAGTGTAACAGGGTATATTATTCTTGAGTCTCAACATCTTTGCTGAAGTCATTTGTCATTGCTCTGCATTTTTAGTCTTCTTGTTGCTGAGTAAAGCATGACTTTTACAGTTTTATGGGAAAACTTACATTTTTTTCAAGCGTGTTTCCGGAAAACTTTTATCTCTGCAATTCAAAATTTTGTCAGATTAAATTCTAGGGTTTTAGATTCTCTTCAGGTTTTAAACTGGACAAGTGACTGAAAGTAGCAGTCCTTGATTGTTTTCTTATGAGAAAGTGGTGTATTCTAGGACATCTCAGGCATTCTTCTACATCTAGAACCACAGAATAAAATGCTTTAACTCGTTACGCCTGGGTGGCTCAGTTGGTTGGACAACTGCCTTCGGCTCAGGTCATGATCCCGGAGTCCCAGGATCAAGTCCCGCATTGGGGTCCCAGCTCCACGGGGAGTCTCCTTCTCTCTCTGCCCTTCTCCTCACTCATGCTCTCTCTCACTGTCTCTCTCTCAAATAAATAAATAAAATCTTTAAAAAAAAATGCTTTAACTCCCCAAGTGGACTGTAGTTTAGCTCTTCTTGAGCCAGCACCTTTTCTTAGCTGACTTCACATTCCTATATGTAAGCCAGTCATGTGGATGTATAAGGAAAGATGTTGATCATCATGACACATGCCCTCCTTAATACCCATTACTCGGTTACCCCATCACCCACCCTCCTCCCTTCTGTAACTCTGGTTCCTGGAGTCCAGCATCTATCATGGTTTGTCTCCCTCTCTGATTTCTTCCCATCAGTTTTCCGCCTTCCCCTGTGGTCCTCAGGGCTATTCCTTATGTTTCATATATAAGTGAAACAAAATGATAATTGTCTTTCTCTGCTTGCCTTATTTCACTTAGCATAATCCCCTCCAGTTCCATCTGTGTCAGTGCAAATGATGGGTATTTATCTTTTCTGATGCCTAAGTAATATTCCATTTTATATTTGAACCACATCTTTTTTACCCATTCATCTGAATGGAATCTTGGTTCCTTCTAATGTTTGACAATCATGGACATTGCTACTATGAGTATTGGGTTGCATGTGCCCCTTCTTTTCACTATATCTGTGTCTTTGGGGTAAATACCTAGTAGTGCAATTGCTGGGTGGTAGGGTAGCTATATTTTTAATGTTCTGAAGAACCTCCATGTTGTTTTCCAGAGTGGCTGTATCAGCTTGCATTCCCACCAACAGTGTAAGATTGTTCCCCTTTCTCCACATCCTAGCCAACATTTGTTGTTTCCCGTCTTGATAATTTTTGCCATTCTAACTGGTGTAAGGTGGTATCTCATTGTAGTTTTGATTTATATTTCTCTGATGGCTTGTGATGTTGAACATTTTTTCATGTGTTTGGAAAAACGTTCCATGCCCTATCAAAATACCATCAACATTTTTTCACAGTGCTAGCACAAACAATCCTAAAATTTATATGGAACCAGAAAAGACCCCAAATTTCTAGGGGATTGTTGAAAAAGAAAACCAAAGCTGGGGGCATCACAATGCTGCACTTCAAGCTGTATTTACAAAGCTGTGATCATCAAGACACATGATATTGGCACAAAAGCAGACAAAGAGATCAGTAGAACAGGAACAGAGACCCCAGAAATTAATCCTCAACTCTATGGTTAACAAATCTTTGACAAATCAGGAAAGAATATACAATGAAAAAAAGACAGTCTTTTCAATAAATGATGCTGGGAAAATTGGACAGCCACATGCAGAAGAATGAAACTGGGCCATTCTGTGATGCTATACACAACAATATACTCAAAATGGATGAAAGACCTAAATGTGAGGCAGGAATCCATCAAAATTCTATTGGAGAACACAGGCAGTAAGTAACCTCTTCAACTTTGGCCACAATGACCTCTTTCAAGACATGTATATAAAGACAAGGGAAACAAAAGCAGATACAAACTTTTGGTGCAGTGTTCAGTGATTCATTAGTTAAGTATAACACCCAATGCTCATCAAAGCATGTGCCCTCCTCAACATCCATCACCCTGTTACCTCCTCCCTCCACCCTCCTTCCCTCTGTAAGCCCCAATTGTTTCTCCAGGCCCGTAGTCTCTCATGGTTCATCTTCTTCTCTGAAGTGGCTAACTGAACATTTTTTAAAAAGTAAAAAATAATAAGAAAATAAAAATAATAAATAGATAAATAAATTAATAAATTATTTAATTTATAACTTTGGGGGCTTCATCAAGATAAAAAGCTTTTACACAGCAAAGGAACAGTCAACAAAACTAAGAGGCAACCCACAGAATGGGAGAAAATATTTATAAATGGCATTATGGATAAAGGGCTGGTATCCATGATCTATAAAGAGCTTCTCAAAATCAACACCCAAAAAAACAAATAATCTGGTCAATAAATGGGCAGAAGACATGAACAGACACTTCTCCAAAGAGGACATACAAATGAATTTGATTATTTCTATCTTCTACAGTAGATATCACATATACATATATTGTCATCTGTGAATTGATTAAGAAGGAAGATAATTTGATTCAAGGATTCATCTCATTTCATCTTCTAGGTATAACTAATTATTTCTGAAAGAATATAAAGTATGGACATATAATTCACGTTCCAAATATTCTTCTTATTTATACCTAACATTGCTCCTGAAAGTCTAACTTCAACATACTTTAGGTAAAGAAAGAAACAAACAAACAAAAAAGAGAAAAACAAAAGAAGGAGAGAAGAAAGAGAAAGAGAAGGAGTGAGCCTTACAGACAAGCTAGTTCACTAAGGATAACTACCTAAGGATAGCTGTCAATTCTTTAGCTCTTATTACATTGAAATGGACTTATAGAGTTGAATTAAATACACTTATGCCTTCAACAACAGATCATCATTTTTGTCTATGTAGAATTTATTTTTTCTGTATATAAAATTCAAATACAATTCAAGTTCAAGGGGAATAAATGAAAAATTTTAGGCATTAGTTAAAATCCTTGTCTTTTTTTCTCTTCAGTAAGCAACTAAAATGAAGTTGCAAAAACCCACTTCTCATAAGTAAGTTCTTGCATGTAGGTATTGCCTATTTTTGTTTAAGGTTTCTTTATTTTCCTCTCCAGTATAAGCCATAATGCACTATTCCTGCTATTACTCAGTATTATTTTTTTTAGATACAGTTTATCATAATGAAATAATTGAAGAATAAACTTAGTTTCCTTTTATCTTTATTATAAACCATTGCAGCTCAGTGAACCATTATCTGTCTTTAGCGTTTGCATCTTTTTGTAATCTTCTTAAACAAGAAAATGAGTTTGGCTAATGTCAGTGTTGAGTCTGCTCTGTATTTACCTAATACTATGTTCAATGCTTAATCTTTTCCTCATTAATGGCTTCAGTAAACATATGGTGATATCCAGCTGAGGTCAAATGTAAGTAGATCTCTCTTATCAATTCTGTAGAGAATCAGTTTAATATTTTGAATTTCTCTTTTGAGAAAAACATTGACAGTTATTCTTATTCACAAATGAACATCATAAATCCTTCACTTCTAGATTGAACTGTCATTTGGTGTGACTTAAATCAGTTTAAGTGATAGCTATTAAAGTCTCTTACATGATCAGTGAACTTGATCTGATGGATTTTCCCAAGGATCTACCCTGACTTTATACAACTAATCTTCAAAAGTTTTATCTTATCTCATCTCTCTTTCTCTTTGGTTTTATAGTCTCCTCAAAGACCAACTTAAAAACTCCTGGTTCACCTTTTGCACACTGTTTTCCACCTGACCTTGTTCTCTTATAACAGGGATCATTAACTAGGAGCATGTTAAGGGGAAGGAGTGTCAAGTTAAAAAGAATAAATAAATCTTTATTTTATTTAGCTTTCCCCACAGTTACCAAGAATTCACCTCTCAGTGGAATTCATGCTTCATCCATTTGATTGATGTGACCTCTACTAAAGTTTCATACTGCAAAGTTCACAAATTGTGGAGCAAATCTAGAATATTAAGTGCCAATGTTACTTAACATGAACAATTAGATGAAATCAGGGCAAAGAAAAAACATTTAGGGTGACAACTGGTTCTACCACATGTCCTGCCACTTGACCAAAACACTGAACTCTCACAGATTGAAATGATCACATGTGAAAGTGGAGAATAAAATCTTTAAAATAAGACATAATAAATTGAAAGTAATAAAATAATAAATCTTAGTAGTACTGTTATTAAAATAATTACAGAGGATATGATTCTATTATGATTCAAGACAACCATGAGGGATAAATAGTGGTGTAAATCAGTATAGCAGTTTTCAAAATGTTTGGTCTTAGGACATATTTGAACTCTTGAAATTTTTGAGGAATTAAAAGAACTTTTATTTATGTGTAGGTGGACTATTGATAATAACTGCATTAGAAATTAAAGTCAAGAAATGTTTAAAATATTGTTGTGTTAATTCAGTTTCATGATAAAAATAAATCCATTAACTATAAAAATAACACATTTAACTAATCCAATTATATTTTGCAAAAATATGATAAAATCAACATTGTGTTTCATTTATCAAATATCTTTAATGTCTAACTTAATGGAAGAGATCTGGATTCTCATATCTGCTTCTACATTCAATCTATTGTGAAATTACCTGTCATATAGTTTCTGGAAAAGACATACATCCAAGTGTGTACACTTAGAAAGGACATATATCATCTTCATATTATTAAGAAAATAGCTTGCTCACCATGTATTCCTTACAGGGTCTCCAAGGAATCCTATAGTCATTTGACCTGTTTGTAACCACCCATTTTAGGACAGTTATTATTTTAAATGATGTTTTTTTTATTTTTCCTATACAACTGTAAAACCTAATGAACCATGGTGTTCTCTTTATAGTCAACAGGTTTCTATGTGTATATGAAACAAAGTCCTTTCTCTTCGAAAACAAAACAAAACAAAACAAAACACTAAAATAACAAAAGAAGAAGGAGGAGGAGGAGAAGAAGAAGAAGGGAAAGAAAATTAAGGAAATAAAACGAGATAGGCATTTGAAACCCATTGAACAAACAATGACTTTTTCAAAATGGTGTTTTTTGGTGTAAGACACAATCCCAATGCTTCTCTTAACATATATTTTCTAAAATTCTAAGTAATAAAAAAAATGTAGTGTTGTGTGTCAGTAAATTAAGTAGTAATCCCATGATTACATGTTTGAAATAGTTATCACAAGAAACATTGTAAAAGCATGTAAAATGTAGCATAATCAGTTAAAAAAGATTCACTTCATTTATTTCTTAAATAGGAGTAAAAGGAAAGCTATAAATTGTAAAGGTTAAGCATACAGCAATTATTACTGTAATTAAACAAAATTTACAAAAGAGCCAAGCTGACATATGTGTCCAGGACTCATAATGACTTGTGCATAATGTTAATTAGGCAGAGAACATTTTTTTAAATGTTGACTTCACATATATGAACATAATTATTATAATTATGTTTAATGTTTTATTTAAATAAATATTTATTTTTATTCTTCCTGATTTATTTTGCCGTGTGTAAATGGCATGTTTTCAGTAGTTTCGTGTACGTGTGTGGTAAGAACACCACATGAGACTATTCTCTTAAACCATTTTGTGTATAATATAATTTTGTCAACTACAGGCACAGAGTTATATGGCAGATCTCTAGAACGTATTTATCTTGTTTAACTGAAAGTTTAATACCCATTGAATAGCAATTCCCCATTCCCCTCTTCCTTCAACACCTGGAAATCACCATTCAACTATCTGTTTCTATGGGTTTGACTACTTTAGATACTTCATATAAGAGGAATCATACAGTTGTGGTTTATTTTGTAAATTACTATTTGTGCAGTCAAAATATACCTGATATCCTGTTTGTTTGCAAATGGATTCCCAGCAGTCAAAATTCCTAGGCATCCAGTATATTCCTCCTATATCTTCTGTCATGTGAATTTTCTCTTCAACACGTGCTGGTATTCTTTCCCATCTGCACTTTGCACTGCTACCCAGATATAGATGATCCATCTCGGCAGTTCTGAATGCTTTAAGCCATGAGGCAGTGGAGTCCTGGCTCATACATCTACACAAAACTGAGGGAAGGGACAGTGTTTATTTAGGACCTTCATTCATTTTTCCTTACTGACCATAGATGACAGAACACAGTGAAAACAAGACAGATCTCAGATGGACTTGAGCTGATCTCTCAGAGAAAGGTAAAAAATCTGCACTTAAAGCAGATAGGAGGACACCAAACCTCAGAGAGGCATGAAAGAAAGAACTAAAAAAAGCAAATAGGGAAAGCTACTAAATCTGTTTCTGATAGAATTCCCTGATTCTTAGTGTGCCTGGGTGGCTCCGTCAGTTGAGCATCTGCTTTTGGCTCAGGTCATGATCTCAGGGTCCTGGGATCAAACCCTTCACCCCAAGTCAGGCTCCCTCCTCAGGGGGTAGTCTTCTTCTCTCTATCATTCTGCCTCTACCCCTGTTCATGTGAGCACTCTCTCTCTTTCTCTTTCTCTCTGTCTCTCATATAAATAAATAAAATTTAAAAAAAAAAAAAGAATTCCATGTTTCTTTTGTATCTGGGAGTATTCTCTTTCATCCCAAGAGAGTCTTGTGATAGCCTCCAGAAGTCTTAGCATAAGCAAAATGGCTGTAAGTACTTTTATAACCCTGAATGAGTGAGTTTTTGAAGGAAAGCGGGGACCTGGAGAAGAGACAATAATCTTTTCTTTAGACATTCTAAATGGATTGTTTCAATCTTACCTTCTAGTCCAGGCTTATGAGTAGATTGCTGCCTAATGTGATTCAGGAAACTTCACATGCCTCAAATTATACTTTCTTCATTTACTTGCTGACCCATGAAATTATTTTAACACAGGTCATTGGCTTTACTTCTATAATTAAAACATAAAGGATTAAAAGATAATGGCCTAGCCACAGGAGGAAAAAACACATTGATGGTGAAAACTGTTAAGTACCTCACACCTTTCTTAAAAACTGACTGATCCTTTCCAGTACAGGGGAAGGAGAGAGAGAGAGAGAGAATTTAAGATTATATGAATAAAATTCAGGAGAAAGAATGGAAAGATAATGTTCAGGATATTGAAAACAAAAATCCAAGTATTTCATATCAAGTCCATTTATTTAACCTTGGTAAATACATTTAGAAATGTATATAACACAGTCTGCTTTCTTCAGTTGCCTAGGATAATGGCAGCTGCAGGATTCAGAATCTTCCCACATCTTCAAAACAACAACAACCAAAACATAAAGATCAATAAGGAGAGCAAATAAAATCACATATAAACTTACCTTCAGCTTAATCAGGAAACAAGAATACTATGTACCTTAAATAGAGATCTAAACACCAATTCTCCATCTCCTTCATGTTCATAGAGAGGAAAGGAGAGCTCAATGCCACTGGAACACAGAAAAAATCAACAACTCTAAAAGTTCTACACCAATGCAAAGTCTTAAGAACATCCTGAGATATGATAGATCAAAGCACCACTATAGGAAAGGGAATTATGAGTGTATGAGATACATTAAGAAGTTACTCGAAACTTGGTAATAAGGCAAAAAGATGGATTTTGGTATTAACGAACAATAAGTTATTGATGGGTCATTTGACTAAGGAAATATAACTTTTTTATTTTTACTATTTGCTATTAATTAGAATACAGATATTTATAACTGTGTGAGTTAGATGCTAATTTTAAAAGAAATTTAAGATGTAAATGAATCTATTCAGTGCAGATTCAAATAATTTCTGTCTGATAGAAAATAAAGATTATGAAGTTATTGTCCTGTAAGATATTTAGTTGACACCTTCATATTAACCTATTCAACTTTATTCCAGGATTTTGTTTGTTTGCCTCTCCTATATTTTTCCATGTATAGAATAAATATATTCAATATAAATACATATATATAGAATATATGCATATTCTCTATATAAACATATATCTTAGTTTTCTCATACACTACCTTGTAAGGTCATTACATTGTTGTTATGCTGTTATCCTACTAGTTTCTTCATTAAGAAACTAGCAAAATAAACATAGACATGGGAATGAATCTCTATGTATTAATATTATAAATACACTTTTAATATTTTGAAAATAATACTTTAACAGACATAAGATTTAGTCTTGGGAAGTTATTGCTTCTAGCAGAAAGGATATTAACTAGGAAACAAGCAATATTTGAGATTTGGCAGTGGAAGAAATCTGTTTCAAGAAATTGGGTTATGTGGTTATGGAGGCTGTAAGTCTGGAATCTGCAAGATAGGCCAGCAGACAGAAAACTCAGGCTGGAACTGACATTATAGTATTGATGCAGAATTTCTTCTTCCTCAAGGAAATGACAATTTTGCTCTGAAGTCCTTACAACTGATAGGATGAGACCAACTCATCTTGTTAAGATAATCTCCTTTTCTTAAAGTCAACTGATTATGCATATTAGCCATATCTACAAAGTAATTTTATTGCAACACCTGTATTAGTGCTTGCTTGAATAACTGGGTACAGGAGCCTGCATAGTTGACATATAAAACTAACCATCACAGTGGTAAAGAGAAATAAAAACATAAAAGGAAAAATTAAATATCCTGAAAAATAAAACAAAACAAAACAAAAACTGAAAGATACACTAAGACTTCCCAAACCCTTGAAAACAATTCTATTTAAAAATTGTGTGCTTACATAAATGCTCTTCAGTTGGGCATTTCTTAAGTTATCCAAAATCATCTCATCTTCATACAACCATTATTGAGAAGCCATAATCATAACAGATAGAGTCAAAGGGTAATAGATGTGATTATAGACTATGAGAAATGTTGAATAAAAGCCTGAACAGAAAATAAAAATATAACAAAGAAATAATATAAAAGATATTCCATATCTATATATATATTTGGAATCACTAATTTTTTTAAAAGCTATAGGAACAGAATAAATATCTAAGCAATAATCTAAAAAAAAATCCACACAATTATAATCTATATAATGAAAGGACTAATAATGTACATAGAAAATATAATTTGAGACTCTTACCAGAATCCCAGTAAAAGAGAAAAAAATTACATTACGCATTTAAGGTAATAAATATCCTCTAGATATTCAAGTTACTTTCAAAGCAAATAAATGTTTAGTGTCAAAATTTTTTGTATTAACATAGAAAGCATCAAACGAGTTCCATGAAGTTGCATCTTTAGATTACAGAAGAGTAGAGGAAATGGGGAGATGTTGGTAAAGGGTACAAATTTCCAGTTACAAAATAAATTCTGGTGATACAATACATAAATAGCAGGGTGACAATAGTTAATGATACTTTATTTTACTTTACTATGTACTTACTATGTACCTAAGATCTTAGGTTCCTAAGATCATAAATGTTCTCACCAGGAAAACGAAATATTATATGAGATGATGGTGACATTTACTAACCTTATTGTGGTAATCATTTGAAACATATATGTCCAGCAAATCATCACATTGTACACTGTAAACTTAAACAATGTTATATGTCAGTTACTCTGTATTTCAAAAAAACTGCAAAAAAAAAAACTAGAAAGATAAAGGGAAAATATGGCGTGTACTGACAAAGGAACTCTGGTAACAAGATTTATGTTAAAATTATAGAAATAAAACAGTGACGGTAGAAAAAAGTAGGATATGTTAATTTTAATGAGAAAATGCTGAAAGATAACAGTAAGCTTAAATTCTATCAAAATAAATTATATGAATTCAACAGTTTTAGAATTTTAAGAATTTTATTCACGTGGGGCACCTGGGTGGCTCAGTGGGTTAAAGCCTCTGCCTTTGGCTCAGGTCATGATCTCAGGGTCCTGGGATCAAGCCCTGCATCGGGCTCTCTGCTCAGCGGGGAGCCTGCTTCCTCCTCTCTCTCTGCCTGCCTCTCTGCCTACTTGTGATCTCTGTCTGTCAAATAAATAAATAAAATCTAAAATAAATAAATAAATAAATAATAAAAGAATTTTATTCATGTAAGGAAAAAATTGTATTAAATGTTTATATTGTTTTACATTTTACATTATATATTATATATTATATCATTACATATTTTCTTTCTCTTCCGTCTTTTAATAAGGTTGAAGAATATATCTACTATATTTAAATGACCCCAAATTAATCCATATGCCACTTCACACTTACATTTATATTTGGGCTTTATGGAAAACTTTCACTATGCCTAGAGATTCTTTTTTTTTTTTTTAAGTTGTAAAATGCTCTTATTTATTTATTTTTATTGTGTTATGTTAGTCACCATACAATACATCATTTGTTTTTGATGTAGTATAACAGGATTCATTGTTTACATATAACATCCAGCACTTCATGCAATACGTGCCCTTCTTAATACCCACCACCTGGGTCACCCATCCCTCCACCCCCCTCCCCTCTAAAATCCTCAGTATGTTTCTCAGAGTCCATAGTCTCTCATGGTTCTTATAACATATGAATGATTATGTGTCACTACCATCAATCAATTTCAGTTCAAGCTATTTTTGAATTAAAGATTATTAAAATATGAATAAAGATGAAATCCTTGAAACACAGATCCTTTTTAATTATTTGCTTATGAGAAGTAAAAAGAAATTAATCCAAATCAGATTATGTGTAAAACACTATCAGTAAAATAATGATCAATTTAGCCACTTTTCTATTTTAAAATATTTAATGTTAATATAATATTTTTCAAATTCTATATCTGTGAGAATTTGAACTTCAAATACTATATTGTCCATTATAAGATTGGCTTGTTCAAATATCTTTGATTTGAGTTTTGAATTTCTCACTCAGGGTTAGAATGATCTTATTAAAAATTAATCTAAAGCATATTTAAAATTTAAATGTTTCATGCATTAAATATATATATTTATATAATTCTACCTCAGAAATAAAGAAAGGGAAATATTGTATTGAATATGAAGAAACTGGCTTTTGGATTTTAGTGCCTGCTCAGCACCAAATAACTCTATAGGATGCATGGCTTTATGTAACATTTAAATTCCTTGAGTGTGTTCTATCTTTATCACAAGCTAAAGCTACAGTTTCCAAAGATTTAAAAAAACAACAACTTTTTTTTATAGAAGGAAATGCACCAACACCTCCACTTCCTGGGGCGGGGAGGGAATCTTACTGGTGTTTTTATTTGGGTTATATTAAATTTATAGATTTAGGAGGAATTGAAATCTATATAATATTCAACTTTTTTATCCAAAACCAAAATTTACTTTTATGTTATACAATCGGTTTTGAGCATTGAGTTTGTATCCTAAAAACTTGTTGAACTTGTTTGTTAGTTCTAATATCTGTTCAGTGAATCCCTTAAGATATTCATTGTACAACCCCATGTCTTTCCCAAATAGAGATAGTTTTAATTCCGGATGCCTTTTTTTGTTTGTTTGTTTTGGTTTTTAGAGTTGGGAGGGCAGAGGGGGAGAGAGGAAGAGAGGGAGAATCCTTAGCAAGCCCATCATGGAGCCCACCAAAGTGGAGCCCAAACTGGGCTCGATCTTACATCCCCAAGACCATGACTTCATCCGGAATCAAGAGTCAGATGTTTAACTGACAGGGGCCCCAATTCTGTATGCTTTTTATTTCCTTTTCTTGCCTAGTTGAACTGACTAACCTCCAAGACAATGCTGGAGAGAATGACGACAACAATATACTTATTCTTGATCTTTGGGGAAAAACATTCTTTATTTCATCATTAAGTATTATTATTAGATGTAGGTTTTTCCATATATGATGTTTATTATATTATATATTATATTGAAGATGATACAATTCTATTGCTACTGTGTTAAGTGTTTTTACATGAAATCATGTTGGATTTGGTCAAACGATTTTTCTGCATCTATTTGAGATGCAGTCTTTGTTCTTGATCCTATTAATAGGATATATGGGCTGTATCTCACTGGGTCATAGTGAATAATCTCCTTCATATATTGATAGATTTTGTTTGCTTATATTTTATAGAAAGCTTTTGCACCTTTGATCCTACTGGTAGCAGAATAGTTGGGAAATATTGTTCTCTCTTCTATTTTAGATATGAGGTTTTGAAGCATTAGTGTTGATTCTTAATTAAACATTTGATAGAATTCACCAGCAAAGTAATCTGAGAGTGGGGTTTTCTCTTTGGAAAGTTTTTAAATTACAAACTCATTCACACTACTTGTTATTGGTCTGTTCAAATTTTCTCTTTATTTTTTTTTTTAATTCCAGCAATTTTTTTTAATGTATTGTGAAATTCAATTATTAGGCAAAAATGCTTTTATGATTGCTTTGCCTTTCTGATTGTGTTTTTTATCATTATTAAACAATTTCCTTTATTTTAATGATACACTCTTTCTCTTAAAATATATTTTATCTGATATTCAAACTAACTCCTCCCTCCTTCTTCTGTTTACTATTTGCATAGCATGTCTTCTTCTATCAATTTTATTTCCACTTGTGTTTTTCTTCATGCTTAAAATGCATATCTTCTAAACAACACATAATTAGGTCTTGCTTTTTACCTTATCCATTCTGAATAACTCTCTTTTCATTGTGTATTCAATGTAATTATTAATACAATTAGCTTTGAACTTATCATTTCATTATTTGTTTCCTAACTGGCCAGTTGTTTCTCTTCACTTTTCTCTATTTTGGATTATTTGACTAGTATTGGAATTTGACTATTTTTGTTGTTGTTGTTGTCCAGAAAGTTATAATAGAAATCCCTATTTGTTCATAGGTTACTGGTAATATTGAAGTACTACTTACAAAATATGGAAATCTTGCAGGCATAAGTCCACCACGCCTTTCCTGCCTTTTATACAATAATGTTCATATGTATCCATTTACACACACTGCAACATATAAAACTAAGCTACATATTTAGCTTTAAGCAAATTCATGAATTAAAAGCAAAATAGCAAAATAATTATTTTGTATTTCTCCAGATATTTATAATTCCTATGCTTTCCAGTTCTTTCTGAGTATCTCCTTCTTCATACTTATAATCCCTGTCAACATTCACCTTCTTTTGGTCACTCTTCACTGCCTTCCTGTATCTACTTATACACCATGTTCAGGTTTTATAGCTGTTTTCTGCTGGCAGGGTTGAAGACCTATGTAGTAGAATCTTGAAGAATCATTAGCAGAAATGTGAATAAATTAAAGCTCTCTTTATGTTCCCAAGTTTTATGATCCCAAGGCCATGATTCTCTCTTATCATACCCTGCAAATAGCAGTTTGTCATTAATGGGTTAATATGCAAGTGTATGAAACTGAAACCAGTGTATCTGGGAATCCTGAAAAATTAAGATTTCCCTAAAACAATGTGTTATAAAAACATTATCTGCTTTAATCCTAACAACATTATATAATTTAAACCTAAAATCAAATCTGTGGAGTATTTATAATACAGATTTTATAGTTAGAGTACACCGAGTTTTAATAACATGTCTGACTTCACAACTGTCCAGCTCTAAAGCCAATAATTTTTCCAGCACGCTGTGGTACAGCAATTGAATGTGGAGGCAATTCAACGGAAAAATATATTAGCAACCATAAGAAAGGTACATGTCTTTTATTCCAGAAGCAATTCTGAACCTGAAACTTAGAATGCTCTGATACATTTAGCCCACTACTTGCATCTTGACCCAGGACAAATGCTATCCATTGTCTATGAGTGATGAAGGAATATTTTTTACAAACAAATAAAGGGGTCTGCCATATGCTTCAAATTATTTGCTAAAATGTCTTGCCAACTCACTCACATAGAATGTTTTCTGCTAGATGAAAGCCCAAATATTATAAATTATTTCACATGAAATAAAACAGTGTCTCCCAAATGTGGGTACATGGCTTACCTATAATATGCATGATTTAGAGAAACTTAAATATATAGATTTTGGACTAGGGAGACCAGATGAGCTGACTTAGTAGGTTTACAATAAGTTCTGCCAGTCTGCATTTGTAAAAACCTCCCCAACTAATTTTGATGAACATTGAATTTATAAATAATTGGAATAGAGGATCTCAAAATAGAGGCTGTAATAAAAAAGGAGACTTTTGTTTTGTTCTTATAATACATAAAGCATACATTCCTGCCTTTGAAGGGTTGCTTGCATCTTCATGAGTAGAAAAGTCCAATTTAGAAAGGGGATGCTAAATTTCTGAAATTATAATAATCTAAAAACTGGCAAAAACAATTAAATAGCTGAGCAAGCAAATAACTTTATGTTGGGTCTATTATAGAATCTACATTTATGATAAAAAGAAAAAAGCTTCGCGCAGCTTTCTCACAGTTTTTGTACCATTTGTTTAAATATAAGACACATCATCTGAGGTCATCCTTAAGGTGAATGAAATAAAAGATTGTACTGGGGTGTGTGTGCACATAGTGTTACCTGTACATAGAAGTGATGTAGGAAGACATAGGTGTTGCAGGTTTCTGCTAGGGAAAAAAAAAAAAAAAAAACAGATAAACAAATCATTATTTATCTGTATTCTTTTCAACAACAAACTTAAGTGGGTAGGGTTTCTCCTTTCCTCCAGAGCTGTCAGGTGTCCCTTTGTTACTTTTCAAAGTTAAGGAGAAAGCCAGTGGTATTTAAGTTTATTTATCCTCATTAAAATGCTGAAATCAATGAGGTTGAATAAGACTGTATAGGTTTCATTGAACACCAAATTATTGTAGTTAAGGACTTCAAGTCTATTCTCTTATAAAGCAAAGTGATAAAATTGTATTTCCAAGAACAATTCACAAAGAGAACAAATAAAATGCAGAACACTAGGATTAATCAATCAGTCTTCCTGCTAACAAGAAATTGAGAATTGAATTGATTTTATGGCTAAGGCTACAGATTGTATCGTGATTTAATTCAAGTAAAATAAATAAAAATGAAAATGATTGGTTAATTGTTGAGAAATAGCCTTACTGTCAGAAATTTAAGAGTCAAATAAGGCTGTATAATATGTGGAAAGCGTGGCATTTGGAATCTTAGGCAACACAGAGGATATTGAAGGTTCATGACTTTAATGACATAATTTAGTTAAGGATGAGCTAAAAAATATAATTTTGGAAAATTATTGCTTAAGAATATAGAGGACAGTAAAGTTGTTAGCAATTCTCCAACAAAGGAAGCAACTGTATATAGTGAAAGTCTGAACTATCATTCATGACACTTGATGTCATACAAATCCTCTAACCCCTCTCAACATAAAGGGTCTCCCCTAAAATCAGGATATTATACTTCCTATGGGTTATTGGAAGGATTGAAAATAATCACCTAACCAGAACATAATCCTTAGTAGATATACACCATAACTGTTATTTCTCTTTCTTCCTTTAGGACCATATGAGAGGCACCATGCTTGAAGAAAAGAAAAAGAAGCAAACTAGAAATCAGGATGGCTGCCCTGTAGTCACTGATTGGATATTTACTCTTTGTTCCTGGCCAATCTCTAGATACTCTTTACTCTTCAGCTTCTGTTGAATAGACTTTATACCAGTTGCTCTAACCACCACTTATATTTGCTTTTAAAAAGCCTGAAACACCATCCAAATACACTATTGCTATTAAATGGAAAGTTGAAGAAGGTAAACAAGATATTTTGATGTCAAAAGAAACAAAAACAACCTGTATTTTAGTCTAAATGATCCAGATTCACTGCCTATGTTGATTGCACTTACCAGGAATGAAATGTTCTGTACTTCCGCTTCACATTGCTGACATAAGTGCAGCCATGCAGTTTGAATGTGAAGAAAGGAGCAAAAGATATGAGAATACATCAGAATCCACTGGAGTGTTTAAATATGTGTGTGTGTGTGTATGTGTGTGTGTGTGTGTGTATCTAAGTTCTGAGCTGGATTTCTACTGTTTTAGGAAATTGTTAGATTTAACAATACAGATCACAGAGCCTTCAGTGTGCATTAGAGTTATAATGTCAATGCCTTTGTTTTTACTCACACTGAAGAATTATTTGGATTATGAATTTCATGGCTTCAAATCCTGGCAATTACATATTTAGAATGCCAAATAAAGGCTTTGGGATTTTTGTTTTGTTTTTAATACTATCGAATAAGAAATTTTTGCTAAATATCCCAACTTCAGATGGGTGCCATAGAAAAGATATAACTGATAATTGTATGCATATTTTTCATAAGACTTAGTACCTTCAATAATATAAGCTATAGGTAAGAAGAGTGGTGATATTATATAAAATGTTAAACTGCTTTCAATCCAAAAGTGAGTTGAATGATATAATATATAATTTGGTTTAGTCAAAATTCCTTGCCTACTACTACTCTCTTTCATTGACTCCTTTATTTAATTCAAGACTTCATTGTAGGTGCTGTAGGAAATAAAGATAGATGATTGAACATGATACTTGCCATTAAGAACTCAGAGTGGATTCAAAGAGACAAATATGTATATACCTAATATTAATTTAAATGAAGAGGTACTATGTGTTCTCAAGGGTACACAAATAATATGGAATTTCAGAAAAAGGAGAGATAGTGGGTTTTTGAGTATAGAGAAAAGTTTCAGAAGAAGGTGTTATTTAAACTCTACCTTAAAAGATGGCTAACTATTGACAAGAACAGAATATCCCTTCAATATATGGATCATTATGTAAATGTGACTCTGATACATAAAACTCAGGAAGGAAAATGAACTACCTGAGGAAAAAAAATTGTTTTTTCTGATTTCTTTTTTCAGTCCTTTGTCATGTAGAAGAATGTAATGTAGGGTGAATTAGTGGTATGTATTCAACTTTAAAATGGAGATTAAAAACACAAAATTAAATAAATGTAAGACTATGTTCAAACTGATTTTAAATGATTCTAAAATAAATGTAAGACTGTGTTTGAACTGATTTTAGGTGGATGTTGAGTTGGTTCTGGTCTTATATAAGCACATAAACTTAGGCACAAGTGTTCTGTTCCTCCTACAGCACTTCCATATTACTAGAAATTGTGACCTGCTCCTCGTAAAACTCAGAGGTTTTCAAGTGCCTAAGATCTTTAAAACCAAGGTAATCATGCAGTATAAAGCACTTTGAAAGCAAGTAAATTCTTGGAACTTAGATGAGTGCCATTTCTGTTGGATGATTAATAAGTAATGCTGACTGCTTAAGAAAGGAGAATGTCACCTAATTACATCAAGGACAGTGAGCATGCCTTTTGGGCTTAGGGGATATATAACAAAAGAAGACTTAAGATGTTAGGTACTGACATGGCCCTGGAACAGTTCTCAAGAAAGAGTGTTCAATCTAGTGGGGAATGGGTGACTTCTACTCTACTCTGTCTCAATCTGCCAAATTCAGCTTTCTAACACGGACCTCTGTAATGTTTGTCCTATCATACCTCCAGTCCTATCTACCTAGTCATGGCTAAGAAGAACTTTACTTTGACTCACCAAGTCTTTCCATGCCCTTGATTTTACTGAGGATTTTGCTTTCCAAATCTCAAAAGCTTTTGACTGTTTTACAGAAATAATGGACATATAATCTTTTATTATATAATATATATATAATATATAAAATATATATTATATATATATATTATTATATAATCTTTTATATACACTAAGGACCCAAATGTCAGGGAAAAGTAAGGAAGAGGAGGATCACAAGTAATACAATAAACAAACAAAAAACTGAGAGAGTGTATGAGGACCAAGATGGTGACATAGAAAGCTTCTGATTTCCTTCTTCCTATGGTCACACTGAATATACTATATACCTCCACACAGAGCAATTTTTTTTTTTTCTGCAAGAAATCCAGAACCTAGTAAGTAACTCCCACAATCTCAATCAGTTGATTGAGAAAACGACATATCAGAATGGATAGGAAAGGCAGAGGCATACTCTAACCATAAACTCCACTCCCAGTACAGTGCCATACAAACAAGAGGAAAACCTCAACACTTAGCTTTTATCTGAGGAGTGAAAAATTTTTTTTCTTTTTTTTTTAAATTAAGATTTTATTTATTTATTTGACACAAAGAGAGATACCAATTAGGCAAGAGGCAGGCAGAGAGATTGGGGGGAATTAGACTCCCTGTTGAGCAGAGGACCTGGATGTAGGGCCAGATCCCAGGACCCTGAGATCATGACCTGAGTTGAAGGCAGAAGCTTAACTCACCGAGCCACCCAGGCACCCAGAGTAAATTTGGATCACACACCAGTGTTTTGATTTTTAGGTTTGCCACCTGAAGGGACAGGCCCCAAATCACCTTGCTGCTTTGGTAACCAATGGAGCTTGGTTCACACATGCCATAAGACAAGAAGCAATTTTTAGGAGTACCTAGCAGGCTCAGTCAGGAGAGTGTGCAACTCTTGATCTCAGGGTTGTGAGTTTGAGCCCCACACTGTGTGTAGAGATTATGTAAATAAATGTTTAAATAAAAAACAAAAGCAAAACAAAAAAGACAAGAAAGAATTTTTAAACAAGTACAGATTCAAGTTTTACAACTATAAATCCAATTTGGCATAAAAGGATGAGACAAAAATGTCCATTGCTCAGTTTCCCCCTGAAAAGGGTTTGACTGCATAGTTTCCCAGATGCTGCCCGAGGGTCCAGCTTCTAATCAGCTTGCATCTAGGCACTAATCCTTTTTTGGGACATGGATGGGTCTTGGCATACCACAACTACTGGAAACCATTAAGAAAAAATAAGGTGGTTTGGCCATTCACAAAGTTTTCAAAGAAAACTAGGAGCTTAGGTTGAGCTAATTAACAAGTTTCATCTCTGAAATGAGTCTAATCAGTCAAGAGTGGGAGAGGTGACTGCTTTATATAATGCACAGAAGCCAACACCAAGAGGCAAGAATCTTCAGAATTGAATCTTAATGAATGGAAAGAGTGATTTATCTTATAGAGAGTTCAAAATGATGGTGATAAGTGAGAATTTCAAAGAGAATAAATAGAAAGAGAAAATGCAAATAAATGGAAAATATAAATAAGTAGAAAATATAAACAAGTATCAAACAGGAATCATAGAGCTTAAGAATACAATATTTATACTGAAAAATTGAATAGAGTTGTTTAATAACATACTAGACCAAGGGAAGAAAGGATCAATGAACTCAAAGACAAGGCAGTATAATTCATCCAATCACAAGATCAGTATACACATTATAGAGGTACCAGAAAGAAAAGAGGGGTAGAGTAACTCAAAGTAATCTTATTCAAAGTAACAATTGTCAAAAATTTCCTTAATCTGGGGAAAGAAACAGACATCTACCAGGAAGCCAAAAAATATCCCCAAAAAAGTGAAACCAGAGACCCTCAACAAGCCACAGTGTATTTAAATTGTCAGAAATTAAAGAAGAAGACAATTAAAAGCAGCAGGAGAAAAGTAACTTGTAATGAGCAAGAAAACCCCATAAGACTATCAATGGGATTTTCTGCAGAAACCTTGCATATCAGAAAGGAGTAGAGTGACACATTCAAAGTGCTGAACAAAACAAAAAACAAAAAACAAAATCCCTGCTAACCAAGAACACTCAATCAACAAAGTTGTCCTTTAGAATTAAGGGAGAGGTAGAGAGTTTCCCAAATAAACAAAAGCTAAAGAGTTCATCATCATTAGACCATCCTTAAAAAATGTTAAAGGAGCTTCTTTAAGTTGAAACAAAAAAACACTACTTAGTAACATGAAAATACATGAATGTATGAATCTCACTGGTACAAATAGTTTAGTTTAACTATGCATAGTTTAACTTCTACATATTCTAATGTAATAATAATGGGTATATAGCTTGTAACTTTAGTATGAAGATTAAAAGACAAAATTATTAGAACTAACTTTAGGGGCACTAGGGGGTTCAGTCTGTTGAATGTCTGCCTAGGGCTCCAGTAATGATCTTGGGGTCCTGGGATCTAGCCACACATTGGGCTCTCTGTTCAGTGGAGAGTCTACTTCTCCCTCTCCCTCTGTGTTTGCTTTCTTTCTTTCTTGCTCTCTCAATAATAAATAAAATCTATTTTAAAAAGTAACTGTAATAATAATTTGTTACTGGATAGGCAATATGAAAAGATGTAAATAATGACATCAAAAACATAAAATATGGGGTAGGGGGATGTAAAAGTGTAGTGCATGATTGTGTATTCAAAGTTAACTTGTTATTAACTGAAAATAGATGATTATAACTATAAAATATTTTATGTAAGCCTCATGGTAGTCACATAGCAAAAACCTAGAGTAGATACAAAAGGAGATAGAAAAAGGAGAAAGAAAAAGAAATCAAAGCATATGATTACAAAAAATAACTATATCACAAAGGAAGAGAGTAACAAAGGAAGAAAGGAACAAAAAGATAAAAAAACAGCCATAAAAAAATTTAAAAAATGACGATAGTAAGTCCATACTTGTGATGAATTTCTTTAAATGTAAATGGACCAAATTATCCAATCAAAAGACACAGAATAGCTGAATGAATTAAAAAACAAATAAAAACAAAACAAAACAAAAACAATAACAGCAAAAAAATAAGACCCAGACCCAACTATACACTGCCTATAGGAGATTTACTTAGCTTTAAGGACACATATAGAATGAAAGTCAAGGGATAGAAACAGATATTTCATATAAATGAGAACCAAGCAAGATCAGAGATAGCTATACCTATGTTAGACACAGTAGAAAGTAAGCCAAAAACTGTAACAAGGAATACAGAGGGTCAGCATATAATGATAAAGGGTTCAGTTCATCAAGAGGCTATAACGAGGATATAATATTTATAAATATATATATATATGCCCCCAAAATAGTGCCTCAAACTGGATGTATCTGAAAAGAGAAATGAATGACATTAAAATAATAGGAGATTTCAATACCTCACTTTCAGCAATAGTAGAATATCCAGACATAAAATCAATAAGGAAATACTGGACTTGCTCCACATACTAGACCAGATGAATCTAAGAGACATATACAAACCATCCACCCAACAGTAACAGAATGCTCATTCTTCTTAAGTTTACATGAAACATTCTCTATGATAGATCATGTTAGGCCACAAAACAAGTCTTAACAAATTTAAGATAACTGATATCTTATCAAGTAACTTTCTGACCACAATGATATAAAACCAGAAATCAATTACAATAGGAAAACTGGGAAATTCAAAAATATGTGCAAAACAGACAACAACTCCTGAACTATCAGTAGGCCAAAGAAAAAAATCAAAGGAGAAATTTTAAAAAGTCTTGATATAAGTAAAAATAAATATATGACATACTAATCTCATGACATACACGAGATGCAGCAAAAACAGTTCTAAGAGGGGCATTTAAGGCAATAAATGATTGTATTTAGAAAAAAGAAAGATGTCAAATAAATAACCTCAATATAACAAAGGCCATATATGATAAGCCCATAGCTAATGTCATACTTAGTGAAAAACTGAAAGCTTTTCCTCCAAGATTAAGACTAAGACAAGAATGCTTGCTCTCTCCACTTTTATTCAACATTATACTGGAAACAGAATATTTATACTATACTGGAAACAGAATAGACAGAATATTTTGGCAATAAATAAATAGGTAAATAAATAAAAATAAGACATATAAATCAGAAAGAAGTAAAATTATCTCTATTTGCAGGTGATATGATATTGTGTATATAAATACCTAAAGACTCCACCAAAAGAACTAATAAATAAATTCAGTAAATTTTCAGAATACAAAATCAATATACAAAAGTCAAATCCCAGATTCATAGATATAGAGACAGAATGGTGGATATCAGAAGGGAGGGATGTTGGGGATAAGGGGAAATTGGGTCGAGAGGATTAAGAAGTACAAACTTCCAACTATAAAGTAGGTAAGTTATGGGCAAGTAATGTACAGCCTGGGAAATATAGTTAGTAATAAACTATTAACTTTTAAGCTGACAGATGATAATTAGATTTACTGTGATGACCATTTCTCAATGTATACAAATATCAAATCACTATGTATACAACCAAAACTAATAAAATAGTGTACATAAATTATATATCAATTTAAAAAATCAGTAGCATTTCTTACTCTAAAAACAAACTATCAGAGAAATTAAGAAAACAATACCATTTAAAATATCATCAAGAGGCACCTGTTACACTCAGTTGGTTAAGTGTCTACCTTCAGCTCAGGTGGTGATCTTAGAGTCCTGGGATCAAGCCCTGGGTTAGGATCACCACTCAGAAAGGAGTCTGCTTCTCTCTCTGCCCCTCCCCCGATTGTGCTGTCTCTCTCTCTCTCTTTTTCTCAAATAAATAAATAAAATCTTAAAAAAAAATCACCAAAAGAATAAAATCTTTAGCAATAAATTATCCAAAGATGTGAAATATATATACACTAAAAACTAGAAAATATTTAGGAAATATTGAAGACACAAATGGAAAGATATCCTAGGATATCTTTGGAAGAATTAATATTATTAAAAAGTCCATATAACTGAAAATAATCAACAGATTCAATGCAATCCATATCAAAATTCTAGTGACATTTTTTTACAGGAATAAAAATTGTAATCTTAAAATTTGTATGGAACCACAAAAGACTTTGAATACCCAAAGTAATCCTGAAAAAGAAAATAAATGAACAAACAAATCCAGAGGTATCACACTTCTTGTTTTCAAACTCTATTCAAAAGCATTAGTAATCAAAAGAGTGTGGGTGGGCATAAAAATAAACACATCCATCAATAGAATAGAATAGAGAGCCCAGTAATACACCTATCTATATATGGTCATTTAAATTACAATAAAGTAGCCAAGAATATAGAATGGAGAAAGGATAATGTCTTTAATAAATGGTATTGGAAAAACTGAACATCAACATGCAAAAGAATGAAAATGGACCTTAACTATAACATACAAAAAGCAAATCAAGGGGTGCCTGGGTGGCTCAGTGGATTAAAGCCTCTGCCCTTGGCTTAGGTCATGATCCCAGGGTCCTGGGATGGAGCCCCGCATTGGGCTCTCTGCCATCAGGGAGCCTGCTTCCCTTCCTCTCTCTCTGCCTGCCTCTCTGCCTACTTGCGATCTGTCAAATAAATAAATAAAATCTTTAAAAAAACAAAACAAAACAAGACAAAACAAAAAGAAAAAGCAAATCAAAGTGGATTAAATTCTTTAACATAAGACCTAAAATCATAATGGATGATAATCTCCTTAACATTGGTCTTTAGAATGAATTTTTTGATTTGACCCAAAACCAAGGTTAAGCAAAAATAAGCAAGTAGGACTATGTTAACCTAAAAAGCTTCTGTGCAGCAAAGAAATCCATCAACAAAATGAAAAGGGAATCTATGGAAGGGGAAAAATATTTACAGACTACATATCAGAGGAAGGATTAATGTGCAAAATACACAAAGAACTCATACAACACATTAGCCAAAAAAAAAATCAAAGGAAATAGGTGAGGTGTCGGTTATGTCAGTTAATGATAGGTCCGTGATCAAAGAAGCAAGACTGATACAAAGTGAAGGTCAAGCAAAGCTTTATTTTGCACCAAGCATCAAGAAGCAAACCGACGGTTCGGGGCCGCCTCTTACAGAGAGGGTGACCCCTCCCTGCCTTAAAGACTAACTTTTAAAGGGCAAAGTCCATGTGATTGAGCCTGGCCACACACAGGTGGCCAATGAGATTGTAACACAGAGAAAGTTGTATAGTCATGCTAGGTCACACATGGGTGGCCAATTGAATTACAATTTACCCTATAGTAGATATTTGAACTAGCCTATCACCGTGGTCAGAATTGGCACCCAAAAGGCGCCCAAAAGGTAGCGCCCATACTCCTTGGTAGCTAGGGAGACAGTATGTGCCCCGCCACTGATTGGATGTCTCCACCTGGCCTGACCCACCCTTGTATTTGGGCTCTGTTACCTGGGACTGGTTGACCATATTTTACTAGTTTCCCGGACTTGCTTTTAAGTAAGTCTCCTGGGGAAAGGGGGGAAAGGTCAGTTTAAGTTTTACTGCATAAACAACAAAATAGCTGTTCAACCGAAATTGAGCCGGTCTGGCTAAATAGGCCCTTCCAGTTAACTCAATAGTGAGAATCCTTTTACAATGTATATGTGTATCAAATCATGATTTTGTAATGCACTACAATTTTACTTGTCTACCATATCTCAAAAAAACTGATTTTAAAAAGTGGGAGAGATAAGCATCAGTGTGTATTTTCCAAAAGATTATTCCAGGGGTGCCTGGGTGACTTCATGATTTAGTTGGTGTCCGACTCTTGATTTTGGCTCTGGGCATGTCTCTCCGGTGAGATCAAGCCCCATGTCTAGTCTGTGCTCAGCAGGGAAGCTGCTTAAATATTTTCTCCCTCTGCCCCTCCCCCCACTTGCACTATTTCTCTTTCTGTGAATTGTGTAAGACTGATGAATTACAAACCTGTACCCCTGAAACAAATAATACAAATAATACAAATAAACAAATAACATTTTAAAAATAAAATAAAATAAATAAAAATAAAATAAAAAATGAATCTTTAAAAAATAAAATAAAAAACAAAATATTCCATCACAAGTATCCCAAGGTTATCTTTGCTAACCTTAACATTATATGGAAATGAATCTGACAATATCTTTTTGTTTGTTTTTCACTATAGTTTCATACCCTGAGGGAAAACCTAAAGCAAATACAGTTATGGAGAAAGCACATTTTAAGCATACTGTAACCTATTTTGTTTTTAAAAACTCTTTTTCAGAATGCAATGGGAATCAGTTACAGAGCAATCTTTGCTCTTCATCTTAAAGCTGCGACCAACGCCATCATGTTGGAGGCAAACAATTAACGATCCAAGAATGGTAAATTTGAAAAATACATTGAGCAAAGGAGAGAAAAATAGCAAGTCCCTGGAGTTGTAACTGAGGCCCCAAATGTACTGGTTTTCCAAAGGTGGACCTGGCCAGTACAAAAATGATTTATTTTTGACATTTCTGATTATGGCCTCTGAGTTCCAATATGCTAATTCCAAAAATACTTTAATTAAATCAGCATTAACTGAAGCTATTTGGGAAGTACACCAGTCTTTAGAGCTGTACTCCAAGTTGTATACATCCAAGTTGTATACATCCAAGTTGTAGCTACTGGAAATGAGGGACTAAATCATATCTGATGAAATGGAAAGACAGATTAATCATGAAAACGAAGCCTTAATATTATTTCTTGCTTGCATCATTTCATAAGCACCAAAACTCAAGTTGAACATTTGTTTCTTAAGATTTCCGCTTGTGCCATTCTGGAATGAGAACATGTAAGTATGGATGTGATTTACATTTGCATTTATTCAATTTCTTTAAAACTGTACATTAATAGTAACCAGCCTAAGTTTTAAATCATGTTATTTTTGCATCTGCAAATTCAGTTTTAATCCTAATATATATCTCACTCATTACATGTGGGATCTTTATTTCCTGATACTTATGAAAGCTTCTTTAAATATCCAAGCATCAGGGCCCCCCATATGTCAAATGCAGCAAAACTTTAGTAATGTAAAATGTCTACAAATGTACTTGGAATAAAAATATTTATGCTAACTGTGGTTCATGTTATGAAAACATCACAAGTCTGGCTGTTGTTACATAATGAGTATCTTTTCCTAGACATCCCTTTTGGTAGTCAATTATCCAAAACTACAGATTTGATAATCTACTTATCTTATATCTAAAGACTACAAAGAGGGTAAAGTATTTGAGTTAATGCAGTTTTAGTTGTGGGAGAAATTGTAAAGCATGGTAATAATAGCTGCTTTGACCTTGAACAGGAGGTCAATTTTTGCAGGTCAGAATATTTATTATTAGAAAACTCTCTGTTATATAATCTAATTCTTCTGCAGTTTTGACAGAAATAAAGGGTTGCCCCTAAATGCCCTTTCTTTCCTAAGTACACAGCGGGGAAATCGGGTGACGAAATGATTGTCTGATAAGTTTTATTTCAGCAAGCAACAAAATCAATCAAGGATGTTCAATGGAAACCACAAAGAGGAGAGGATTAATGCATTATTTAGGGAAAAGGAGTCTTTGTACTTCAAGCCCATGCCACAAGTGTAAATATAATGAATGGTTGCCTGAATTCTTCTTTTATTTGCACTCTTCTTTTAACTTGGTTATTTTTCATTACAGAGATTCCCAGAGGGTTTATTTTCATCTCAGCTGATTTTTACTTTAAAGCACCACAAAGGCAACCTCTAATTCACATTGATTTTAGGAAAAGGCTATCTCTGTTCATTCACAGAATGGAAATCAAATTTAAGTGTCTAAGTTGCACGTGAAATGAAAAAGACATTTTTCAGAGGTTTTCTTGTTACTATTTCAGGTTTTAGAATGTTTACTCATAGCATAGTAACATTTAGAACTGTCAGGTTATTTTATCATTTTCAAATATCTTAAATTAAAAAAAAAATCCTGTATGTCATGCATTGCTATATCTATACAGCATCTGTAATGAAAGCTTCCCAGTAACATAATAGGGTGTCCCAAACTGCACCTGTTTTGTTTCCCTAGTAGTTCACTCCATTGTTTTAGATATGTATGCCCAAAAAAGCAGCCTTTGTGGGTCATCTGATTCTGTCTACACATTAATACCTTCTTTATCCTGTATTGGAAACCCATTCCCTTGTTTTGCAAAATTAATTTGATGAAAAACAACTGTTTGGCCACATTTGAATAACATTTTCTCATATCCTATTCAAGTTATATGCGTAACTTGAATGTATTCTGTTTAATAGTTATTTATTTAGCTGTATGGGCTTTCTGCCCTCATTTCAGTCATTCATCATATTTCTATCAGTTACCCAGTATACACTAACCCCAGTACTAGTCACGAATAAACATAACAGATCCTGTGCTCAAAAACTGAGTCTCATAACAGAATCAGAAATGTAAAAAACATTTTCATAGAATGCATGATGATTTAAAAACGTAAACCTTATCATTATGGAAAAATAGGAGAAAAAAACCAATTCCATTTGTGAGAAGGCCTTTGAGTTAGGAGATATCTCAATTGGGTCTGTCAGAGTGAGTAGTCCTTGTGAGGATAAATAGCAGTGCAAGTGTGTAAAGGCACAGAGACCGTAACAGACTGGATTCATTCAAAAATTGGTAATAATTTCTCTTTTGTGTGAATTTAAGCAAGGCAATTGGGAAGAAGTCAGTATAATCATGAAAAAGTATCCAGGAGTAAGATTTGATTAACAATATTTGTGTATCATATTTATCCAGCAAAGTTTCTCCCCTGGGTGTCTATGATTCTTAAGATTTTTTAAGTTAACTCTTGGTTGACTGATAACACAAATTCCATAGGCAAGTAAGTTTCTTTAATTATATTTTCTCATGGGAAATGGAATTTAGGACAAGCAAGATTTTATGTTTTCTAAAGACACAGTTTTTATCAAATATAACATTATGAAAACAACGGAGCTATCAACCTTACAGGTAAATGGCTCAATTAGAGCAATAAAACAATTATTATGATACAAGTTTTGTATTATTTATGTATTATTAAAATATACAAATTAAGCATATATTTACACACAAGAATTCTGTTGTGAAATTTAATAAGATCATTGCAAAATGATTCTTCAATCAATAATGTATTTTATGTGGGTTACTTACTATGTTTCTCTGAATAGTAATAAAAAGTATTGCTTCTATTATTTACTATTGCTGCATGTCAGAACACCTCAAAACTTAAAGGCTTAAAACAATAATAATTTATTATTTCTTATGATTCTGATGGATAGTCCTTCAGCTGGTTCTCACTGGGGTCACTCTTAAATCTGTATTTAGCCAGTGTTTGTACTGGAGTTATTGACCAAATACCTTGATTATCTTCCACATAGCATGTCTTCACAGCATAAGCTTAGACTTTCCTCAAAACCTGTTTGCTCAGGGTTCCCAGAGTATGAGAGCATTAACCATGAAACTTTTTAAAGCCTTGGTCTGGAACTGGCATCGTATCAATTCTATCACATTCTGTGAGTCAAACAAGGAAACTAAACCAGGCCAGATTTAAGAAGTGGGAAAATAGTCTCCATTTCTTTATAAGAGATGCAGGCACCCTGTGCAAATAAGGCTGGAGAAAAAATTTTTTTTCTCAATACAAAATTATTTTTTAAATCAATGAACAGTAACTCTTGCATAATTTTTTTTTTCTTTTAAGACTTTATTTATATATTTGTCAGAGAGAGAGAGAAAGGGAGGGAGAGAGGGCACAAGCAGGGAGGGCGGCAGGCAGAGGGAGAAGCAAGTTCCCACTGGAGCAAGGATCCTGATGCTGGACTTGATCCCAGGACTCTGGGATCATGACCTGAACCAAAGGCAGACACTTAACTGACTGAGCCACTCAGGCATCCCAACTATTGCATCATTTTAACAGTTGAAACTATTCAATAGATATAGAAACAGATACAAAATCAAGCAATTTTTCACATATTCTGTGCAAAATTATACAAAGCTCTTTGAAATTCTAGCATGCCTACATAGATAGCATCAAATTCCAATCTGGTCCCTGAGATTGTCTCGGGTGATGGCACCATGTGGATTGAGGAAGTCCTGGTGGCCTTGAACAAGCCTTCCACCCTGGGTCATCCTGAGCCCCAAAGATTCTGGGATGCTGATTTGATTCCAGAGGTAGGTTTGCTACAAATGTGCAAGCTTTATGGAGATGCTGGATTATACTGCAGATACAGAAGCATCCTTTCTGAGATCATGTTGTGAAGATCATCTTAACTGAATGGACTTCAAGGATATCCTATCAACATCTTTCTTCATCCATTGTTATTTTTCTTCTCTTCAAGAATATGGGTAGTTAATCCTTTCTTAGATGGGCTCTGGAAAAGTCATGTACATTAAATTTTGATACATTGAATCATGGTTCCCCTTTTCTAGTACTCCAGCATGAGTTTTCTTCTTCTTCCTTTTTTTTTTTTTTCCTAAAGTTGGAAAATATTTTTGATGGATATCTTTGGAGGTAATCTATGGCATTGATAGAGTCTCCATTGTTTTATTAAAATATTTAGCAGTTTGGAAATGAAAATATATAAAATGTAAATATAAATAAAAATATTTTTAAGTGGTCACATTAACTTACTCATCCCAACTTATTATTTTCAAGCCTATAAAGCTGAAAAACGTACTTTTGGATATAAGGAGAAGAAAGTGTTGTCAGGGAAGGTTAACCCCATTTGTAAACTAAATTATTTTTGCTAATATCATTGATTTCCAATGTGATCTCAATTATTTCCTTTTTATGCTTACTTTGGGAAAATTTCTTCTTACTTTAGATTCTGAACAGAAAAGCTAATGGACACTTGGTTGGTTCAATTGGTTAAGCATCTTCCTTTGGCTCAGGTCATGGTCTCAGGGTCCTGGGATCAAACCCAGTGTCAGGCTCTCTGCTCTGTGGGGAGCCTACTTCCCCCTCTCCCTCTGCCCCTCCCTGCTCAGCTCCTGCTCACTTTCTCAAATAAATAAATAAAATTTTGAGAAAAAATAAAAGAAAAAGAAAAAGCTAAGTTCATTTATTTAAGATCTTTCTTCTTTTCTAATGTAGGCATTTAGTGCAATGAATTTCCCTTAAGTATTGCTTTAGTGGTAATCCACCAAATTGTCATGTTGTGTTTTTATTTTCATTCCATTCAAAATAATTTTTAATATTGCTTTAACTCAATCTATGGTTTATTTATAACAGTGCCATATAATTTATAAATACTTTGAGATTTCTCAAGAACTTTTTCTGGATTTTATTTCTAATTTAACTCCACTGTGATAAGAAAAGATGATGTGTTGGACTTGAATGCAGTTGAATTCATTGAAGGTTTTTTGTTTTGTCTTGTTTGCTTTTTAATGTTTCACAATATATTCCACCTTGCTGAATGTCTTGAAAAGTATCTGTGTTTTCTGAAGTGCTCTGTAAATGTCAATTAGGTCAAGTTGATTGATAGTGTTAAGTCTTCTGTATCCTTTGTGTCTATTTGTCAGTCATTGAGAAGTGGTACTAAAATCTTTGTATAGTATTGTTGATTTATCTATGCCTCTTTGCAGTTCTATTTTCGCTTCATGTATCTTCAAGGCCTGTTATTGGTTAGTTGAACTTTTAGGATTGATTCATTTATCACTGTGAATAGGTCCACATTATCTCTGCTAATATATATTTTTTGTTGTGTAGTCTACTTTTTCTGATATTAATACAACCACCCCAGCTCTCTTTAGATTAGTATCAACATCATATATTTTTGTTTATTACTTTATTTTTAACATATTTGTGTCTTCCCAAGTAAAGTGTCTTGCTTGTAGATAACATGTACTTGGATCTTGCTTTGTTTTTTATCTAATTTGATAATCTCTGCCATTCAAAATGGATGCTTCTCAATCTATATTCAATGTGTTTTTTTATGTGGGTAGGATTAAATCCAATATTTATTGTTTTATTTTTTCTATTTTTTGGTTTTTGTTTTGTTTTGTTTTTATAAAGGTAAGGAATATTCTTTCTCTCTTTTTTTTTTAAGATTTTATTTACTTATTTGACAGACATCACAAGTAGGAAGAGAGGCAGGCAGAGAGAGAGAGAGAGGGAAGCAGGCTCCCTGCTGAGCAGAGAGCCTGGTATGGTGCTTGATCCCAGGACCCTGAGATCATGTCCTGAGCTGAAGGCAGAGGTTTAACCCACTGAGCCACCCAGGATCCCCTTTATTTGTTTTGTCTATGCTTTTCTTCCGCTTTCTCTTTTGATGACTTCTTAAATTAAATGAATATGATTTTATAATTTCATGTTGTCATCTGTGGAGGTTTTTTTTTTCTTTTTTTTTTCTTTTTTTTTTTTTAACATATAATATATAATATATTTTTATCCCCAGGGGTACAGGTCTGTGAATGACCAGGTTTACACATTTCACAACACTCACCATAGCACATACCCTCCCCAATGTCCAAATGTCCATAACCCCACCCCCATCTTCTAACAGCCCTCCCCCAGCAACCCTCAGTTTGTTTTGGGAGATTAAGAGTCACTTATGGTTTGTCTATCTGTGGAGTTTTTAATGATAACTTTTTGTTTTGTTATTTTAGGAGATATTTTAAAATTTATAGTATATACCTTTAGTTTGTTACGCTCTATCTTCAGTGATATTTTGCCATTTTATGTATAAGGACTTGAAATACTTCTGATTATCTGCAGTGTTCCTGGATGTTATTATTTTCATTATATATATATATATAAAATAAACCACAGAATTCTTTATTATTGTGTTAGCTTTAATGAGTTCATTACCTTTTTAAGAGTTTTAACTGTAAAGGAAATAAGATTTTTTTTATACTCATGTCTTTGTTATTTCTGGTATCCTTCATTCCATTGGCAGATTCAGATTTCTATTAGTCACCATTTTCCTTATACTTTAAGATCTTTCTTAAATGTCTTTTGTAGTACAAGTCTTTTGGTAATGAAGTCTTTGTATGGGTTAAAGTCTTTATTTAATTTTTCTTTGAAAGGAATTTTCCCTAGATAGAGAATTGTGTTGGATATTTTATTTTTCTCTAAAGACCTTGTCTTTATTCTGATAAGAAATCTGTTGTCATCTATTTGTTTCTCTGTCACTCTGCAGGCAGTGTGTCTTTTTTTTTTTTTTTTTGCTGCTTTTATTGGTTGTAAACAATTTTATTGCCTTTCTTAAATTTTTTTTGGTGGCGCTTTCTTCATGTTTCTTGTGGTTGTGGTTATTGAGTTTCTTGGATTTGTGGATTTAGAATTTTCATAAGACATATTTTTTTCAAAAAAATTGTTTGCTTCTCCCCACCTTTAAAAGACTTCCTTTATTTGTGTATAAGGTCACCTAAGGTTGTTCCATGTCTCACTAATGGCCTGATTTCTTTTTCCAGTTTTTGTTTGTTTATTTGTTTTTGTCTCTGTGTTTTATTTTGGTTAATTTCTATTGTTGTATCTTCAAGTTCACTACAGTTTTTCCTCTAATGTCTAGCTTGTGTTTAATCCCATCTAGTGCATTTTTTTAAACCTCATGTACTATAGTATTTCTCTCAAATCTCAGCTGCTCTATTATGAAATCCAGCATGTTTTTTTCAGCCTAGGGAGACTTCAGCTTTCTGCTCTCAATCTATTCCACAACCATCAGTTACAAATACCCTAAAGGAAAATGTTGGCATGAATGTGGAGTACTTTAGGAGTGCTTTTATTTCTCAGGGCTCATAGCTCTTAAAGCACTGCCAATATTGGTTACTTGCCAATGCTTTCAAACGATTGCTGTATGTGTTTCGCCCAACTTTTATATTTGTTTTTAGTAGAGGATTAAACTGATAGAAAGCTCTCAGAAATGGCAAAATCAGATGTACATAGCAGAAGAACTTGGACAGAAAATATAACACTGGAAGTTAAGGTATTCGAGAAAATCATGTAAATGCTAAAATAGGATTTATACATTAATAAATTCAGTAAATGTATTCATTAAATCATGAGACATAGACTAATTCTGGAAGAAAAAATAATAGACTTAAGTATCAGAATAAGAATACACAGAGGCAGAAATTTTCCACCCTAAAAAGAGATTTTGTTACTAACTTCGAGAATACTAGTAGTTTGAAACTGAAATAAAAGAAGTGCTATAATTAAAACTCAAACAACAGTCCTATATATAACAAATTCAACAAATTACAGGCTGGATTGATAAGAAAGAAAAACACCTTAATATATATATATCTTCAGGTAAGATTGTTGAGCTCTAAGGATAAAAAGAAAACATCAGAAACTTCTGAACAGGAAAAAAACAAAACAAAAAAAACCACCAAGTTGTCCTTTAAGTCATCTTGGCAGTGGACTTTGTGTTTATACCAATGGAAACTAAAAGTCAAAAGAATATGCAAACTATTGTGACAAAAAGATTATTCAAAATATTATATCCTTGCCATATGGTATTTAGAGTTTATGTTAAAAATATATGTTGATAAAATGCAAAAATGCGGAAAGTATATTAGCCTAGCACACAGGAAAATACTTGGAGTGGGGAGGATGGACCGTGAATAAATTAATGATCCAGAAGAGTTTTAACAACGTGAGATGAAAGAGGAGAGGAACAGAAAATACATTTCAGTAATAAAAGTGCAAAATAAAAAACACTAGAGAGGATTATGCTAAGTGAAACGAATCAGAGAAAGACAAGTACCACAGGATTTCACTCACATGTGGAATTTAAGAAACAAAACAAATGAGCAATGGGAAAAGGAATGCAAGAGAAAAACCATGAAGCAGACTCTTAACTAGAGAGGAGACTAATAGTTACCAGAGGGGAGGTGGGTGGGGGTGGGTTAAATAGTTAATGGGGATTTTGGAGGGCACTTGTGATGAGCATCAGGTGATGTATGGAAGCGTTAAATCACTATGTTGTACACTGAAACTAATATCACACTGTATGGTAACTAACTGGAATTTAAACAAAATTAAAAAAAAAAACTACTAAGCAGACAAGAAATAATGAAATAGCAATTGTAATAATAGTCTAAAATTTAAGAGTGGACTATCTTAGCAGAAACTTAGGAATTTTCACAATGAGAAAAAAGAAATGTAAAGGCAGTTTAAGGGATTCATCTAAGGAAGAGGAATATTGATATGGGGGGAAAAGATGAAGGGGTTATTATAAAAATTTTTTATTTATGTTTATTTTGTGGTATGAGAGGAGGGGGGAACATAGACATGGAGGTACCAGAAATGAATTAGCATCCTTGTGGATCAAAGTCTCATCTTGTCTTTCTTAGCAGGCAAATAGTTAATTTGAGAATTATTATAAAGAACCATGCATTTCTTCTATGTTCATTTGTGTATCCACACGGTTCCCATTTTATGCTATATGATTTTAGAATGTTTTTAAACCCTCCAAAACTGTGGTTAAAATTATTTTCTCTATTCCATATTGTCTGATTTTTCTTCATTAAAAAAAAAAAAGTACTCGGGTTTTCAAGGCAATTATTTATTTGTGTTTACAAAGAAACACCTTCTAGATGCATTAGTGCTTTTTACTATTTATTTGTTTTCTATTCAATAATATCACTTTTGTATTAGCAACATCTCTGTTTCTTCTTTATATCAATGTTCTCTTTCTTTCTTCTTAATCTGAGTACTCTATTCCTTTATTTTTTTTGATCCTTCTTGGAATTAAATAAATTTTCATTTATATGTGTTTTTTGTTGTTCTTGTTTTGTTCAGCAGAGTTTTGTGATGACAGTTATTGTGGTACGTGGTATGACAGTTATTGTGGTACTTGGTATACACCATGTCATTGTTTTCTAACGTCTAGATGGTATCTAGTATCTTTGGAAATTTCTCTTTGATTTCAGTTTTTTTCAACTTATGAATTTCTTAATTTCTAAGCATTTTTTCTGTGAATTAATTATTACATATTTCTCATTTGATTATACTTTCATCATATAATTTATCCAGCTAAGGGTCTACTTTTGATTAATTAATTAATAATTTGGACCAATTATTTATTTATTTGCTTAATTATCCATGAACATATAGAAATGTATAGGTTCTAGTTAGATATGTGAGATTGGTTCTATAAACTTATAATAATTCAGCTTGATTAAATATAGCATTTAACTCTTCTGTCTTTATTATCTTTGGTTTACTAGTGTCTAATTCTAAAGAGATATATTGCAGTCTTCCACTATATGTGATACTTTTTAAAAAAGATTTATTTATTTATTTTCAAGAGAGAGAGTGAGAGTTAGCAATTGGTGGGAGGGGCAGAAGGAGAGAATCTTCAAGCAGACTCCATACTGAGCACAGAGTTTAGCAAGGGGCTCAATCCCACAAACCATGAGATCATGACCTGAACCTAAACCAAAAGTTGGCTCAACCAGCTGAGCAACCCAGTGCCCCATCTGTGATATTTTTTTTAACTAAGTTATTCTTGTGATTTAATGGTTTTTGACTCATGCTTTTTGTTGCTATGTTTCATACATATAATTTGCAATGGTTATCTCTTCTTTAGATTTACATCTTCTTAAGTTAGTGTTTACTTGATTCTATTTATTGACTTTAATTTACATGTATCTGTAATAGTTATGCCAAATTCTTTATTTTCTACCTTTTTTTCTACTTCTCTTTGTCACTTTAAGAATTTTTGTTGTTTAGCAATTTTCAGGTTCTGCATTTTAATGTGAGTTTCTAGTCTATTCACATGTAATATATAAAAAGTATATTTTATTTTTACATTTTACAACTTACAGTGTTTCCTTCATTTTCAAAAACCATTTTCATATGACCAAGGTTTTTTGCACTATATCCCCCCTACCCTGAGTTAGTTTATGAGATCTTCACTTCTTTTCTACCCCTTTTAAACTTATTTTTTTATATCACACTTATTTATAAGATAAAATCAACTTGGAATACTTTATAACTGGAAATTTAGGTAGGAAATTCATGCATTAGGGAAACTAAGCATGCTTCCTCTTAGTTGGATATCACTTATAACATTTACTGATAAATGTTAACAATTCTTTCTCAACCATGATACACCTTTCCAGATACTGTTTTTTGGTTTCATTTTGTTTTGTTTTCCCATCATACAGAAAGTTGAAGATTAATTTTGGCTCTTGAGGTATCATCCTGAAAAAATGGTTACTATCTATATTTACAATACAGAGAAGTGCCTACACATTAGATTTATAATAAATGTTCTACCTCTGTGTTTTAGCTGTCATTACCTTAATCCATTCTTAAAGGTCAAACAATGTGTTAGAGCCTGTAACTGGTTAAAACACATGCTACTCTCCTAAATGTAAAGTTGACAAAACAGAGAATATTAATAAAATCATATGCTGACCTATTTTTAAAGTCCTCATTTAGAGCTGCATCACTTTCAAAGGTTTCAAAGGATCTGCCCTATATATTTTTAGGTCAGAATAGCAATAGAAGTAAAGGTTCTCCTGATGGATGAGCTAATTTTGCATTTCACTAAAACAGTTATAAATAGTTACTAATGATTTTTTAGAGGCTTTGATGGCTTCTAGCACACTATACATATTAATTATCTAATCATTCTAAGCTCTTTGATTTTTCTCAAGAGGAAGATGCTATAGGAAGTCAAAAATTTATAGCCTGAGCCTGTAGGTGCATTAAATAGACACAAGCATGGATCACATGGGTCACATGGACAGGCAGAGCTGTGCAATGGTGAGCAGCAGTTTTGCTAGCCATACTGCATTCATCCAGGTTCCTTAGCAGCTTATATAAAAAGAGTATACATTATAAAACTGTGTTGTCATTCCAGAACATTGCAAAGAATACTACAAGGTCTTGAGGCAGAGAGAGAAGAAAACGTGAGTGTATTCACCAGGATAAACCAGGGTATGCTGTGGTAACCAGCAATCTCTAAATCTCAGGGCCTCCTATTGGGATAGTCTTTCTCTTTCCTTCCCTTCCCTTTCCTTCTTTTCTTTCCTTTCCTTTTTTTTTTTTTCTTTTGCTTTTCTTTCTTTCTTTTTTTTTTTTTTTTTTTCTTTGCTGTGTGCAAGTTGCTGAACACTGATATCACGATATTTTGCAGCCCTGGGTTAGTTAGTTAACCACTTTATTGAATGTTACCCATTGCCCTGTCAGAAATAAGAGACTTCTGGAGAGTCTCACACTAGTAATTAAATGCGCCCCTCATATCCACATATTATCCATTTACAACTCTTTGACCAGAAATGTCCATGTGACTCCACCCACCCTAATGTGAGCCATGAAGTACAATTCTTTGGTGATTAGCACTATTTTCCAGCATATGTGCACAAGCTGTTTGCCTTTATATTTTCCTCATGAATGTACTAGACTGAGTTTTCTGATATGCCCTGTTTAGTGCTAGTCCTTTTTTCGTGGAGATTGTGTAGGAGATCTATCAAATACCATCAAGTTAATCATGACCAGTGCCCAGTAAGGACCGTGAGATGGTTCCTTAAATTTATCCGAGGTAAATTATGTCTGTTAGGTAAATATATGACAAAGAACTTTAGGACTTTACAAAGACAAAGCTTTTGATAGAAAAGAAAAAAAATTGACTAATGTATAAATACGTGTAATAAAACAAAAATAAACATAATCTGCATATCTTCTTTGTGTATGTTAATAAAATAATAACTGTATACTATTTCATTTAATAGATGCATCATAATATATTACCATTTTCCTATTTGGAAACTTTTATGCTTCATATTTTCAAGGTCATTAAAATGGATATGTAAGTGCAAAGTGTTTTTTCTGAATTTTTAAGTTCTTCACAGAAGATAAATTAAAAAAAGAAAGAAATTACTGAGACAAGTATTAGTATGTTCAAAGCTCTTTGTTCAATTATTTAGTTGTTGGTGGCGCCTGTGTGGCTCAGTGGGTTAAGCCTCTGCCTTTGGCTCAGGTCATGATCTCAGGGTCCTAGGATGGAGCCCCGCATCAGGCTCTCTGCTCAGCAGGGAGCCTGTTTCCCCCCCTCTCTCTGCCTACTTGTGGTCTCTGTCTGTCAAATAAATAAGTTAAATCTTTTTAAAAAAATTACTTAGCTATTGAATTATTTATTCATTCAAAAAAATTTCTGGAAGACAACGCCCTATGCCAGTCATTTTCCTGGTAGACTACACAGGCACACACATACATTCACATTCAAAGAAACAAAGAATGATCTCTGCTGTTCAGAAATTTATATTCAAGGGGCACCTGGGTGGCTCAGTGGGTTAAAGCCTCTGCCTTCAGCTCAGGTCATGATCCCAGGGTCCTGGGATTGAGCCCCACGTCGGGCTCTCTGCTTGGCGGGGAGCCTGCTTCCCTTCCTCTCTCTCTGCCTGCCTCTCTGCTTATTTGTGATATCTGTCTGTCAAATGAATAAATAAAATCTTAAAAAAAAAGAAATTTATATTCTAGTGGGGTAAAACTAATAATAAGAAAGTAGATTAACAAGATAATTTCAGACTACCAAAAGTGCTCTGAAAACAGTACACCAAGATACTATGATACAGACTGGGAGCTGCTTTAAGAAATGGGGGCAAGGGCCTCTCTAAGGAAGGTTTATTTCAGTCAATGACAAACTGTCATGGGGGGAGCTGTGAAAGTGAAAGCTTTGTGTAAGATCTTTCATACATATATGAATGCCAGTTTCACTGTGTAGGGGCAGCTATAAATTATTCTTAGTTATTTAATTTTATAAATCTTATAGGTAAAAATTTGTGCATGATTTTGTTCTCATTTGAAATGTACATAGTCCTAAGAGGGAGAGTAAATCAAATGATCCCTCACTCACATCTGCTGTAAACAGATATATCAAGTCCTAAAGTAAAGGACAGGCAAAGTGGGTTTCTGATGGTAGAGAGTAGGTTTGGAGCATGGGATGTAGTGCCTAGAAAAGACCAGATTGGCAGTTACAAGCTGATGAAAAGAGATCTGAGCCATAGGAAAGAGTGACTGTAAAAACTGGTGAGTAAGCAATGATTATTTATTCTTTGCTTTACATTTCAGCCACAAAAAAAACCTTGCCGCATAACCTGTTTCACTTATTCTTTGTCAAATTCTCTCTTTACATTTATCGCATCATCTCTCCCCCACATTTTATCAATAATTACAATTTCTTCTTTGGTAAAAATGTACTAAAAACACATCATTACCACTCTGCTTGATTATTACATTGTTTTTCCACCAATCCATAAACATCCACCAAAGAAATTATCCTCAGGTGAATAAGCCGTGGTGACATCCTGAGACTGAGAATTTTAATATGGGCTTTCTTTAAGTGTCTGAATAGCCTCTGGGTATCTCTTATTTACTGATTACCTTAAGTTATCTGGATGCCTGATTTAACAGAAAATTGTCTTTTCTCCCCATGTACACAATTTAATGAATTGAAATACCACAGTAAAATTAAGCCAATATTTCTTCTTTGGAGAAGCCACCCATCATTTTTCCAGAAAAGACATGTTCCTCACACTTTCAGAACTCATAAGCAGAGGTACTCCATATAGAAACACTGTCTACAATCCACACCAGATCTTTCATTATTAGACAAGGGAGTGTGAGTCTCTCAGTGGTCCAAAAACATACATGGATTTACTTATCTGTATCACAGAAGCAACACTTCCATTGTCAAAACTGGATATCTTAGATGGTTAAGATAAAAAAATAAAAATTTTAAAAAATGGTTATGATAGGCACCAAATTGGTTAAGATAGGCATTAAAACTACAGTAGAATTGTTTATTTTTCTAGAAATAATTTTCATTCAAAAGGGCTATGCATATGGATTAAGTAATTATATGCCTCTGTTTGGTACCTAAAATATTTAAAAATAAGACGGAAAACACTTGGTGGGATTAAATATATAAATTAAAGTCCACATCTTAGAGAAGACTCCTTGAGAATCAGATGTGCTCTGCACATTTAAGTTGCCATTTCCTCAAAACAGCTCAAGTTCAACATCTAAAGTGCATTTGCTTTCTGTTACACAAAATAAAATTTTGTTTCTTATCTCATGTACCCTATCCTCCCAGTTCCCTGAGATACCCTTAGTTAATCACCGAGTTCTTTTTCTTAAAATAGTACATCCAGCTGGCTACATTTCTCTGTAAATCTTACCTCTTTTAGTATGTCTAAAGTAAGTATATTCAGTGTAACCAAAATACACTGATTTTTTTTTTAATCCTGTAGAAATTCTGCTTAAAATTTATTTGGTTTTATCTCTTCCATTTCTTTGCTGAAGCTTTCTGGCTTTTCATTCACTTCAAGAGTAAGAAGGAATGCATTAAATATAACAGATTTTTCCTCTCCTTGAGAATGTTTTAATCTATGATTGATAGTTGAAACCAAAAAAGTTAACATTGTTTGAAGGTGTTTTTAATATATGAGTCTGAGTATATAATAAATAGGACCACTGAAACAAAAGGGGAGAAAACAAAAGAACTTGTAATATGGAAAGTTTTCTATATCCTATTTGAAGTGGTCCTCCATAGAGTCCACATTGTAGCTACTAAATAACAAGAGCTGTAGTAACAACCAATGAGACAAAAAATCACTATGCAAAATGGTGAAGTAAAACACACAAAAGATACATTAAAAGAGAATACTAGAAACCATTCATCTGTCTCAAAATAAGACAGGAAAGTGGAAATTGTTGGTCAAAAAGAATAGGAAACAAAAAGAAAACAGTAATAAAATGCTAACGCTGAATCCAAATGTATCAGTAAAGTGCTTAAAATATAACTGGTTTAAGAACACCAATTTAAAGACAGAGATTGTTATAATGCATTTAAGTATGAACCAACTCTATTTTGTCTACAAGAAATTCAGTGCTAATATATAGCATAAAGTAAGAAAAGGGAAAAAAAAGGATATATCATGTGAATTAGTCTGGGATATCTAATGATATAGAACCAACAGGGAATCTCTTTCTAAATAGATGATAGATGACAGATAGATAGATTCATACATATATAGACATATAGAGAGATAGTTATTATATATATATATAGAGAGAGAGAGAGAGAGAGAGAGAGAGACAGACAGATTTCATATCTATTTATAGATCAATTGATTTTATAAGAAATTGACTCATAGAGTTATAGAGGTTAAGAAGTCCCATGATCTCTAGTCAGCAAGCTGGAGACCCAGGATAGCCTATGGTATAGTTTCCGTCTGAGTTCAAAGGCCTGAGAACAAGGAAAGCCAGCCAGTGTGTGTACCTTCCAGTTCAAACCTGAGTGTAAAGGCAGAAGAAGGCCAGTGTCCAGATCGATGACAGACAAGAGAGAGAATTCCTCCTAACTCAGACATGTTTTTAATCAGACAGACATTCAAAATTGGATGAGGTCATTGCTTCTTGGCCTTTTGGCTAAGATCAAGTGCAAAATTGGATGAGGCCTACCCATATTAGGGATGACAATGCTTTACTCTCTACAAGTTCAGAGATCAGTCTCATCCAAACACTTTCATGGACACAGCTGAATAATGTGTAACCAACTATCGGAGTCCAGATATTTTGGCCTAATTAAGCTGATAAATAAAATTAACCATCACATTATGCAAATTCTAATCAAAAGTAAGCTGAAGTGCTATAATAATGTCAGACAAAGCAGATTTCAGAGCAAAGGAAATCATGAGGAATGAAGAAGAAAATTTCCTTACAAAATGATAAAAATGAAATCATTAAAAAGACATACCAATCTTAAGCATGCATACAACTAGCATAATGGTTCAGATACATGAAACAAAAACTCATAAAAATGAAAGAAGAAACTAGATGAATTCACAATTATAGCTGGAGACCTTAACACTTCCCTCTCAGAAATTGATAGAATTAACATAGAGAAAAATCAGTAAGAATATAGAAGAACCGAACAATACCATCAATCAACTGGATCCAGATGATATTTACTAACAGACATTTACAGAACACACCATCCAACCACAGAATAATATACACGCTTTCAAGTGCACATACAACATTCACCAAGATAGGCTATTCCTTTACTCATAAACCAAATTATAACAAACATAAAATAATTAAATCATAAAGAGGTATTATCTAATAATAATGAAATTAAACTAGAAACCAATAATAGGAAGATAATAAGAAAATATTGAAAATAAATAATTAAACAACAGGGGCACCTGGGTGGCTCAGTGGGTTAAAGCCTTTGCCTTCGGCTCAGGTCATGATCCCGGTGTCCTGGGATACAGCCCGCATCAGGCTCTCTGTGCAGCCTTTCTCTTCCCCTCTCTCTCTCTGCCTGCCTTTCTGCCTAATGTGATCTCTGTCTGTCTAATAAATAAATAAAATCTTTATAAAAAAATAAAATAATTAAACAACAGAGTTTTAAATCATCCATTGTCAAAGAAGTCTCAAGGGAATTAATAAATATTATGAATTGAGCATAAATTAAAATGCAGTACATCCAAGTTTGTAGGGTATAGTTAAAGCAGTGTTTAAGGGAAAGCTTTTATCATTAAATGTTTATATTAGGAAAGTTAAAAGGCTGCAATGAGTAATACAAATTTCCACCTTAATAAACTAGAAAGTGCCAAATAAACTCAAAGCAAGGAGAAGAAAGGAAATAATAAATGTAGAAATCAACGAAACAGAGAACTGGGAAACAATAGAGAAAAATCAAAGAAACTAAAAGCATGTTCTTTAAAAAGAACAATAGAATTGTTAAACCTCAAGCAAGATTTATGAAGATAAAAAGAGAAGACACAAATTACCAATATTAGGAATGAAAGAGAATATCACTTCAGATCCTGTGGACATGAGAAAGATATCTGCAGGCAACATAATTGTCCATGTAGAAAACCCCAAGAAATTTACAACTAAACAAAATAACACACACACACACACACACACACACACACACCCCTCCTACAACTAAAAAATGAGTTTATCAGGGCTATAGGATAAAAGTTCATCACACAAAAATTAACTATATTTCTACATCCTAGCCATGACAATTGGAAACAAAATAAAAAATGACATTGCATTAACTTTGTGTGGGTACAGATGGTAACTAGACTTCGTGGTGATCAGCACTGCAGTATATATAATTGTCAAATCACTATGTTGTACACATGAAACTAATATAAATTATATTTCAATTATACTTCAATAAAAAATAAAAATAAGTTTAAATGGAGTAAGGGAAAACCATAAAATATTGTGTCTCCACTTTTATTTTATTTTATTTTAATTTTATTTTATAAGATTTCATTTATTCATTTGACAGAAAGAGAGAGAGAACAAGCAGGAGGAGCTGCAGGCAGAGGGAGAGGGAGAAGCAGTTTCCCTGGTGAGCAAGGAGCCTGATGCGGGGTTTGATCCCACCACCCTGGGATCATGACCTGAGCAGAAGGCAGATGCTTAACAGACTGAGCCACCCAGGTGCCCCTGGGTCACCACTTTTAATGTAGAATTCTTCACTTTTTATAGTACCATTTCCCCATCAGTTTTAACAATGTTACTGCAATAGTAAGTGTAAGTGAAGGGATGTGACGAAAAAGGAATATAAAGAAAACATAGACAAACAACAAAACTAGGTAAGTTTAGTCAATAGTCCACCATACTGTGAAGAGAAAGATGTCATAGTTAATGACACAAAGAGGTGGAGTAGAGTTATTATGCTCATATTACCTGGGAAAGACATGGGTGAGCATCCTAGGATTTTGCCTGGAAGTGACTCTGGCTTTCAGGCAAGAAGTACAGATTCCTGGGCATTTTGCTAACCTAGATTCTATGTCCCTTTTGTTATGACCATTTAAATGTAACCTTTACAAAAAGTGTATTAAGCAAGACAAAACATGTCTGATATCTGTATTGTGCCTCAAGAATTCCTGACTTCTGTTCTTTGATAGCCCTCACATGTCAATTTCTTTAATTCTCCTTCCATATTTAATTTCTGTTTTTCAGTCACTGAAGGATTCCTGTCCCTTTGGTGAGATGGCCCCTCTGTAAATCACACTCACCACTAAACCTCCCATTGTATGTTGGAAGAGATCAGATGAACCCAGGTAATCAACGATCCATTTTAGTTAATGATATAATCATCAAAAATATTTACATTCTTATCTATAGTGCTGTGGAATCTGGTGAGACAAAAGCAGTAGCATTATCCTTTACAAATAATCAAAGAAAAAGCAAAACTTTCAATCTTTCTTTTGAAAAGAGTAATTAATTTCCTACCTAGTAAAAGAAACATGGAATTTAGAAATACACAAACAGGTACTTAAATATAAATTTTGCCTTACACTTGTATGTTTTTGGAAAACTAACAGAGCGTCAGTTGCTTCATAATAATACCATAATAGCTACCAAATTATAGAGTTTATATGAGGATTAAGGAAGATAATAATTTTGCTAAAGAAACTTGAACAGTTGGAGCATGAGGTGAATTACAAACTATTATAATATTATTTTTCTGTGGCATTTGTAAAGCACTTTCAAAATAATCCTGCTATTAGATAATATGCTCTATATTCCATTTTGTCTAAACAAATGATCTTGCCTCAATTAATTGATATGGAAGTATATTGGACTTATCCATTTATAGTCTTGGGTGTTGACAAAAGTATGATAGAAAATCCCTGAAAGTTATATTACATTTTATAAAAGTAAAAGCAGTGAAAGCTTACAGGTATCTACATAAATTATTTTGAAAAACTATACAGGTTATCTAAAATGTTTACTGTGGTATGCTTTAGTGTGTTCAGTTTGACACTCTTGTTTGTTTTCTATGTGATGGATTAGATTTTGTACCTAAACTTTATATTAAAAATAAAATTAGTTATTTTACTAGTTATAAGTAGTTATTTTCTCTTTAATAGTATTAGTATAGTTATTTGCTCTTTAAAAGTATTAGTACAGCAAAGAAGGAAAATTTACAATAGAGGGAAAATGTACCTTTAGTAATTATGGGACTTAGAACATAGGAGTGGTTGAAGAGTTCAAATTTTAACCAGGTTTCTACCATATTGTCCAATTTACCTGCTCATACTGTTGTTGACCTGATGATCTGGGTAAGATTACATTACTGTTGTTTTTCATTTATAGCAACACACCTAAAAGGATAAACTTACAAAATTCACAAGAGGCCAACCTATTAAGAAGAAAACATTAGTTATAGCATAGGAAATGAAGGCTTTCTGTATCATGCCACCATAATTAATATTAATAAACATTTACTAAATACTTAGTAAACATTTATTAATTTAACTAATTTACTAAGTATTTAGTTCTGTTCAAAGAGGTCTTTTTTTTTAAGATTTTATTTATTTATTTGAGAGCAAGAGTGAAAGAAAGAAAGCATGAACAGGGTGAGGGGCTGAGGGAGAAGCAGACTTCCTGTGGAGCAGAGTCTCATGCGAACTTGATCCCAGGATGCTGAGATCAAGACCCATGTCAAAGGTGGATGCTTAACGGACTAAGCCACCCAGGTGCCCTGTGCAAGGAGTTTTATGTACATTTCAAAATTTAATTTTCACAATAATCTAATGAGACAGTTATAATTATTACCTACCTTTTGCAAACATTTCCTGGGATTTGCAGATAGCAATGTCAAAGCTGGGGCTTGAGCTAGCTGACATCATGTCTAGACTTGAACATGAGAGTAGAGCCATACACAACTTCTTACCCCTTTTCAATCTCAGAAAAGTCTTTGGCCTACCTTAAAAGCTGAAAGAATCTGCATAAACATAGTCTGTAATTCTGTAAATATCCACTACTTATAAAAATTTCCCATTCATTTGGAGATTTGTTAATGTATCTGTTTTGCTCTTTCTAAAATTATTTGGCAATTTGAGTAGTTCCTCAGAGTAATGAAGGATATACTAAAATATTTCACAGGGGATCATTTATGCACTGAAAGAGTTTGTCTCAGGGTAACTGTGTACAATTTAGTGGAGAACCATTTTACTTCTTTAACACTTTTATGATCAGAAAAACTATATGTTAGATGTAGTTACAAAGATAAATTACTCCAGGTATAAACTACATACCATAAAAAATTGTAGCCGCCCTATTTTGATTGATAGGGATAGATTCTCTTACCATTTTTTCTAGTAGTCTACTCTCTTCCTCTTTAAAGCCATGTCACTGGGGCACCTGGGTCGCTCAGTGGGTTAAAGCCTCTACCTTCGGCTCAGGTCATGATCCCAGGACCCTGCGATCAACCCTGGGATCAGCCCTGGGATCAAGACTGGCATCAGGCTCTCTGCTCAGTGGGGAGCCTGCTTTCCCCTGCCTCTCTGCCTACTTGTGATCTCTGTCTGTCAAATAAATAAATAAAATCTTAAAAATAAATAAATAAAGCCTTGTCACTCTAATTCAACTGTGCTGTAACATTCATGATGTCTATAATTCCACTGGGATGCGAGAAGCCCATAATATGTGAATTGGAACGGTTCTATCATATTGCCTTGGACACTGTGTACCTTGTATGCCTAGTTTATAGAAACGACACTAACTCTTTGCTTTCTGGGTAAGACATAAGAGAAAGATTGTGTTCTGAATAGTGGATTGAGGAAAGGTCTTAAATTTTGCTGTTATTGTTGTTGACAGTGACTTTCTATCTTAATCCAAAATTATCAAGTGATACTAAGATATAATAGGAGTGATTTATTTTTTTCTTATTTTTATTTTTTGGGAGGAATGATTTATTTTTGAAATGATTTTGTCAATTCACAATACTGAACTATGGTTGGAATAAGTAAGAATAGAATATGGCCCCAGCCTGCAAGAAGTTCATCCATTATTTTGATAAATTGCCTGAAAAAGAAATAAATCTGGGATCATAATAACTGTTTAATGGAAGAGGAGAGATAGAATCAGTACATGGCATAGATAGGAAAAATTATGATAGACCTCACTGGAGATTTTGTTTGTGAGTGGTGGGATTTAACTAAGTCTTAGACTATCTAAGGGAAGTAACTGGTAAAAAGGGTATATGTACTTCCAAAAAAATTATTTTTATCTAATGGAGGCAGAAAATATCTACTAGATCAAAAGTTTTTTTTGTTTTTTTTTGTTTTTTTTTTTTTTAGCATAACAGAACTCTGCTTCCCTGCTTCAGTTGTGGTCTATATTACCTAGAAAACTTCACAATGAAGATGTAACATGTCCTTCTCAGTAGATTGAACTGAATAGTCAGTTTATCTCCTCATTATCATTTTCAGCAGTGCAGCCTAGCAGATCCTCAACATTAGAACCTGGATTAACTGAACATTTTTATTCTTTCAACACCGTTCTAATAGTTATTTTGGAATATAAAGGAAGAATAAATTCCTTGCTCATAGTCAAATGGAAGAATATTGAAATGTTACCAGATGCAACCTTAAGGGTGTGGAATTTGCAAATTGCAAACAGAATACATAAAGAATACTATGTAAATATCTTTTTAAATATGGAGAAATTCTTAATTATAATTATTTTGTCTCCTTTGTCCTTTCCATTTATATGCTAAATAAGGTCTTCACACATAGGTTATCTAAAGTATATAAAGTGTGCTTGGAATAAAAATGCCCCATTGTACTGCTGTGTTTAGAGAAAGAAAGGAAAAAGTGAATTTGATAGAGTTACACCTTAACTTAAAACTCAGTGGGCTTCCTTAAGTTCTATTCTTATAAGGTAACTTAATGACTGTAGACTATTTTAAAGAAAATTAAGTGTTATTTGAAAAGCTAGATTGAAATGCAACAAATTAAACATTCTAGTTTAAGCATAAACATACAGCCCACGTAATGAAAATGGTTCTTTATATATGTTAAGTAATAAACAATTCAAGAAAAATATTTCCTTCGCTTAAAGTAAGAATTCAGCTATTATATTCGAAGACATACAATTCTCAAAGCATCCTTAAAAATAGGTTTCTTCAGGCTGAAAGATAACTATTAATTTATAGACTCCTCTGCTGTACTCCTAATTTTTCAACCAGATCATTATATTCTTCTTTACATAGAGCTTAACTTCAGACACTATTTCCACAAAACAAGCATATTTTATGAAAATGTTAAGAATTCATATATATTTACAATATATGTTGAAAAATCAGCAACAAAACTTACGTTGAATAAATAGTTCCCTGAATTGGTTCTAAAAGAAGTCATATATTATACATAAATTCATTTTTTTCCAAATCAGTTTCATGTCACACACTAAAAATAACATTATATATAGTGTATGATAACTCTGGTGATAATTTTCAAGTAGACTATAAAATTTTCATTAATTCTCCAAATGTTGAAGATATAAGAAATTAACATTAGATACTAAACTGTTAAAATATAAATGGATTTGTCTATTTAACCAATCAGTTGTTTAGAGCAATAGCTGATATATTTGATATACTATTTGTAACATAAAAATCCATTTATGGCTTTTATATCCCAAAAGATATCCAATGACCCTTTGGGGAAAAGAAAAAAAAAAAAACTTTAAGAATTTAAATTGCAGCAGTGTTTATAAATACCATAAAGAGTTGAAGTCAACTAACATTAATACCATAATTCAAAATGAGAAAGATATTTCTTGGTGACCTGGGTGGCTCAGGCTCTCAGGCATCCTACTCTTGATTCCAGCTCAGGTCATGATCTTAGAGTCCTGAGGCTGAACCCGACATAGGGTTCTGAGCTCAGGGTAGAGTCTACTTGAGATTCTCTCTCCCTGTCCCTCTGACCCTCCCCCTGCTCACACACACGCTCTTTAAATAAATAAGTAAAATCTTTTTTAAAAATTAGAAAGATATTTCCAAATAATTATAAAGGACAAAGTATTTTGAATCAAAAGCTTTAAGAGGTCAACTCCCTTACAAGGAAAAGTTTCAGAAACACTGGTGTTTCTTAATAAATAAGTATTAACTATACACTGTTAAATAATAATCAAGAATAAAATTTGGAGTAAAGAGAATTAAAGTTTAGTTAAGATAATGTTCAATATACTCTGGAAAGGTTTTAGACCACAGTTAGCATTGATTTCTGTGAAGAAATGTATTAACTCCAGAAAGTTTTAGAATGTGTCATGGGAATGGCTCTTTGCACAGTGAAACAACACTGATTTGTAAATGCCAAAGAATGTCTCAGAGTAAACCGTGAAGAATATATTCTATTGACAACTTTACCTTGAGGACATGCACTGTATGCACAGAGATTTCAACTTTAAAGGATATTATTTTTCATGCTGTTTCCCTTCAGGTCGGGGGTGGATGGAGAGGATGGGATAACACTGCTCTGCTGTTTCTTCCTGAAAATAAAAACGCACAATGCAATTATGAGCACTTCTCTAACAAGTGAATGAATTTCTTTCACTTAAGATTATTCTTGCAAAACCTAACCCCTGTCTATAAGAAGTTTCTTGAAAGGTTTGTCTTACCTGTCTTAGAACGGAATCAAGTAACAATACACCTTCAACAACAATGCAAGGAACTCTCAGGCCCCAAGAAAATCCAGTCCAGTCTGTTCTAAGCATTACAGCCTTGAGACCTGATGATTTCATACTGGCTCCTTAAGCACATCAGCACAGAATTAGTTAGGAACCAGGGAGAATAGACCTACTTTTATTCTTATTACAATACATACAATACATTATCCAATTCCTTGATTAATACATCCTCTTTCTCCCCACGCCTTCTCCCTGCTCACCTGGACAAATATACTTGTGCTTCAAATCTTAGATATTTCTTCTTTCTCTTGCAGTTTTCCTGGAACTTTCCTGAAATTGAGTTACATGTCTACTTCATGTTTCCCACAGGACCCTGTAATTATCATACTTGCTTACACTGTTCTGTTTCTCTGTTACAGCTTTCTTCTACCAAACTATAAACTCAAGTTTACTGTAGATATTCAACATCAAGCATTCTGCCTGGTATCAAAGGAATCAATACTCACTGAAGAAATATTCACTTGAGGAGATTTATAATGACTTGTGTCCATTTGAGGGATGGAATAATTGAGTTATCTAGATTGTTAAAGCTCATGCCATCTTTATTATACTACACTACCTTATTTATTGTCTGTCTTATCCACAATATGTGATGTTCCCAGATCAAGCATATGACTGATGCTTAGTATCTTCTCTAACAGATAGTGAATGTGTACATTAAGGAATAAACAAAGGAAAGACTCTTGCTAGGCAGATTAAAAAAAAATCATACTTATTTTCTTTTTGTACTCCTTATTGTTCATTTTCAAGCATGCGTAAGGTATAGAAACTCAGAAGACAGTATTTCTGGCTAAGGAAGCATTTAGAAAGAGACACAATTCTTTTGGGAGGAAAAAAGCTAATGTTTGGATGGGATCCAGTTAGCTGCAGATTTTTTTTTTTTCTCGGCACTTTCTTTGATACTTTATGAAGACAACTAAAATATTTATTGAAAATTACTTAACTTAAAATATTAAATGAGCACAGATCATATATTGTTTTTTTTTTTAAATAACCTACAAATATATACAGACATTTGTTATTTCTCAGCTTAGCTTTAATATTTCCTTTCAGTGAATCCATTGGTATGGTACTTTCAAGAAACTTCTGTGTTCTGGGACTCCTGGGTGGCTCAGTTGGTTGAGGAACTGACCCTTAATTTGGGTTCAGGTTATGATCTCAAGGTTGTGAGATTGAGCCCCAAGTCAGCTCTGTGTTGAGTGCAGAGCCTTTTTAAGATTCTCTCTCCCTGAGGCACTGGGTGGCTCAGTCAATTAAGCTTCTGCCTTTGGCTCAAGCTCAGGTCCTGATCTCAGGGTCCTGGGAATCAAGGCCCCCTGTGTTGGGCTTCCTACTCAGAGCTTACTGTTCAGTGGGAAGTCTGTCTCTCTCTCTCTCTTTCTTTCTCTCCTTCTGCCCCTCCCCACTGCTCATTCTTTCTCTCAGATAAATAAAATATTTTTTTTAAGTGGGGACTCTCTCTCCCCCTTTCTCTGCCACTCCCCCAGCACCAACACTCACAAAAGTGCACTCTTTCTGTAAACGTGGAGATTCACAGACCTGTACCCCTGGGGGAAAAATATATATATATATATGTTTATAAAAAATAAAATTATAAAAAATAAAAAAAAAAGAAATAAAATAAAATAAAATGGAAAGAAAAAAAAAAGAAAGGAAGGAAGAAAGAAAGTTCTGGGGCACCTGCATGGCTCAGTCAGTTTTCAGCTCAGGTCATGATCCCAGGGTCCTGGGATTGAGCCCCATGTTGAGCCCCCCCTGCTTCTCCCTCTCTCTCTGCAGCTCCCCTTCCTTGTGTTCTCTCTCCCTCTGATAAATAAATAAATAAATAAATAAGATCTTAAAAAAAGAAGAAGAAAAGAAAAGAAAAAAAGAAAAGAAGATTCTGTGTTCTTTTGCTTTTCATATTTCTGGTTCTTTGGGGTCAGTTTGGGGATGACTACTTGTTTCTATAGATACAAATTATAACCCAGGTTTTAGGTCCTGAAGAGGATGTGTTTTTGCAAAGCCAAATCAAGCTTGTGTATAGGTATACAGAGGAGGCAGCAGGCCTATGAGGAAAAGGACAAAACTGTGAGAGGATAAAGCTAGAGTATGGTAGACCATCTAAGACCAGAGTCCAAAAGAAACAAAGCCAATGAAGAGGTCCAAAATTGTAGCTTTGGTGAGTGCTCCCCATGTTTCTTGTTTCATTTATAAATGTCTTTTGTACCTGGCGTTTTACACTGAGTGTTGAATTTCTTAGGAATTCCATATTGTAAATTTTCCAAGAAGAAAACCAGTTTATAGAAGTGGTATAAAGATTCTCTACGTTCCTCCTCTTGTCTTTTGATCTTTTTGAATGACTGATACCATACTGAACTAAGTTTTACTCTTCCTCATCAATAATGACCAATTATCTTTTACCAAATTTATATCATTCCACTTCTCTAGTCCCTTGACACTGAAGTAAATAGATCTTGCTAAAACTAATTCCTCTGTTCCTTCAGAAGAGGAGTCATGAAACCAAGGTTATGGTTCAAATATAGATTTCTACATGTTTTGTACATTGTTTCATTGCAATATGATAATGCTCATTCCTTTATGCATTATCTATGGCTTCTTTTACCAAAAACACAGTTGAATAGTTGAAATGGAGGCCATATGATGCAAAAGACCTAACACACTTACTATTAGCCCTTACAGAAAAGTCTCAAACTATAGCCTTTACATCAAGTTGAATTCAGAATATAAAACAACTCTCTTGAATATAGCCCCTTTATTTTTCCTTGATGTTCTCTCATCTGTTTATCTGCAAAGAAGAATAAAATTGGGATAAGGACTGAACAAATTCAATTGATACTAGAGCACCTATGCATGATTAATGTGCCCATGATTAGTATGGGGTTACTAAGAATTTTCCATTTATAGTATTTTCATTATGTGAGACCAGACTATATCCTAAAAGTAGTGCAAACTTGTAAGAAGGACACAGACTGTATCACTAATAACTTTCTACAAAGAAATTTCTTTTCATTTCTTTAAGCAATTTATAGTCTATAATTTAATTTGGTTGCGTATGGACCATTAACAGTTGACAGCTGTCAGAGAAGGTCACATAGAATGACTCATTAAAGTCATGTTTAAAAAAATAAAAGTTGATAAATAAAATTTTAAAAAGTAAATAAAGTCGTGTTTTAAAATAAGACTGACCAACTGTTTTGTTTCCTAAAGTTAGTTACGGACTAACAATTTTGGCAAAAATTTTCTTTTTTAGTCTCATGGGTTCACAGAGTACGTAAATACTCATGTGATTGGGCGTTAGTCATACCAGAGACATTTTTAGAATCCAAAGTTAAAATAAGTATAATTTAGATTGATTTGGTAAGTACGTGCGTGTGTGCACATGCAAAAGGGAGCTGTGCACATGTTCCTGTCAACTTTGAAGTACAGAATTTTTATTGTAACACTTGATTTCCATCCACTTCAGTTCACTTTATTTTAATTTATTAATTCATTTTTAAAAATTTTTAAAGACTATTTATTTGAGAAAGAGCAAGTAAGAGCACAAGTGGGGAGAGAGGCAGAGGGAGAAACAGACTCCCCACTGAGCAGGGAGCCCGAGGGTGGGACTCAATCCCAGGACTCTGGCATCTTGACCTGAGCAAAAGGTAGACACTTAATGTTGAACCACCCACGTGCTCCTTAATTAATTTTTTAGTGAGAGAATTTTAGGTAAGAATGACATTTTTATATGAGATCAGTATTCATTACATGGGGTGTTATGATACTTCTTTAAAAATTAATGATAATGCTTAACTACTATGATTAAGAAAATTGCCTCTAAATGTATCTATCTTGCAAGCACTTCGGAGTGTGCCAGAATATATTCACAGACCTTTTTCTTAATCACATGACCTCAACATTAATAACAGAGTTCAAAGTTTTTGTATTGTTTAAACATTTTTTATGGATTTTATTTATTTATTTGACAGACAGAGATCACAAGTAGGCAGAGAGGCAGGCAGAGAGAGAGGAGGAAGCAGGCCCCCTGCTGAGCCCAAAGTGGGACTCGATCCCAGGACCCTGGGATCACGACCTGAGGCAAAGGTAGAGGGTTTAACCCACTGAGTCACCCAGATGCCCCAGTAGTTTTTTTTTTTTTTAAGATTTTATTTATTTATTCATGAGATACAGAGAGAGAAAGAGGCAGAGACAGAGGGAGAAGCAGGATCCCCGAGAAGAAGAGAGCCCGATGTGGGACTTGATCCCAGGACTCTGGGATCACAACCTGAGCTGAAGGAAGATGTTTAACCATCTGAGCCACTCAGGCACCCTCAAAGTAGTTTTTATTTACTATCTTTTTAAATTAATACAGTCCCTATATTAGTCATTTCAGGATGTATTAACAAAATACCACAGACTAGGTGATTTAAACAACAAAAATTCACTTTCTCACAGTTCTGGAGACTGGAAGCCCAATATCAAAATTATTGCTCATTCAATGTTTGGTGAGAGCTCTCTTCCTAGCTTGTGTGTAAGTGGCTAACTTCTCCCTCTGTGTCCTTAACATGGCCTTTCCTCGTGTAAGAAAGAGAAGGACTACTCTGGTGTCTCTTCTTATAAGGACACTAAATCTGTTAGATTAGGGCTCCATTCTTATGATTTCACTTAATCTTAATTATTTCCTGAGAGGCCCATTTCTAAATGCAACTACTTTGGAGATGAACTCTTCAGTGCAGGAATTTTGAAGGAACACAACCATTCATTCTATAATAATCCCATATGAAAGACTGTTTCATTCAATTTGTTCTCCAGAACTGGAGTCATCTGCTCTCCTTACTAAAGGAGTTTCTTTCATCATAATCTTTATTGAGGATTTGCTATTTTTGCATCTTGACAGATGCTTTTGTGTCAAGGATCAAGGTTTTGACGGGTTAGTAGAAGTAGAAAGGGCATCTGAAATATTCATAGGCAAGGATAAGTGTTTCCTAAAGTGTAAGATGAAAGCAGATATCCAACTATAAAACACCATGCCACTTCCTGGGTGTAATATTAAATTACCCACTGGACGAAGTGTCTTGAAGAATTTTTTCCCTAAAATATCTTTTTACCTCAAAATTACACTAGAAAAACTTATTTCATTCCAAGCTTTTATAGGTCAAAGGACAAAGATAATATTCTCCATATTTCTGGAATAAAATTAAGTATTGTCTCATTCTTTAGTTTAAAGAGTCTTAAGCCTTTGTAAAATAAATGGAAATTCTTGTTTCAAAAACTATGCTCAAGAATCTGAGTGACAATTGAAATTAAATTTATCTGTGCAAGTTTTAGATCTGTGAACATTTTTATGGGGTTAAAACTGCTCACCAGTAGAATAATTAGATAAAAAGACAAATAACTTTCAGGTGTTCCTCTTGGTCACCAGAAAGTAAAATGTTACATGGTTGACAGTGTGAAAGCAGTTTTTGCCTTTCTCAAATGACAATTGCATTTGGCTTTCCTGGAAGATCTCAAACATCTTCACTTGGAAAAGTAATACTACGGTTGAAAAATAGTTATTAATTTTCATGGCTTACTGAGGAATCTTGAACAAATCGTTTGACTTAAGCCATATTATCATCTAAAAAACAGAAATGAGAACTTCTGTGTTAAGGTGATATAAATGGAGTCAGATGAACAATACCTAAGGGTAATGTAATATGTACCTCTTTACAAATAATTTTTGATGTTATTCACTTTGTCTCAATCAAAAAAAAATAATATATAGATTACAATCTGTCTGGCATGATTCAGGTTTTACAATGTTTTTTTTTTCTCTTTTTCTTCAATTTGTCAATTTGTTCTGAATTTAGGTAACACTATCTCTCCTGAATAATATTCTCTTACTTTAGATAAAAAAAACAAACAAACAAACAAAAAGGAACTAAAATTTTACATTTAAATTGTCAATGACAATAGAAGAAAGACTCATCATACATTTTTCAAGTACAAGAATTTCTTCAAAACCACAAATGAAGTCTTCTGTTTAATGTGCTAACTTCTCACTCCATAAAACCTACATTTCCCCCAGAAATAATAAAAAAAAAACTAAGAATAACATGCTTTTCCTTCCTTTTATAAAATCATCACTTTGTAAACTAGATGTAGATTTATTAAAACATAATCTGAAGTATTTGAATCCCAACCTGGAATTAAATATATTTGAAGGTAATCCTTTAGAGTGGTTGAAATATGCCTTACCAACTAATATGCTTTACCTGCTATATCCATATCCATATATGGATAAATACGTCCGTTAAAAGTTTATTTGGGGGCACCTGGGTGGCTCAGTGGGTTAAAGCCTCTGCCTTTGGCTCAGGTCATGATCCCAGAGTCCTGGGATCGAGCCCCGAATCAGGATCTCTGCTCAGCAGAGAGCCTGCTTCCCTTTCTCTCTCTTTCTGCCTGCCTCTCTGCCTAATTGTGATTTCTGTCTTGTCAAATAAATAAAATCTTTAAAAAGAAAGTTTATTTGTAGATTTATGAATAAAAAGAGTTCAAACTTGTATAACAATTGCAGAATTGGCTCACTTCGGTACCCTAATTTTAGGGATAAAAAGGGAGGAAAAATGTATTCTTATTAAATCATTTCTTGTTTAACAGCATATTAATTATTTTGACTTATTTTCACCTATAAAATTTTAAAAGAATTACAATATTTATACAAAATCCAAAATGAAAAACATTTCATAGGAAGAAAAATGAGGAATTGCTTAAATAAACTCCAAATATTTAAAAAAAAAAATCAATGAATCAATGAGTATGGGGCGCCTGAGTGGTTCAGTCATTAAGCTTCTGCTTTTGGCTCAGGTCATGATTCCAGAGTCCTAGGATCAAAGCCAACATGGGGTTCCCTGCTCAGCAGGAAGCCGGCTTGTCCCTCTCAGACTCCCCCTGTTTGTGTTCCCTCTCTCACTGTGTCTGTCTTTGTCAAGTAAATAAAATCTTTAAAGAAAAAAAAAATCAATGAATAGAAAAATTTTCATGACACCATTATGCAATAAACTTTATAAGAAATAATGAATGTGTTATTGGAAAAACGATCTAATCTTCTGCGCCTGGAATCTATAAGGAAACATGAAGCGGACATTTTTCTAAAGGAAACGTGTCCAAAAAACTATATTAAACATTAAAATTATACTCAGAGACACTTACACAGAGTTTATATGATAGTGAATATGTGAATTAAATCCACATAGGGGACCTAATTTGTAATTTTTAGGTAATTAAAGTGTTCAAATAGTAAGCTTACAAAAGACATTTCACATTTAATTTGGCTTTTTTGTTAAATTAAAAAATAACATTAGAAATTAAATTTAAAAAATTAACTTTTAGAAAACTTTCCCTGAAAAAATTGGTATATTTGATAGAAAAAATATTATACTTTTACTTATTCTCACCTTTCCTTATGTTCTGTGTAGTAATAGGTGACTCTGTAAGTACTAAGATAGTCTAACTTAACGTTTAAAGCCATCGGTAAATCATAATGAAAGTAAACATTAAAAATCGCACTCTTTATAAAGGAGAAGAAAATGGAAGGATACATTCATGTTCATTTTCCTTTGAAGTTTGCTCTATGTTATATAGCAAACATTTGTATGTAGAATGCTCTGGGGAAAATCTGAAAGCAGAAACAAATCATGACATTTATAACCATTTACTAACACTTGGCTAGATTATTTCAGGCTGTTGTAAATTTGTGGAGAGTCACCATCTGTGTCTCCTTAAAATTTATAACAGTGGAGAAAGGAGAGTATGTTTCAAGACTTCAAGAGTTTACTAATCAGGGTGCCTGTCTAGGCAGCTGGAAGAGCTTGCCACTCCTAATCTCGAGGTCATGGATTCAAGCCCCAGGTTGGGTGTAGAGATTAATAAAAACAAATGGATAAGTTTCAAAAAATATTTTAAAATTTTACTTCTCTACATGGGTTTGAATGATCCATTTTTTTACCCTAAACCCAGATACTTTGTATGCTTGTGATTTTTCCCTACTTGCCCTTCAATTACTACAAAAAAACAATATAAATGTCTTATAGTACAGAATCTGTTTTTACTTATGGTCTCTATTTGACAATTTAGAAATTATTTTACCTCCCTGTTATTTTATTATTCTCTTTAGTACACATGTGCTCTTATTTCTCCATAAGACTGTACGCTTATAAGAAAGATTTAATTGCAACTGGTTTGTAAAAAGTACCCAGTAAGTTTTAACATTCCATTTGATGTGACTAATATACTTTTTCGTTCTTACTACTTTTACGAACTTGTTTTATCATAAATGAAATTTTAAATCACTTCAATCGGAAATGACAGTGATAATAGCATGAAGACTTTTAATTTTAACCATACTACTTCAGTACATAAATTGAAAGTACAGAGACAGAGAACGATTGAAGATTTTTTATTTTCTTTTAAACAACTTATCACTCAGATTATTTTTTTAATGCTCTTATTACTTGTGAAGTACTTCTGAAGTGAAAAATGTCTCCTGTGATGGGGTAGTTAGGTACTTGTGTCTGTGCTGAAGAAATGAGCTTTTCAAAGGTCAGTAATTTTAGCTTAACATTAGAGGATTATCTGTATTTTATCTTTCTTTATTTTTGATTTCTGTGCAATTGTATTACTGGAATAATTTAAGGATAGTCATACTCTATAGTACCTATGAACAAAGCACTTTACTTCCAACTTAGTGATCAGTTGCTTAGCAACTATGTGGTTGATGAAACCTATCAGATCTGGTGTCTCTTGTCTGTTCAAAAAATGTCAGAAACTAGATGGAGTAGAGTAGATTTTTTCAAAATATTTTAGCATTTTATAGTATCTGAAGATTCATAAGTAGTTTTATTTTATTTTCCCATAGATTTTATTTTTGTTCTTCAATTTTTTTTAACTTTCATTATTTGGAAATTAAATATAACTTTTTACTCTATTGTCAAGGGATATTATTCCTAATATTTTAAGATTTTTACCATGTATTAGTTCCTAGAGAAATAAATCAATCTTTGTAAGCAACCAATTAAATTATTTTAATTGAACACTTGTTATGTTAAAAATATAATGCTAGATTGTTTGGTGGAGGTAGGCATGATTTCTACCCCTACCAAAAAGGTTTAAAATTTATTTGTAATCACACAGCTTTATAGTTCAATTGACAAAGAAGGCAGAGTTTGATAAATGACCAGCAATACAGAAAACCAAGGAGTTAAGGAAAGGAAGGAAAAATCATACCCTTAAATGTTATTCAGGAAAGGATAATTATGACAGAGTTCTTGGTTGCTACAGATGGATGAGAGTATGCAGACTTTTCTAGATAGAGAAAATACAGCTTTCCTGAGTGCCTTTTAGACATACAGCAATAAGTAAAAATGACGGTACTTGTAACAGTATTGATATATTTCTCCTAAATCATTTTGGTGAAATTAGTATGTAATTTAAATAAAAAGTCCTATCTCTTGCATGCATTATGTCATTAATGAAATAGCTAAAAAGGATGGTTTATCTCATCAAATAACATATGGTTGAGATATCTACAGGAAAAAAGTACTAATGTTATAGTTGAAGACATAGGTATTTTCTACAAAGACAGAATGTGATAATTTATACTCTGAGTTAAACTATTGCATTCACTCATGTAGCAAATACTTACTAAGTACATACCATCTACAGAAACTGGTACAGACCATGAAGTAAGAAGCAGAGGTACAACAGTGTATATGGCAAATTTAATACTCTCAGGAAATTACATAATTTTACCTTTCATCCTTACATCTGGTATACATTGGGCAGTAATTTTTTGTTAGGTTTCAAAACATACTTTTTCCATATACTGATCCAATTAATCCAGAACCACTCATTGAAAAACCATTTTTTTTTCCCATTGACTGTCCCCTTTGTCATAATACAGGTTAACTGTGTGTGTTTCTTTCTAAATTCTCCATTCTGTTCCATTAGTTGGTTTTTCTATCTTTGTATCAATTTCCCACTATATTGCTTATTTTACAATGAGTCTTCATGTATGATAATATAAGTCCTCCAAATTTGTTCTTCTTTCTCAAGATTGACTCAGATATGCTAAGTTCTTAGTATTGCCGTATGATTTTAGAGTTATCCTTATAATTTCCACAATAATTTATACTAGAACTTTAAGATTTCACAAATCTATAGATTAATTAGTTTCAAGAGAACTGATATACTTACAAACTGATATAATTTTTTAATTTTCATTTTATTTATTTTCCAAGTCTTTATTTAAATTCCAGTTAGATAACATACTGTGTAATAGTTTCAGGTGCAGAATATAGTGATTCATCACTTACCTACAATATCAGGTGCTCATCACAGATGTCCTCCTTAATCCCCATCACCTATTTAACCCATCCCCTCATCCATATCCCCTCCAGCAAACCTCAGTTTGCTCTCTGTAGTTAATAGCCTGTTTTATGGTTTGCCTCTTTCTTCACCCACCCCATGTTCATCTGTTCCATTTCTTAATTTCCACATATGAATGAAATTGTATGGTATTTGTCCTTCTCTGACTGAACTATTTTTCTTAGCATAATACACTCTAGCTCCATCCATGTCATTGCAAATGGCAAGATTTCACCCTTTATGATGGCTGAGCATTATTCCATTATGTATGTATATAATTTCTTTATCCATTCATCAGTCGATGGATATTTGGGCTCTTTCCAAATGTTGATACTACTCCTATAAACATCAGGGTGCATGTGTCCCTTTGAATCAGTATTTTTGTTTTCTTTGGGTAAATGCCTGGTAGTGTAATTGCTAGATCATAGAGTAGTTTTATCTTAACTTATTGAGGAAACTCCATACTATTCTTCAGCTGGCTGCACCAGTTTGCATTCCCACAAACAGTTCAAGAACCTTTCCATATCACCACATCCTCACTAGCATCTATTGTTTCCTGTGTTGTTAATTTTAGCCATTCTGACAGTTGTGTGGTGGTATATCACTGTAGTATTTATTTATTTATTTATTTGACAGAGAGAGAGAGATCACAAATAGGCAGAGAGGCGGGCGGGGGGCAGGGAAGCAAGCTCCCTCCCGAGCAGAGAGCCCGATGTGGGGCTCGATCCCAGGACCCTGAGATCATGACCTGAGCCAAAGGCAGAGGTCTAACCCACTGAGCCACCTAGGTGCCCCCTCATTGTAGTCTTTTTTTTTTTTTTAAGATTTTATTTATTTATTTGACAGATCACAAGTAGGCAGAAAGGCAGGCAGAGAGAGAGATGGGGAAGCAGGCTCCCTGCTGAGCAGAGAGCCCGATGCGGGGCTTGATCCCAGGACCCTGGGATCATGACCTGAGCCAAAGGCAGAGGCTTAACCCACTGAGCCACCCAGGCGCCCCCCCTCATTGTAGTCTTGACTTGTATTTACCTGATGATGAGCAATGTTGAACATCTTCTCATGTGTCTGTTGGCCATTTGTATGTCTTCTTTGGGAAAATGTATATTCATGTCTTCTTCCCATTTCTTAATGGAATTATTTTTGTGAGTATTGATTTTGATAAGTTCTTTGTAGATTTTAGATATTAATACTTTATCAGATACGACTTTTGCAAATATCTTCTCCCATTCTGTAGGTTGTCTTTTAGTTTTGCCAATTATTTCCTTCACCATGCAGAGACTTTTCACCTTGATCAAGTCCCAATAGTTCATTTTTGCTTTTGTTTCCCTTGTCTCTGGTGACATGTCTACTAAGAGGTTGCTGCAGTCAAGGACAAAAAGTTTGCTGCCTGTGTTCTCTTCTAGGATTTCAGTGGTTTTCTTTCTCACATTTAGGTCTTCCATCAATTTTGACTTTATTTTTGTGTATGGTGTAAGAAAGTGTTCCAGTTTCATTCTTTTCCATGTAGTGAGCCAGTATTCCCAACATCATTAGTTGAAGAGACTGTGTTTTTTCCATTGGCTTTTTTTTCCCCCATTTTATTTTATTTCTTTTCAGTGTTCCAAAATTCATTGTTTATGCACCACACCCAGTGTTCCATGCAATACATGCCCTCCATAATACTCACAACCAGGCTTACCCAAACCCCACCCCCATCTCCTCTAAAACCCTAAGTTTGTTTCTCAGAGTCCATCGTCTCTCATGGTTTGTGTCGCCCTCCATTGGCTCTTCTTTTCTACTTTGTCAAAGATTAATTGACCGCATAACTGTGGGTTTATTTCAGGGTTTTTTTATTTCATTCATTGATCTATGCATCTGTTTTGTGCAGTACCATACTCTCTTGATGACTACAGCTTTGTAATATAACTTGAAGTCTGGAATTGTGATGCCTTTTTTTTTTTTAATTTTATCTCTTTAGCTATTTTGGGACTTTTGTGGTTCCATATAAATGTTCAATTTTTTTTTTTCTAGTTCTGCCCCATTTATATTAATGTGATAAATTACATTAAATCGCTTTGGTTTACTCATTCTTTTAAAGATTTTATTTATTTTTGAGAGAGAGAGAGAGAGCAGAGTAAGAGAGACTCTGAGCAGGGGGAGGGTCAGAGGGAAAGAGAGAAGCAGGCTCCCCACCAAGTCAGGAACCAGGGCTCCATCCTAGGACCCTGGGATCATGACCTGAGCAGAAGGCAGACAGACGCTTAACCAACTGAGCAACCCAAGTGCCTGGTTTATTCATTTTTAATAGTAAACCACTCTTGCCTAAATAAATATAATATATTGTACTTTTACCTTTCATTTTACTCAATGTTTTAGGTCTTTCTTCCCCTCATTTTTTAAATGTTTTATAGTAAACAAAATTTTTTTAAAGGAATTTACCTTAATTTTTCTGTTAGTTATGTGTTCTTTTGCTGATTACCTTTGGGATTAAACATGTTTTCTTCCCTGATTTGAATCTAATGAAAACTATTGCTTTTACTAGTTTCCAGACATTGCTTGATATTAAAACTATTAATTAACTCCACTTATTCCATTCTATTTTGCTATTCTTGTTGTGATTTTTAATTCTCTCAATACTTTAACTCCATAAAACATACTATCTTTTCATTGTCACTCAACAATTATTAATAAATATTCAAATTTTGTCCTTATCTGGTGTGTTTTAGTCTAGTGACATTTATATATTTCCTTCAGTAACCTTTATCTTCTTCCTAAATTACTCCATTTAGTATTTCAGTTGTGCTGAAAATAAATGGACAGTGTTTGTTTGCCTGAAAACTTTTTTTTTCACCTTCATTTTTGAAGAATACTTTTACTTGACTACAAGTAATCTTTTTGGGTACTTACAGTATTTCATTCCATTGTCTTCTTTATAATGTCACCTTCTTTGAAGCTTTTCCTTTTCCACAGTTTGACTATATTTTCTGACTTGTTTTATTTGTTTATTATAGTAATTTATTTTTTATTTATGTGTATGTATGTATGTATTTATTTATTCTATTGAAGTTTTCTAAGTTTCTTGAATCTGTAGACCCTTAGTGTGATACTTTTCATTATTCCTGGAAAACTTTGGCCAATATATCTTTCAGTATTTCTACTGCCCCATTTTTCTCTTCTCTTATCCTGGAGATATATAGATATATAGAAAGATATAGATAGATATAGATATAGATATTCACACCATACTTTTTTTCTTATTGATTTAAAATGTTCTTGTAGGTATAGAGTTAGCTTTACAGTTAGAATGGGGAAACTATCATTTTCTCCGGGGGAAACTTTACAACCTCGTGGTCAAGATAAAGATGAGATATGCTAGCTAGCGATTTATAATGTGCTTTTAAAGTTTTAAACTTCCATGGAAGCATTTTATACTACCTTGTCTACATTGTTCAGGGAGGAATGGGTTGTTGGTTTGCATGTGATGTAAACAGGTAATTTGGTTTTAGCAACAGGACCAGTAGAAAGACCCCTAAGTAAGCTTGTGCCCAAACTTCACTGTAACTATGATATTTTGCACATATCTGGATAATTCTTCATTCAGTGAAGTGTATCCTGTGCAATTTGGGAAGGGCCCTTGAGAGCCTTGAAGTTTTTGTAACCATCAATCATTGATTTTCAGTTCTTTCTCCTGCTACACTATTAGCTTTACCTTTATATGAATATGCCACATGGAGGATTTTTAAATAATTTCAACTAATGTTATAATGGCTGTAAATTGGTTTGCATCTTTTCTATTGACCTGTTCAAAAGTTTAGTTCACCAATCCAAACTTCTGCCCTTTCCAATGTGTCTTTGAAGCTAACTATTGAATTTTTGGTTTCAGATATTAAATATTTTAATTTTGAATGACTTTTTAAATTCCTTAACAGATTCCATTTTTCATTTTGCACTCCTTTCTTATACATGTCAGCTACATTTATTTTATAATTCTTGTCTTACAAAATCAATATTAGAATAATTGCTGAATGGCGCCTGGGTGGCTCAGTGGGTTAAAGCCTCTGCCTTCGGCTCAGGTCGTGATCCCAGGGTCCTGGGATCGAGCCCCGCATTGGGCTCTCTGCTCAGCAGGGAGCCTGCTTCCTCCTCTCTCTCTCTCCGCCTGCCTCTCTGCCTACTTGTGATCTCCGTCTGTCAAATAAAATAAATAAAATCCTTAAAAAAAAAAGAATAATTGCTGAAAATATTCCTGTTTTATATTTCCTTTCTTTAATTCAAACACATTATCTTGGCACTTCACATGTCTAGAAATTTTTATTCAATGCCAGATATTGTATGTATAAACACATGAACACAGAGCTGAGAGGCCCTAGATGATATTTTTCCTCCCACAAATGGCTCCCTCTTTCTTCTGCTGGTCATGTAGAGTGATCAGGAGACCTGACACGGATCAGGGTGGATCAGAGATTGAGTTCATATAGACGGGGCTGCAGAGACAAGACAGTCTATGTCTACTCGTAGAGCACAGCCCTGCAGTTCTCTTATTTTGTGTAATTATTTGTATTTCTTTCTTTCTGATTTCTTTAAATTTAATCCACTATTTCTAGATTTTATATTCTATTTTCTTGGCCTGTCAGTCTATTTGTTCACAAAAATTGCAATATTTTAATTATAAATACTGGTGTATATTTAAATAATAACTGAACTAGGTACTCCTCATCAATCTGCATTTTCAGGATTTTCCTAGTTATTCTTCATCATTTATCTTTCATATAAGTTTAGAAACAATTAGCTCCAGAAAAAAAAACTTATTTTATTGTTATTCCAGTTTATATATCCACTTGAGAAAAAATGGTGTATATATATGATGTTGATACTTCTTTTTCAAAAACAAAGAATGGTGTGCAATTATTCTATTATCATTTTGGTCCTTTTAGAAACATTTTAAATTTTTGTCATATAGATTTTCAACACTTTTTTTTTGGTTTATTCTTCACCTTTGAACTTATGTTTCAAATGGATAACATTTTCATTTTAGTTCTATCTTAACTTATACTATTTGTGTATTTGAAGACTGCTAAATATTCTAATTCTACATATTGCTAACTTCCTGAGTTTCATTTTGGTTTTGTGTGTGAGTACTTTGTTTTTGTTTGTCTGTTTGTTTTAGCACTGCTTCTCTTGGGTTTGCTTATATAGTATACTATCTTGTGGTAGAGGTAATTTTATGTCTTCTTTCAAATTCTACACCTCTCTTTTCTTTGACTGATTCTCTAGTAAACCTCTGATAAACCCTCAAATAAAATGTTAACCAGAAAGTGAAAAGTAATCATTGTGTTTTACTATGAAAGAGTCTCAACATCCAGTTCATTTAAATGATTTTTATGAGTTAAGTATGTTGATTTTATCAAATAGCTTTTCAGCTTATAAAGAGATAATTGTATTTTTTGCCTTAGAAATATCAATTTGATAAATTGTATTAATTGATTTATTAATACTGACTCCATTAATATTGATTTATATTTTCAGTTATTCAAAGATACCACGTTATATTATTTTACTAAAAAATCAATGCTGTTGGACTTTTTTGCTGATGTTTTACTTAGAACTTTCAGTCAGTAATCATAAGTGAGACTTTTCTATGTGGGAATCTATTTTTTTTAAAGATTTTATGTATTTGCTTGAAAGAGAGAAAGAGAGAGAGCACATGCAAGTGTATGAGTGGGAGAGGGGCAGAGAGAGAATCCAAAGCAGATCGCACTCTGAGATCATTACCTGAGCCAAAGTCAGACACTTAACTGAATGGACCACCCAGGCACCCCTGTATGGGAATCAGTCTTATACTTAAAAGTGATTTGGAAATTTCATTATCTATTATCTGGAAAAATAAAGTAGTGTTAAAATTATCCAGGGTTTTAATGTTTGTTAGATTCTCCCTATGAAAACTCCTGTATGTAAGATTTTCATTGGAAGGATAAAAAAGAAGCAGTTAGCAGTTCTTAGATGATTTTATTTTCTTTTTCTAAAGAGATGGGTCTGTTTAAGCTGTTTTTTTCTGTGATACATTCTTTAATTATTCATTTAATCTATAATATCAAGTTTATTTGAAATTAATTGCACAAATTATTCCCTCAAGATTTTTTTTTAAATAATTCTCTTTAAGGAATTATTTTCCACCTTATAATTTTTTTTTAAATTTCGTATTTGTGCTATTTTGTTCTTCTGTGATTTTTAAATTTGCGTATTTTTGTGCTACTTATTCTTTTATTGGAATAGCTAATAAATTTATCCATTTCATTAATTTTTTTGAAAAGATTTGAACTTTTGATTTTTAATATTTGCCTTTAGTCCTACTTTCATTTTTTATCACTTTAAATTGTATTCTGTACTTACTATTAATTTTAATCTTTTGGAGGGTAAAGAGTAATTCTGTTTTTCTAGTGTAAAGAGTTTAATTATCCTTTCATTGTCTTTCCTTCATTTTAACTGGTAGTATTTAAGACTGGATTTTCCAATGATCACTGCTATAATTCTGTTTCATACATTCTGATACTGGTTGTGTTTACTATCATTTTCATTAAACATTCCGCAGTTTTGTTTTGAATTTTCTCTTTAACAAAGTTTATTTATTGTAATGATATTAATTTTATGGTGGAAGATCTATTTTATGGCTTCTAATTTTTTAAGGTTTTGATTAAAGTATTGTCTGTTTTATAGCTGTCTTATCATGTTTGTTAAGCTTTTACATAATACATAACACATTTTCAAAAATGTGCAAGGATTAGTTAAGAATGTAGTATATTTTAATTTATTAGGTTGTAAAATACAAAATGTAGTGAGCAGTTATATATCAATATTTATGTTAATATGTAATATTCTTTTTTTAAAGATTTTATTTATTTATTTGACAGATAGAGATCACAAGTAGCAGAGAGGCAGGCAGAGAGAGAGGAGGAAGCAGGCTCCCTGCTGAGCAGGGAGCCTGATGTGGGGCTCAATCCCAGGACCCTGGAATCATGATCCAAGTCGAAGGCAGAGGCTTTAACCCACTGAGCCACCCAGGGGCCCCAATATGTAATATTCTTATATCTCTTCTCTTATTTAAGAATTTGGTCCATTGGCTTGTCTTGGACTGAGAATAGTGTTTTAAAGTCATCTAGAATTTGTATAATTTCTGTTTGTACTTATTTATCCCTTAATTTCTCATCATTTCTAGTTTACATGGAAGGTTTCTATGTTACTCTGTGGAAAAATATACATTCTTGCATCTTTACTGTAATCTGTGGGCTTTAGCATTATATAATGATTTCTCTGGGTCAGCAATTTTTTTTTTTTTAGCTTGAATTCTATTGTGTCTCATATTGAGATATCATCCCGTGTGAGGTCAAAGGTTGAACTGACAAATTACACTCACAGAAATAATGTGTTTTTCCATAGCCAGAATGTTTTAATGACTCAAAAGATGTAGGGAGGGAGCCTGGGTGGCTCAGTCAGTTAAGTCTCTAACTCTTGATTTTGGCTCAGGACATGATCTCAGGGTCATTAGATCAAGCCCCACAGTGAACTCCCAGCTCAGCAGGGAGTCTGCTTGAAATTCTCTTTCCCTCATCTCCCTCTGCCCCTCCTCCCACTTTCTCTCTCTAAAATAAATAAATAAATCTTAAAAAAAAATGATGCAGGGAATCAAAAGCCACAAGTTAAATGCCATTTTCTCTGAGAAGGCTAATACTCTTCATAAATGCACCTTTTTCCCACCACAATAGGATATGCAATGGTTTCAAGATTTGTTCACATACAACATTGCACAAAGGGAGCCACTTTTGGGGGGAGTATCTGTAATTTATACACCATTAATTAGAAAACTAGATTGACTATCCTGCTTTCTTCTGCCAACCATGACCCATAAATCTTTAAGATCCAGTTTTCTTGATTATAAGTAGTCGGTATACACAGGAAATTTCCTGCGGCAATGCAATGACATATAGGTTAAAGTTCTTACATTACAAATAAGTAAGAAAATCTAATGGGCACTTCAACTGAGAAAGATGATCATTTTTAAACTAAGTATACTAAGTAATAAATACTGATATTACTGATATATAGAGATTGACTGAGAATCAAATACTTTTTTTTTTAAGATTTTACTTATTTATTTGACAGAGATCACAAGTAGGCAGAGAGGCAGGCAGGGTGAGGGGGAAGCAGGCTCCCCACTGAGTAGAGAGCCCGATTTGGGGCTTGATCCCAGGACCCTGGGACCATGACCTGAGCTGAAGGCAGAGGCTTTAACCCATCTGAGCCACACAGGGACCCCTATTTTTTTTTCACTTTTTGGGTTTTTAAAGCCAAAGAATACAGATGTGGTTAAAATGTATGCACATTATTATACCCTAAGATAACAATAACAAAAATCAACTGGAAAATTTGAGTTTTAAAGAAAATATATATATTTTATGGGATTTCAAATGTTTATACTTGATTATAACTGAGTAAGTCATAAATTTACATTCATTTCCTTTTAAAATATGAACTTAAGTTCATTCTGTACCATAATCTTGTTTCTTTCAAGGGCAGAAAATTCAACTTTTCTTCAGTGTACTATACACACACACACACACACACACACACACACACATGTACAGACAGACAGACACACACACACACACACACACACAGAATCCAAAATAGGAATGATGCTTTTACAAATAACCTTAAAAAATTACTCTCAGAATTTTCATGTTATCTAAGTTAGTAAAAATAAAAGACCCAATATTGTCACTTTGAAAATCTTGACTTTTTTTATGTAAAAGCCATAAATATTTTAATTAAAATCTAATTTCTTCATCTTGCTTTTTAAATAACATTTGTATTCAAAAAAAAAATTCTTCTTATATTTTTTCCAATGAGGAAAGGTAGCTTTTCTCTCCCCGACATATGCTAAACATGTGATTTCCTCAGAATATTAAAAATCCCATATCAATAAAAAGTTTATGGATATAGTATTTTTTTATTTTAATTGTGTTAAAATATATGTAAAATAAAATTTAACATGCTAATCATTTGTAAGTCTTAAGTGCATTCACAGTGTTTTGCTACCATCATTAACATCCATTTACAGAACTCATTTTTACCTTAAAAAACTGAAATTCTATACCTATTTAAAAATATTGTCATTTGCTTCCCTATAGCCTCTGGAAACAACAATTCTAATTCCTCTCCCACAGTGTCGGGTCACTCTGAGAACCACATATAAAGGGAATCATACAATATTTGCCTTTTAATGACTATTTTATCTCACATAGCATCATGTCCTCAAGGTTTATCAATGTTGGAGCATGAATTGCCTTCATTTTTTTGTTGTTTGTTTCAGGGGTTTCAGTGCTGAACATGAAAAGTGCCTTCCTTAATCCTCACCACCTATTTGACCCATCCCCCTGCCCACCTCCCATCTGGTAACAATCAATTTGTTCTTGATAGTTAAGAGTCTTTTTCTTTTGTGTGTGTTGAGTTTGAGGAATTCTTTATAGATCTATATCTATAGATATCAGCCTTTTGTCTGTAATGTCATTTGGGAACATCTTCTCCCATTCCGTGGGTTGCCTCTTTGTTCTGTTGACTGTTTCCTTTGTTGTAGAAGGTTTTGATCTTGATGAAGTCCCAAAAGTTCATTTTCACTTTTGTTTCCTTTGTCTTTGGAGACATATCTTGAAAGAAGTTTCTGTGGCTGATGTTGAAGAGGTTACTGCCTATGTTCTTCTCTAGGATTCTGATGGATTCCTGCCTCACGTTGAGGTCTTTTCTCCATTTCAAGTTTATCTCAAACTTAAGTTTGAGAATGGTCGAGTTTCATTCTTCTACAAATAGTTGTCCAATTTTCTCAGCACCATTTATTGAAGAGACTGTTTTTTTTCCACTATATATTTTTTCCTGCTTTTTTGAAAATTATTTGACCATAGACTTCAGGGTCCATATCTTGGCTCTCTACTCTGTTCCACTGGTCTATGTGTCTGTTTTTGTGCTAGTACCATGCTGTCTTGGTGATCACAGCTTTGTAGTAAAGCTTGAAATCGGGCAACGTGATGTCCCCAGTTTTGTTTTTCTTTCTCAACATATCCTTATCAATTTGGGGTCTCTTCTGGTTCCATACAAATTTTAGAATTGTTTGTTCCAGCCCTTTGAAAAATGCCAGTGGAATTTTGATCGGAATGTCATTGGAAGTATAGACAAAACAGATAATCACATCAAAAAATGGGCAGAAGACATTAACAGACACTTCTCCAAAGAAGATATACAAATGGCTAACAGACACATGAAAAAATGTTCATCATCATTAGCCATCAGGGAGATTCAAATCAAAACCATATTGAGATACCACCTTACACCAATTAGAATGGCCAAAATTAACAAGACAGTAAACAACGTGTGTTGGAAAGGATGTGGTGAAAGGGGAACCCTCTTACACTGTTGGTGGGAATGCAAATTGGTGCAGCCACCTTGGAAAACAGTGTGGAGATTCCATAAGAAATTAAAATAGAGCTTCCCTATGACCCTGCAATTACACTATTGGGTATTTACCTCAAAGATACAGAAGTAGTGAAAAGAAAGGCCATCTGTACCCCAGTGTACATAGCAGTAATGGCCACAGTCACCAAGCTGTGGAAAGAACCAAGATGCCCTTCAATGGACGAATGGATAAAGAAGATTTGGTCCATTTATACTATGGAGTATTATGCCTCCATCAGAAAGGATCAATACCCAACTTTTGTATCAACATGGACAGGACTAGAGGAGATTATGCTAAGTGAAATAAGTCAAGCAGAGAAAGCCAATTATCATATGGTTTCACTTACTTGTGGAGCATAAGGAATAAAAAGGAGGACATGGGGAGATGTAAAGGAGAAGGGAGTTGGGGGAAATTGGAGGGGGATATGAGAATGAGTGACAGTGGACTCTGAGAAACAAACTGAGGGTTTTGGAGGTGGGGGGTTGGGGGTTGGGTGAGCCTGGTGGTGGGTATTATGGAGGGCATGTATTACATGGAGCACTGGGTGTAATGCATGAACAATGAATTCTGGAACACTGAAAAGAAATTTTAAAAAAAGAGCCTGTTTCTTGGTTTCCTTCTTTTTTCTTTTACCCTCTATGTTTGTTTGTTTTGTTTCTCAAATTCCATATATGAGTGAAAATTGTACAGTATTTCTTTCTCTGACTGACTTATTTTGTTTAGCATCATATTCTCTAGCACAATCCACATCATTGAAAATGACAAGATTTCATTATTTTTTACAAAATTGCTTTCATTTTTAAGACTGAATAATATTTCATTGTATGTGTATACAAATCTTGTTTATTTACAGAAGAACCCTTGGATGGCTTCTACATCCATTACAAATAATGATACTGTGAAAATGGATGTATTCACTCATTGAATCTCTACTTTCAATTCTTTTGGATACATATGCAGAAGTGGAATTGCTGGATCTTATGGTCATTCTATTATTAATTTTTTGAGGACACTCTAATGCCTTGTCCCATAGAGGTTGTATCATTTTATATTCTACCAACCAGTGCATAAGGGTTCAATTTCTCACATTATTGCCAACATGTACTTCTTCTTCTTCTTTTTTTTTTTTTTTGGTAGCCATTCTGTTGAGTATGAGAGAGTATCTCACTGTGGTTTCAATTCATATTTTCTTTTGATTAATGATGTTGAACATCTTTTCTTATGCTTTCTGTTTTCTATATTTCTATATCTTCTTTCTATATCTTCTTTGGAGAAATGTCTATTCAAGTACTTCACTCATTTTTTAAAAAATTGTTTGTTTGTTTTTGTTGAGTTGTAGGGATGTTCTATATAGTTTAGATATTAACCCCTTATCAGATGCATGATTTGCAAATATTTTCTGAACATTACATAGATTGTCCTTCACTCTATTGATAGTGTCCTGAGATTCATAAACACTTTCATTTTGATGTAGTCCAAATTATCTATTTTTTTTAATTTGTTGGTTATACTTTTGATGTCAAATCTAAGGAATAATTGGCAAACTGAGTGTCCTACAGCTTTTAGCTTATGCTTTTTTCTAAGAGTTTTATAGTTTTAGCACTTGCATTTAGATCTTTGATCCATTTTGAGTTAAGTTTTGTGTATAGAATTAGTAAGGGCCCACCTTCATTATTTTGCATGTGGATATCCACTTTTCTCAGTAGCACTTATTGAAAAGACTGTCTTTCCCTATTGAATGATCATAACTCTTGTCAAAAATCATTTGACCATACATGTATGAGGTATATTTTTGGAGTCTCTATCCCATTGTCTTGGTCTATATGACTGTCTTTATGCCAGTACCATCCTGTTTTGATTGTGTAGCTTTGTAATAAATTTTAAAATCAGTAAGTGTGATACCCCCAACACTGTTTTGTCTAATGAGTCCCTTGAGATTTTATATGAATTGCAGGAAATTTTTTTCTGTTTCTGCAAAGAACATCATTTGGACTTGGATAAGGATTTCATTGAATCTGCAGATCACTTTAGGTAGTACAGATACTTTAACAATATTAAATCTCCCAGTCCATAAATAACAAGATTTTTTTTTTTAATTATTGGAATCTTCTGTAATTTTCTTCAGTAGTGTTTTGTTTTGTTTAGTTAATTTCAGTGTAAAAGTCTTTTGTCTCCTTGGTTAGGTTTGTTCCTAAGTATTTAATTAATTAATTTATTTATTTAGTGATTACAAATGGAATTCTTTTCTTAATTTCCCTTTCAGGTTTTTCACTGTTAGTATACAGAAATATAGCTGATTTATATGTGTTGAATATGTACCCTGTAACTTTGCAGAATTCATTTACCAGTTCTATCAGTTTTTTGTAATATTTTTAGAGTTTATATATTAAGTTATGTCATCTATAAAAGATCATTTTACTTCTTTCTTTTTCTATTTGAGTTACTTTGAGGTTATTTTATTTTAAAGAGTCATTATTTAACATAATATGTCATTTAATTGATATTTAAGAGTTATACATGGTCTAAAACTATCACCAGAACAACTAGAAAGAGATAATATTATTATCCAGATTTAACATACACTTGGAGAAAATGAGTTATAATGTCAAGTTATTTTTGGCAATCAGATTGATCTCATGAACCTACTTCTTGAAATGATTTCTTTCTTTTTTTTTTTTTTTTTTTTTTTATTTGAGAGAGACAGTGAGAGAGCGCATGAGCGAGGAGAAGGTCAGAGAGAGAAGCAGACTCCCGGTGGAGCTGGGAGCCCGATGCGGGACTCGATCCCAGGACTCCGGGATCGTGACCTGAGCCGAAGGCAGTTGTCCAACCAACTGAGCCACCCAGGAGTCCCCCCTTTTTTTTTTTTTAAGATTTTATTTATTTATTTCACAGAGAGAGATCACAAGTAGGCAGAGAGGCAGGTAGAGAGAGGAGGAAGCAGGCTCCCTGCTGAGCAGAGAGCCCAATGTGGGACTTGATCCCAAGACTCTGGGATCATGACCTGAGCTGAAGGCAAAGGCTTTAACCCACTGATCCACCCAGGCGCCACTTGAAATGATTTCTTAATTGTTTATTTAAACAAAAAATCTCTACTTGTTATCAGTTTATAGGAAATGATCAGAGCTGCCCTTCTGCTGCATACACAAACATTTAAAGTAAAGTAGCCCTCAATAATCATGATTCAGGTTATTTTCTATCTGGGACAGCTGACCTAGACTACATTACTTCATATTTCTTAAAAAAAACAAAAGAACTGAGTGCAATGGTTTGGAATTAGATATTCTCTTTATATTCCACTTCAGGGCCAGATCTTCCCTAACTAAAATTGATAAATATTTAAAACCTTAAGTAAGTTGATGTATTTCATAGTGACCAACATAACACAATAAAATAAAAAAAAATTAAAAATATAAAAATAAATAAAACATTAGGTAGAGCACTTGCCAAGTAGTAACACAGAAACTAACCTATATTATCTACATATGTTTTATCAGGGGATAAAATAGTGGTTTTCTGCTATCTTAAAATTATATGTAGTTTTCATTATATATTTTTGTGGATATTTTTACCAAATAATATACTTTAGTATATGATATTGATGCCTTTGAGCCATGAGAAGTAGATATTAAAGAGATGGTAAATTTGGAAATGCAAAACTTTTTCCCATGAAGCCTTTTTAATGTGTGTGAAAGATGGTATGTAGAATAGATCTAATTAACTACATAAATTAATTCAGTCTGGATGTATTTAAATGTTTTGTTAATTTGACTTTCAAGAACTTTTCCTACAACTAGAATAGTACAAGCATGCAAAGGTGTATGCATATTTTTATTTCTATATATAACAGATTTTTCTGCAGCTTTATTTATGACACTGAAATTTTGAAATTGCTTAATAAACAAATATTAAATGGTCATCAACCAATAAATTAGCATGTATCTATAAAATAAAATATTTATGGATTCAGGAAATTTATATAATAATGTTAATTTTAAAACAGTTGAGAAAATATGTATTTTCTAAAAACTATATGTGTTTTTGTTCACCTAAATGTTACCTACATTTATGTTAACACACAGGATATTATAGTAAGAAACAAAAATCTTAGATATATAATACTTTTTTTTAAGATTTTATTTATTTATTTGACAAAGATATGGCAAGAGAGGAATACAAGCAGGAGGAATGGGAGAAGCAGGCTTCCTACTGAGCAAGGATCCCAAATCAGGGCTTGATCCTAGGACCTTGGGATCATGACCTGAGCCAAAGGCAAATGCGCAACGACTGAGCCACCCAGGTGCCCTGATACATAATAAGTTTTAATGTGATTATGGCTCAGGAAGGATTTTAGTGTGGAAATATTCAAAGTAATTTTGTAATTAAAATTATGTAAAATTTTAATAACTTAGATGTAGCTTTTTAATATATTTTCTTTCTGTTGTTGCTAATGGCATATATGAAGACAGTACCTAAATACTTTATATACAGGTATAAATATAAATGTACTTGAAACAAAATTTCAAAAGTTGTTAAAAATATTTACTATTCCATATTGGTGCAACCTATGAATAAGCTTTACCTGAGAAATACATTCTGAGGCAGCTAGTGTGGCATTTTTTAAAGTAAAACATTACAAAAGCAATTGTACCATGAATAAGTTTACATCAGGTCTCCGCTCTACCCTGGATTTAAAAGGATCATTAACTTCATTGCAAATTTTACCACCTGGTATGCATCAAGGATAAACATTCTAAAATATATGAGTCCATTGAGGATTCTCATGTAAACATTGTGATCAAGAAGCTAGAAAAGTAATACAGTTATTTGCTTTGAGTCTGCAGCAAGCCAGGTGGTACAGCTAAACCTTCTGCCCTGAAAAGCAGCAGGTTCTGCTCCCACCTCATGTGTGACATGGGAAAGCTAGATGACAGCCTCATGGTTTCTGCTTGGGAATCACTCCAAGTGTGACAGTCTTCACATTATTTTCCCTCGGAGTCTTAAGAAAAGTTTTAACCTCTGTACTTTTTTTGAGGAGCACTAGTTTACTATGATTTTGCTACATTTTAGGCCCTGGTGTGCTAGGGAGGAGGTAGAGGGTCTCAAAGGGCACAGATTTGTAGTGTTGGCTGATTCTGTGTCATAAATCCTCCCACAATGGCTACTAACATGAAGTCATTGAATGAACATGGAGTTGGAAAGAGATGTGAAACATCAGCTCATATAAGCATTGCAAGCGGGCTGTAGCATATCACTGATTTAAGATACATTTGATCTCCCTTTGCTTCTTTATAGATCCTGAAACTACTGTTTTGTTAGATTGTTACAATGACACTTTATTGTGTACACTCTATACATAAACACAGGCATGAATGTGTCTGTGTATGGGTACTTTTGTATGAGAATGTATATGTGTATACTTATGTATGTCTGTATGTATAAATATATATTTTTTTCTCATACTTTCCCTATGCCACAATAGCATAATGGCTAGTTATATGCCATAAAGAGGTTGCTGAAAAACTCACAGTCCCTAAGTGAAGAAGGCATGGAGTGGGACCACAGCTGAGCAACTATGGACTATGTAATGAGCAAAAACTAAGCCTTTGTTGTTGCAAGCAACTACTATTTGGGAGTTCTATTTTTCCACACCACAACTAATCTCCAGGACTAATACAAATTTATCATCAGATTTCTGTTTAAGCACTTGTTCAGGATAATTATGTATGTAATTATAGAAAAAAATAAATAGAGAAATATATATAATATAGAAAATTACATATACACATATATAAATTACATATATACATATATACATCTTCTGCTTTCAAAAGCAAAAGTCTGAGGAAGGATTTGAGTGAGCATAGTCTTTGCCCTAAATGAGGGCACTTGAAGCAGTTCAGACCATGCCAGATGGTCATTGTGACCTGGTAAACTACCCTGGGGAAGAACAGCAGCCTGAAAATGACAGAGATTAGGGTTAAAATTTCCTACTGGAAAAAAAATAATCTTTCCAAAATTGGTTTATAGAGTGTCTTGCAGTGTGGTTCCTCATGGTTTGAACTACACCTTTCTCCTTGTTAAATAACTGAGAATTAGAAATCACAGCGACAGCTTACAGTATCTTTTTAAGTAGATAAGAAGTTATCTTCATAAAGGGCTTTACAGCACAATCTCAGCTCAAGTAAAATTTTATTAACAAGTCAAATAACCTTGATTTTCTCTCTAAAGCATCTCTGAATGAGGTATGATATAAGATCTTTACTTAAGTTATCATAATCCCTTTTACAACAAGAAGCCTAATGCATAACATACATTTAAATGCACTGCTGATCTCTCATCAATACAAGCTTTAAAAGAATTACTCTGCTGTCAGAACTCCCCAACTACTTTACTTTCTCTTAGAAAATCCTAGGATCAGTCTTCCCTTGCCTGCCATTCCTAGTATTAACCTAGCCCTTCATGACTACAGAATGACTACAGGTAAGAAGGATACTGTAGACCTTGCCAGATTTCAAAAGGAATCACAAAGACATCTTAAACGCTATCAGAAGTATGACAGTATACATATAGGCACATTGAACTAGACCCTTCTTCTATCTTCCTTTATTTAGCCCCTCTCAAAAGTCTCCAAGTTCCCCACATTTCTTCACATTTTATTGTGGCTGACTCCTACTTAGTAGTTTTCTTCTTTGGGGTGAAAATTTTTATTTGATTTGACTTTTTAAATTTTTCTTCAATTTTCTTCTCCTTTCTTCCAGATTTATTGAAATATAATTGACATACAGCATTGTGTAAGTGTAAGGTATACAGCATGGTAACTTAATATGTGTATATATTACAAAATTATTTACTGTCTTGCCTACTTTCAAATAGACAATATGGTGTATTAACTATGCTTGCCATGCTGTACATTACATTCCCAGGACTTAATTCATCTTATGACTAGACATTTACACCCTTTGACCAGTTCTATGCATCCTCCCTCTGCTCTGCAACCACAAATCTATTCTCTGTTTCTATGAGTTTGGTGCTTCAGGTTCCATATATGAGTGAGATCATACAGTATTTGTCTTTGTCTGACCTATTTCATTAACCATCAAGAGTATTGAAAATGGCAGAACCTTTTTCTTTATGGCTGAATAATATTCTGTTACTTATATATACCACATTTTCTTTATTCATTCATCCATGAATGGACACTTGGGATGTTCCCATGTTTTTGGCTATTATAAATAATGTTGCAAGCTACCTCTTCAAGTTAATGGTTTAATTTCCTTTGAATATATACTCAGAAGTAGAATCGCTGGACTTAATGATAGTTGTATTCTTAGTTATTAGAGGAAATTCTGTACTGTTTTCACAGTGGCTGTACCTATTTACATTCCCACCAACAATGCACAAGTGTTCCCCTTTCTCCACATTCTTGTGAAGACTTGTTATCTCTTGTCTCTTTTGGTGATAGCCATTACTATTGTCCTAGATTGATAGTTCCCAAACTTGGTTGCATCAAAATCACATGAAGAAGTTTTTTTTTTTTTTCTGTTTTATTTTTTTGTTTGTTTGTTTGTTTTTAATATTTAGGCTCATCCTGATCTGATGAATTTGAATCTCTGAAGTTGGGGTTGGAAATCTAGAATTTTAAAAGCTTAAAAGTAATTTTTTAAAGGATTTTATTTATTTATTTGAAAGAGAGTGAGCAAGAGATAGAGAGAGAGAGAGCGCACACAAGTCAGGGGGAGGGACTGAGAGAGAGGGAGAAACAGCCTCCCTACTGAGCAGGGAACCAGATGCGAAGCACCATAAAACTTATAAGTAGTTCTGATACAGATTCAATATTTTAGATTATTTCCCTGCTCCCAGAAAGACAGTTGCTGCTGGATGAATCTCATATTCTGACTTTTTTGACTAAAATCTTGTGAGATCTGCAATTCAATACTGTGGTGGGATCATTTCTAATTAAGTCTGCCAGATACCTCTAGTAGCTAGATTATTTTCCCTAACAAATCCTGACTCATGGTATACTAGGTTCTCAATGAACTAACTGTACCTCTAAATATATGAATATGATGTCTACTACCTTATGGAGTATATTAATGTGTCAAGGGGCAACTGGATGGCTCAGTGGGTTAAGTAAGTAGCCAACTCTTGATTTCTGCTCAGGTCATGATCAAATCCCACATCAGACTCTGTGTTTGGCAGGGAGTCTGCTTGAGAATTTTTTTCTCTCTGTATACCCCTCCGGCTGCCTGCTCTCTCTCTCTAAAATCAATCATCAATCAATCAATCAATCTTAATATGTCAAAAATATGAACCATTCCTAAGTCTACAAATCAGTTCTGACTGCTGGGTGTCACAATCTTGTCGAGATTTTAAAGAACCAAACCAAATTTATTAACATTTAGACCTAAATTTTAAAACAGTTTTTCTATATGCAATTTTCCAATAAAATTTATCTTGCCCAATATTCTGCAGATATGCCTTTATCAATCAGTCTCCAATGAGCTCAAAAAAACTGTTGTGCCTCATATGTGGCCATATTCAATAATTCATCATCTGTTAATAATAACATAATAATCATCTGTTTTGCTATACAATTTTTTTAAAAAGTTTTTTAATGCAATGATATTATTCCTCAGGTGACCCTTCATTCAGTTTCATGCTCTTTTCGACCACTTTTCAGTGCTGACTCCTTTTTAAATCTTACTTCTCTGTCTCTGGCATGGATTTGGGGATCTCAACTTTCCGAAAATCAAGGAACTAGAGCTACATTACATCGCCAACCTGTACATACTGAAGCCAACTGACTCCACCGAAGTCAGTGCTCCTCTTTTGGTGAATCATATAACAAAAAGTCCTAAAGACTTCAACCTACCTTGAAGTCATTATTACACATACTGAAGATTACATATTTATATTAAGTATGTGAGAGGAGTAGGGGAAGAAAAGTAAAATATTCTAATTTCATGCAATCCTTATCAAGTACAAAACCACATCTTTCTTTTAAATCATGGAGTAAATTTTATCTTAGAAAATATATATAGAATATTTTTCATTCAGCTACAAGTAATGTAGCCAGCATCCCAGAACATTCCTCCCTATGCTTTCTGTCATAGGATAGAGAGGTGTATAAGTGAAGTGCACATGTTATTATCTCATACAGTGGAGATGGAGGTGTATTTAAGTTATGAAATATCTTAAGACAGTTGTATAACTTATACAAAATTATCCTGGGGAATATGCTTCATAAATACATAAACATTATTTATTTACTATACTCAAACTTTATCCAGAGACATACTGTTAAGAACTTTCTATAGGTAAGGACAATCTTCCTATAAAACTACTATTAGTCTACTTATATGGAGTTTCAGTTATTTTGTTAACAAATAAATTAAGCTGCATTGCCAAGTTTCTTTTTCTTTTACTTCGAACATCACTTCCTTGCTGTACCCACTCAGCAAAAACACCCAAAACATGAAAGTGCCACAGGTTGTATGTTTTAACTCCTTCCTCTTTGTATGACTTTCCTGTTGTTGCTGTAACAAAATTACTACAAACTTAGTGACTTAAACTAACATAAAGTTATTGTGTTAATGTTCTATAATTGGAAGTCTGACATGAATTTCACAGAGAGAATACCAGGGTTCTTTAAAGCCTGGTAAATTTGAAGACATACAATAAGCCATCCACATTTAGATACAAAGAAAAAATAAAATCTGAAGAAAAAAAATTAAAAAGTGGTATGTGAGACAAAATCAAGCAGTCTACCTGATATGTAACTGGAATCTCAAAAGAAGAGAAGGAAAGGGAGAGGTAGAGTGTGTTGACAAGTATTTGAATAGCTAATGGCTGAAAAGTTTCCAAATTTGATATTATAAATTCACAGATATATGAAAATGAGTGAACTACAAGCAAAGAAATGTAAGAATAAACAGTCACTACATAATCAAGTTGCTGAAAATCACTGATAACAATAGAAATCTTAAATATAGCTAGAAAAAAATCAGTGTATAGTAAAGAAAAAAAAACAGTAAAATTATTATCAGAAAATATGAATGCCAGAAAAGAATAGAATAATTGTAAGGGAAAAACAAACAAACAAACAAACAAAGACACACAAAAAATTGTCAATCTAGAATTAAATACCAAGAAAAAAATTAAGCCTAATTCAAAACTATTTTCAGAACTAAAAAACTGACTTTATTATCAACGGAACTTCAGTGCCAGAAAACCATATTAATATTTCCCAAAATAGACTCAATTCAAATAACCTATTATTATGGAGAGTGGTTACATGATGATTAAATTTTTTTTTAAAAAAACAGGAAAATAAGCAATGATAAACTTTTATAATAAATCTTAACTTTTGCCCTGAGTAAATGGAAAGACGGCATTGTGATCTTTGTATTGGGAAAAGCTACACAATATACAGGTTTAGAGAGTAGATGGCAAGTAAATTTATGGCTATATTATCTTTGAGATATATTGAGACATCTCAGTAGAGGTATTACATAGGCAGTTGGATATATGAGTCCGAAATTTAAGAAAACACTCTAGGCTGGAGATATGTACTTATAAAAATTTGTCTTATAGATGGTATACACAGCCTTGAGACAAGATGAGATCAACAAAAGAGTGAAAGTATCCAGGTGCCGGTGGCACAGTTGGTTGACCATCTGACTCTTGGTATCATCTCAGGTCATGATTTCAGGGTCTTCAGATCAAGCCCTGTGTTGGGCTCTGTGCTCAGTGTGGATTCTGCTTAGGACTCTCTTTCCCTTTCTCTCTGCCTCTTCCCACTACTTTCTCTCTTTCTCAAAAATAAATAAATAGTTATTTAAAAAGGGGAGGAAAGAGAGAGAAAGAGCGAAAGGACCAAAGACTGAGACTTCGGGCACTTGCTTGAAAAGAAATTAATTAAAAGAGAAGGGTATAATAAACGAGTTTTGGATTGAGAGGTCAAATAAATAGAATAAAACTAGATTGTGATGCCTTCAAAGCCACATGGAGAAGTTTTTCTAGGAGGTGAAAATAATCAATTGTTCTGTGCTAATAACAGGCCAAGAATGCCGAGTTCTGAGAATTAACCATTGAATTTAAGAAACAAATTATTTGTGACATTGACACAGTCACAGTGGAATGATAGAAGAGTCAGATTGAAATGGGTATAAAAGAATGGAAGAGGAGGAGTGCCTAGGTGGCTCAGTGGGTTAAAGCTTCTGCCTTCATCTCAGGTCATAATCCCAGGATCCTGGGATCGAGCCCTGCATCAGGCTCTCTGCTTGACAGGGAGCCTGCTTCCCCCTCTCTCTGCCTGCCTCTCTGCCTACTTGTGATCTCTGTCAAATAAATAAAATCTTTAAAAAAAAAAAAAAAGAATGGAAGGAGAGTGTAAACATCTCTTTCAAGAAGTTTGAAGATGAAAATAATTTTTCAAAGGTAGTATTTATAGTATGATTATAAGTAATGGGAAAATACAGTTGTGAGGAAAATTAATAATGAAGGAATTAAATGGGGCAGGTGCTGAGACAGAAGAATCATGTAGGAGAGAGAAGATATAAATAAAACAATTGCCTTTAGATAATCCATACATATCATCTTTTTTGTTTGTTTCAAGTTTTTATTTAAATTCTAGTTAGTTGCCATATAGAGTAATATTGATTTCAGGAGTAGAATTTAGTGATTTAACATTAACATATAACACCCAGTACTCATCACAAGTGCCCTCCTTAATACCCAGCACCTATTTATCCCAGTTCCTAAGCCACTTCCCTTCCAGCAACCCTCAGTGTGTTCTCTATAGTTAAGAGTCTTTTATGGTTTGCATCTCTCTTTTTTTTCTTTCCCCTGTGTTTATCTGTTTTGTATCTTAAATTCCACATGAGTAAAATCATATGGTACTTGTTTTTCTCTGACTGAATTATTTTGCTTAACATAAACCACTCTAGCTCCAACCACATCATTGCAAATGGCAAGATTTCATTCTTTTTGACAGCTGAATAATATTCCTGTGTGTGTGTGTGTATCACTTCTTTATCAGTTCATTTGTTGACGGACACTTAGGCTCTTTCCATAATCTGGTCATTGTTGATGATGCTGCTATAAACATCAGGATGCATGTGCCCCTTAGAATCAATATTTTTGTATCTTTTGAGTATATACCTTGTAGTGCAATTACTGGGTCATAGGGTAGCTCTATTTTAACCTTCTGAGAAATCGCCATACTATTTTCCAGAATGGCTGCACCAGTTTGTATTCCCTCTAACCCATACATTTAATCTTAATAAAAGGAAAGATGGCTGAATTTATAGGACAGATTGTTACCATATGGATGAATGTGGTGGTAAGAATCCATGATGGTTCTCTTCCTACTACTTATATCTTATAGGAGAGGAAGACAAATTCATTAGCTGATAGTGAAGATGGGGAGAAAAGTCAGAAATTTAAGGACAGAAGAGATGATGTGAAGTAATTGTAGGGAGAAGGAAATATAGTATGATTGCCAGACAACATGCATACTTCGATTATATTCATACTCATAATTTAAAGTGGGGGTAATCAGTGCCATCTTTTGTTTGTGTCAAATCACAGTCAGCTGGGCAGATGAAGCGCTGCAGCGGATGAACAGCTGAGTTTAATCAGGGTTGCAGGTACTCCGTGATCACGTGCATAATATATAGAACAAAGACTACTCAGTGTCATTCCTCTTTCGGACTCAATCTTCTAGCTCACTTATGTGAGCCTAGAGTAAATGAAAATATATTTGGGACTAGAAAGTGCTTCCAGTATGGTAAGAGAAATACCTTGGAAGCAAAAGAAAAGTATTTCATTGTGAGCTAAGCCTCATACTTTCTGTCACTTATTCAAAATCCACTGAGCTGAAAGTAACAGAAATTGGATTACTATTGAAAATTGAGAAAATAATATAGTATTCCAAAAGCAGTATACATCTCTTAGTTATATATATTTTTCTGAAAAAGTGTTTAAAACAAATAGAAATTTACCCTCAAGAGTTTTTCGCTGCAGTGTGGTTTTATTAGGCAGATGGTCAACAATAAAATACAGCTACAGAATATGTTCTACAAAGTCAAAATACACTGCATTGTTTTGTCGGTTTACTTCCTATGGTCAAATAATTCATTATTTTGTTCATTCAGGTGATGAGAAGTTGCACCAAAAAGTTATAGAAATACATGACACAAACCTGTAATGTTTTCTTCTTTTCTCTCCCTATCTTGTCTTACTAATTATTCAATTATTATTAAATTTTTTTCTTCCTATTATGCTCATATTTAAAAAAAAATTTCTGCTCTCAAATTTGTATTATGATTCTCTTCTAAGATTTTTAAATTTGAGCCCATTTCTGATGATTCCAATTTAGCAGCATTGTATCCCTTCCAAAGACATACAAACAGTGGGTAGTTGCAACTTCTTTCTGCACAGTAGCTATTGTTACCATGGCAACAGTGGACAACAGTGAACAGCAGCACACCAGTAAGTTCCTTGCACTTTAATAAATGGTTCTCTTTTATCTATTTCTATATGCTTAGCCTGTACAGAATTTCAAATCAACAGGATGCTAAAATCTGCAATACCCATATAATAGCATAAGAAAACGTCATTCTATTTTCCCTCAACTTTTTATATTCCCTCCACAATAAGTGCTTTTCAGTATGCAGATGAGTCATCACTCCACAATATCATGATTTGCTAAAATAGAAGAGTGGTAAACAGAAAGCAATATAAACTGAGCAAACCCTCACTATTTTATGTTTAGCTTTTTTGAATATAAATGTGTCAGCATAGATCTCTTTCCCTGAAATTCATATGGATGGCATCAAAGATCCAACTTCATCAATTATTTCTTTTTTCCTTTTAGACTCTTTTTTTTTTTTTTTTGTCCCCACCCGCATAACATAGGACTTCCAGCCCCCTCAGAGTCTCACTGTTATTTCTGGAGGTATCCATGAAGGAGAGTCACATGTACAAAACCACTTTTTTTCCCTTTTTACTACAACAGTATCAGCAACAATGACCCACACTCCAGTGCACTCAAAGTCTAATCCAACCTCTTCCTCAGACATGCTCTGTATGACCTTATTTAATTCTCTCACCAGTGGCCAAGGCCCTCTGTGGTTCCGCCCTATACCTTTGCTTTTATTTCTGCACGTTCTTTCAGTACAGGGCTACATGTGGTTTTCAAATATATCATCCCGATCCCTCTCCCTAGGATAGTGTTCTTATGCTTGTAGGCTTGGGAATTTTTTGTCTGCTTTAAGAGATCATCCACATCTCACCCAGGGGTCCTTACCTGACCCACTGACCCCCTGACCTGTGAGTGGACACTTCCCTTTTAGAATAATTTTTAATGAGATTTCTACCTCTGTTGAAAATGAAACATTTCCTCATGCAGGTGCTCAGTACCATTGTGCTTGATTACCTGATTGCCCTGGCTACAAGTCTACTCCAGTACAATTTTGAATAGAAGTGATGAGAGTAGACATCCACTTTTTGTTGCTGATCTTAGGGAAAAGCATTGCGTCGTTCACCATTAAGTATGATACTGTCTGTGGGTTCTCATAAATGCCCTTCATGTTGAGGAATTTCCTTTCTATTCTTAGTTCGTTTTGTGTTTTTTGTTTGGTTTTGTTCAGTATTTTTATCACAAAAAGCTGTTGTTTGTCAAATCCTCTACATCTATTGAGATTATCATGTGATTTTTTTTCTTTTTACTGTACTGACAGGATGTATTTATTATATTGGTGGTGATTTCAACATGTTAAACCAATATCACATTCCTGGTGTATGTATGTATGTATGACCTGGTGGTCATACTGTATAATTCCATTTACATATCTATGTATATTTCTCAATATATTATTGAGAACTTTTGTACCCATATTAATAAGAGCTATTGATCTGCACTTTATTTCCTTGTGATATCTTTGGTTTTCTGCTAGTGAGATCAGTTCCTCTCAGAAGATATTAGGAGCTGTATGTTTTATGACCTGCATCTTCCCCCAGACAAATCTTTGATTTAGGGATCTGAATCTAGAGCTGGGGACAATAGAAAGCTTCTCTTTGAGTGATATCTTCACTTAAACAAATGAGCACTTAGTGGGGGAAGGGCACTAGCCAGTGTTCTTCTTGGTATGGATCCACTACTTATAAACTTAAAGAATTGCTATTGGGTCCTCAGTATTCTCAGTATGTCATGCCAAATGTAGAGCCTCCAGTGTGTGAGTAGGAGTGGGGCAGAAAAGGAGAACCTTCACCTATCTCCAGGATATCTGGGAATTAGCCTCAGTAATAGGTACGTGGCAGCAGGATGAGAATCTTGGAGTCCCAGTCTTCCTGTGAATAAAATCCTCTGGCTGGGAGTTGGTGGGAGAGAATCTTTTGTTCATTAGCTATCTAGAGTGGAGTCTCCACCTCACTGGGCCATGTGTATTGAGGGAGGGAGCAGACCCCATTCAAATATCACAGATTCTTGGTTTTTTAATTGAATTTTTATAGATTTTTTTTATTTGCATTTGACCTTCAGATTATTTCCAAAGGCTTTAAATGTTTTGGGTTTTTTTTTATTGTTGTTGTTGTTTATTTTTATCTTTGTTTTAATAATTTTTACCAGTTTCATTGGGGAATGGCTCACCAGAACTCACATTGTCATCCTGAAGTCCATTCAAAATTAACAACAGAAGTTAAACAAAACTATTCTAAATGAGACATGCTAATATGCCATTCTAAAAGAATTCTTAGTCAAAGAGATAGCACAACTGCAAATATAGGCTTTTTACAAAGAAATAAGAAGGGAATATAAATAATGGGAAGTGATTAAATGGCATAGGGCAGTGAAGTAGGGTTTTCTAGGAATAAATTCCTGTTTTGAAACTTATTTGTTCTGTAAAATTTGGTAAGTTAATTTAGCTCCCTAAGCCTTAGTTTGTATAATTATAAACTATAATAATAATAACCCCTTGGTGATAAGAGTTTTATCTGGTTTCATTGAGATAATAAGTGCTTTACGTACTTAGTATGGAGTCCGGCATAAATAAATGTTTCATAATATTATCTACAAATACTTTTTACTAGAACACAATCAAAGCTTTAGTTAAAAATAAATTTATAGAATTAAATATTAAATAAATTATTACATTAAGAAGAAACACTAAACTGGCTTAGCTCCAGAAGGATGAAAACAGAAAAGCAAAATAATCAATGAAAACTTAATTTGAAATTAATCACCAGCATTTTTTTAACAGTTTTTTTTAATTCTTTTAAGACTTTTATTTATTTATTTCACAGACGGAGATTACAAGTAGGCAAAGAGGCAGGTAGAGAGAGAGGATGGGGAAGCAGGCTCCCTGCTAAACAGAGAGCCAGATGCGGGGCTCAATCCCAGGACCTTGAGATCATGACCTGAGCTGAAGGCAGAGGCTTAACCCACTGAGCCACAAAGGCACCCCAATGATGAGAATTTTTTAAGTGTAGATACATCTGAAAGATGTGACAAATCTAATTAAAATATTGAGAATGAATACTCAAAATTATGAATGAAGCAATGAAATCATTGACCATTGACTATATAAGGAACATTTCTACTGAAGCATAATGCAAGACAGCTATTAGGAACAGAAGTAAAAATCGTTCATAGTTAGTAGCCAGCAACTCTTAACCCAGGGTTTATTGGGACCTTTCATAACTTTATATCTAACTTGAGCAAAATAACCCAGAAAGGGTTTTTAGAGACTTATGTGCATTCTCTTGCTGGATGTTGCTTCTTCATCAAGAGAAAATTGTTTCATGGAGACAAAGATCCCTGTCTGCTTTAGTCCTGCAGATTGAGCGGAGGCTTGGCTGACCACTGTCTGGAAGATCCAAAGACAAAAATGAGAGACTGGCTGGCTGCTCTGCTGGTAGTCAGTGAGATTGACTAGATTGAGAGTAACATGTATTTCCTGAGTTTGCCAGGGCAAAGAATGAGTGTTGTTTGTCTGTGGACCAGATATGGAACCATGCAACAAAGAGAGCAGTATCTTACAACCTGTTGAAAAAGGCTGCCTGAATGGGACAAATATACATGACCAAAAAGAAAATGGATTTCTTAAAATCATAAAAAAAAAAAATTTAAAAAGGGGCACCTGGGTGGCTCAGTGGGTTAAGCCTCTGCCTTCAGCTCCTGTCATGATCTCAGGGTCCTGGGATCGAGCCCAGCATCGGGCTCTCTGCTCAGCAGGAGCCTGCTTCTCCTTCTCTCTCTGCCTGCCTCTCTGCCTACTTGTGTTCTCTCTCTCTGTCAAATAAATAAATAAAATCTTTTAAAAAGTTTTAAAAAAAGAAAATAGATTTTTTAGACATTACTGTGGCCTGAGAAGAAAACAAGTGACTAGAAGGAAAAAATAAACTTACTCATGTCAAGGAGGCTGCAGTTGAGAGATCCCAGCAGTTGGGGAGAGATTTCCTCAAAAAACTACTGAAGATATCCAAGAGAAAAAGAGTCTGGCTGTAAGCCTATCAGTTTCAGGGAATCTCAAGGTTAAAACTGCAAGCTTACTAGTCAAGAGAGGAAATTTCCACTCACCTCATCTATTTTCCTTCCAAGCCTCTGTCCTGGCAGGGTCAGAAAATAAGGTTAAATGGATCAGAACCAGATAAAGAGATCTGAATAAGGTTGATTCCTGGATTGTAGAATATTTACTAACTATCCATAGTAACTCTGAACAGAAATAGGATATAGAGAAGGTTAAAAATTGCAAGACTATTACAAGCAAATTTATGCCCTCATAATTGTCATTCATTTTAGATAATCAGGTTATTTGCTTATGAAAATAGTTACTCAATAAATATTTTGATTTAACTGTTAAAGAAACTTTAGTGAGGTAGTTTCATATCAAAAATATTAGTTAATTTAAAATATAGCTAAATTTAGAGCAATTTTAAAAATATTAACTTAACCATAATTTAAAACATGACCCAAAAAATCAGCTTTAAACCAAAAGAGAAATCCTAAGCAAAACCTATAGGAATAAAACCACAGAATTCATTTTCAGATGAAAGAGAAAAGCTGAATAGAATGAAGATTAAAAGAGCCTGGTCCTAATGGAAAAAGAAAACATATTGTTTGTTTTGTTTTTTTCATTCTCCATGTGTCTGACCTACCTAGAAGGGTAATTATAATCAACATACTAAAGGGATTCTTCTACCCGGCAAAATCATTCTACTTAATTTGGGATTTAAAAAGTGCATAGAAAAAGTCAATAAAATATTTTAAATTTGTCTAATGGGATGACTTAAAATAAAAGTTAAAAATCATTTTATAAATGTATAATAAACAAAAGAGGATTGTTTTAATGTGAATAAACATATAATGTGACAGAATAGAAAATCCAGAGATAGCAAAAGTCTAATATATTTAGTATATAGTGAAAAGATAATATTTCCAATGGAGTTATTTGGCAAGTTCTTCTGGGGTAACTTGTTAAATAGAGTATTCAGAAAAATAATATAGATAAGATAAAAACTAAAAACAGAAACTAATATATAAAATGATAAACTAAGTTCCAAAAGGAATGTAAAAATGAGACAGAAAATAAAGACAGGTATACACTTATTTGATCTTAGGGTATGGAAGGACATTTTTGTCATAAAAACTATAAAAGAAACAATGAAGGAAAAATTGGCAAAATTGACCATGGTTAAACTTTTAAATTCTTCAGTTTAAAAATGTTACATAATAAAATAAGCTACCATGAATAACATCAAGACAATTAAAGTTAAGAAAAAAATGTACATTTTTGTAGCATATATAATAAACAACAGATCTATAACATTAATATTCAAGAAATCTAATAAAACTAAAAGAAAACAAAAATGACCTAAAGATATGCATTGTTCAGAATAAAATGTACAACAGGAAGGGATGTTCAGCCTAATCAGTCATAAAAGTACTTCATTGGTATTAGAGCAAGCAAGCTAGTTGTTACAATAGAGAAACATAGAAATCTCAGAAGTTTAACAGAATGAAAAGAATATATTTTATCTCACTTGATAGTCTATGTTATATATCGGTTTCCCATGACAAAGTATCAGACTGGGTAGATGAAATATCAAAAATGTATATTCTTACATTTCTGGAGGCTATCAGTCCACAATCAAGATGTTGGCATGATTGGTTTCTTCTTAGGCCTCTCTCCTTAGCAGCTTCTCCCTGTGTCTTCACATGTTCTACTCTTTGTGTGTGCCCATGCCTTAATCTTCTCTTCTTTTTTTTTTTTTTAAGATTTTATTTATTTATTTGGCAGAGATCAAAAGTAGGTAGAGAGGCAGGCAGAGAGAGAGAGAGAGAGAGAGGAGGAAGCAGGGTCCCTGCTGAGCAGAGAGCCCGATGTGGGACTCGACCCCAGGACTCCGAGACCATGACCTGAGCTGGAGGCAGAGGCTTAACGTACTGAGCCACCCAGGTGCCCTAACCTTCTCTTCTTATAAAAACATCAATAGTATTGGACTAGGGCCTACTGTAATGACCTAATTTTAACTTACTTAATTCCCTAAAGACCCAATCTCTAAATAGTTTATTGGAGGTTAGAGATTCAACATTTGAATTTGGGGAAGACACAGTTCAGCCTATAACATTTGGGTTGGGAGTTCCTTCTTCTTCTTGTAGCTAAACCACCTGACTATACGGCCTTCAAGGATAATATGGTAGACACTTAACATGGCCTTTGCCACATGCTATTAGATGGCATTCATTTCAGGAAGTCAGTTTAAAGAAATAATCAGAGACAAATCTCTAGCAAATAAACACAAGAATATTTAGTAAAAAATTGTAGCATTTAAACTTTATAAACAGCTTATGTTAAGGGGAAGAAGTAGTTATTATATCAAATTTGATCACTATTCAATGGTTTAAAGTACTATTTTGAAAGAATATATTATCAGAAGTAGAAATGTTCATGTTATAATAGACATGAAATAAAAACAGGACAATTTTATGATTTATTAGATGTCAATATGATTTTTTAAGGAATTATCTGTATCATACAGAAAATAGATATTACCATTTTGACTATGGTTGACTGTGAATAGTGAATATTTCAAGTGGCTTTACATTATTCTTTATAAACTTCTGTTCTCAACAGTTTTCCCTTGCTGAGATCTTAATAGCTGGAGATAAGAAAAATCTATTCTGAAACTAGGAACATTTTTAAAAACAACATTATTAAGGTATAACCTGCTGATGATAAAATTCATCCATTTTAAGTGTACAAATAATAACTGACCAGTAAATTTGCCAAAGTGTGCCATCATCACCCAATCCGGATTTAGAACATACTCATCACCTAATAAGATCCTTCAAACCCATTCACAATCAATCCTCTTACCCGTTTCTAGCCCAAGGCAACCACTGATTCATTTTCTGTCTCTTCCAGACATTTCGTATAAATAGAATCATACAGTATGTAGTTTACGTGTCTGAGTTCTTTAATTTAGCATAATCTGTTCACCTGTGATGACAAACTTTTCAGTTTGATTGGGAGAGGGGGGAAAACTGAAGGTTTGGAAAGGCAAAACAAAACTTCTGCTCTGAAGAGTTTAACAGTTCCATATTATCAATGTTTTTCCTATTGTTATAGGGTATGTTTCTGAATATTATGTTTAATTTTAGAGAAAGTATTTGGTGTTTTTTGTTCTATTCCCATAGAAAGAACTGATATGATTAAAGATGATAAGTTATGAGTATCTGTCTCTAGATTGTCTCAAATTATGTCTTCTAATTCCCTACACTATCTATACTCAGATAATTTAAGAATTACATATATGGTGAGAAATTTAAGATTTTACCCAATACCCACAGCTCATCTGTGGGAAGCAGGCTTAATTTTCTTGTTATCTTTGTACTTAAACATTTCTCTTTTTGGACATTACTCCACAATCCTTATTCTTCAATTTAAAATGGGCACTTAAAGGTGAAGTAGTTTTGCTTGATTTGGGGGATGGGGTTAGATTTTTCTCATTTCCAGTGTGTTACACCTCTGTGCAGCACAGCCAAAAGCTAAATTTTGGCGTTAAGATATCCAAATTTTTAAAATTCATTAGTCACAACTTCCTCTAGGGAATCTTTTTTGGGATCATGCCTTCAACCATATTAATGGGGACCTTTTACTTCAATAAACTCCTTTCATCTCTACTTCTCTTAAGACTTTATTTTTTCATGCTAAGAAAAGCATGATACATACTTAGTGCTGAACATATACTAGTATTTGTTGTGGGTTTTTGGAATTGTTACCTCTTGCTGCCATGACTTGTTAAACATTATATGTTACTAAGCAGAGACAATTTTTAATCCTTGTGAGCAATTCTTATATCAATATCCTAAATTATTTCTTTCCCTCTCTCTCTCTCTTTTTCTTAATCTCCCTCACACTCATGCACAAGCCTGACAGTAACTTAGACTAATTGTTTATTATATATATTGTCTCCATTCAGAATTTTTATAATAAAAGTGCATTATTTTTAGAATCAGAAAACTGTTCACCTAATTGTGCCAAATGAAAATACTATAGAATAAAGCTTTATGAAGTCATCAATTTAAACATTTGTAGGAAAAAAAAAAAAAAAGTCGCATGAATTCCTCCTGCCTCTTCACGTTAGTCAGTCCTAAGTCAGTTCCCACTCTGAATGGGGTAAGCACAAAAGATCTCTACCACTTTTTCACTGGTTGCAGTCTTGAGGTCAGAGCAATATCATCTTGTAGACTAATTACCTCTGGTCACATGAAATTAGGTTGAGGCCCTGAGGACCCCTCCCACTACCATTCTTGTTCTAAAATTTTGCTGAACCCCTTCTTTTTTTCCCAAGAGCTATTGGTGTTCATTTTTTACCTCATTTCTTAGATTAAAAAAAAAAAGTATAGCAAGCTTTACTGCATACAAATAAAAGGAATTGTTTCAGAATTAATGTATACAACAAAAGGTTTTAAAATTATTTTATCTTAATTTTTGAATGAAGTTACTAGTGTGCATAGATCAGAAAGACCATTTATTAAGGTGGGAAATAGTAATATTTTTTATTTGATGCTGAAGTATAAGCACAGATTAACCAAGAACCACATTGATTTGAGTCAAAATATATGTCATAAGATCTTTATTTTTACTGAAGAAGATGTCAGGCTTATTTTTTCTAATTTCAAATGAAATTACTTGTTGTAAAAGTAAAACCAGCACAGATGCTTATGATATATCTTTCTTATATATTCAGAAATTTTACTTCTATAACAAATATTAATCTAATATTAATTTATAACATTATTGAACATATGTGTAATACTGATCACAATATCTTGTGTATCTTTTATCATTCTATATTTAAATAAAACACTGTTAAAGTCAAATGATCCCAATATCTAGTTTTCTACTTTTGGTACCATATTCTATGCCATATGGGATGTTTGGTAATTCTCATTTTCAAGGAGAAAATTTAACCTTACAATATATAAATTAGGCATTTTATTTTTTTAAAGATGTTTCTCCCTAAAAGATAATCAGTACAACTTAATGAAGCCAATATTATAGGTCATGCTATATTATTTAAGATTTTTATATTTTTTAGGGAGTGTATAGAAAAGCTCTTCTGAAAATAACTAACTATAAAATACCCTTTCAAAAATGTGAGTGATGGGTAAAATAATGAATAAGTTACCTGAGATATTTCTTATCCTTACAAATAGATCAATACTTCAAAGAAATTACAACTTTAAATAGTTATTCTAAAAAGCTTTGACTTGTATATAAGATAAGTGCATGCTAAGCTTCGAGCTGAAAGTCTTACTTGAACTTCAAAATGAAAATATTCTGCTCTTCCAAAGTAGCAGATTCATAGCCTCTCATTACCCACAAGGACCTAAGAGATTTCCTTAGAAAAAACTTATTTATTGAATTCCCTTACAGAGTTGTTTGAGTTTTAGGTGAATTCTTGATAGGATTCTTTCATTATTTTGAGTACAAATATATCTTTGTGTAATTTCTAACTACTTGGTGCTGCTCTCTGGGGTTTCATAGAAGAATTATAACCCCCGTGACAGTGTTTCAATAATTTGAAAGCAGCTATTGTTATGTGCCCCACATCATCTTTTCTTCAATATTTTTGTTATTCCTAAAGTGTTAGTTTTCAGTGCCTTTTCAAATGCCATGATTACTCACTCACCTCCAGATAAGCTCCAATTTATTAGTGAAGTCTTAGAATGAAGTTTCCAACAACAAATTGAATATTACAAGAATAGTTACAAAATAGAACATCATAAGATTTCTTTTTTTCTGCATATTTTATTTTCTACTAAAGGATTATTTGTGATAATTTTATTTACTCTGTGGCAACAGAGTACAAATTACATGAACCTAAAAATCTTCTGCACGGCAAAGGAGACTATCAACAAAATGAAAAGACTATCTACTGAGTGGGAAAAAAAAAATGTGCAAATCACATATCTGCTAAAGGTTTAACATCCAAAATATATACAGAACTCATACCACTTAAGCAAAAATAAATCAAACTATTTCGAACAATCCAATCAAAAATAATCAGAAACTCTAAATAGATATTTTTCTAAAGAAGACATAACAAATGATAGCATCGCAAATCATCAGAGAAATGCAAGTCAAAACCGCAATGAGATATCACCACATAACTGTTAGTATAACTATTTTTAAAATGACAAGAAATGACAAACGTTGTCAAGGATGAGGAGAAAAGGGAACCCTTGCATACTGTTGGTTGGAATGCAAATTGATGCAACCACTATGAAAACAAGTATGGAAGTTCCTTTAAAAATATTAAAACTAGAAGGGTGCCTGGATGGCTCAGTAGGTTAAGCTTCTGACTTCAGCTCGATCATGATCTCAGCATCCTGGGATGGAGCCTGGCATCAGGCTTTCTGCTCTGCAAGGACCCTGCTTCCCTCTCTCTCTCTGCCTGCCTCTCTCCCTGCTTGTGATTTCCCTCTCTCTCCCTCTCTTTGTCAAATAAATAAATAAAATCTTTAAAAAAAATTAAAACTAGAGTTACTGTATTATCAGCAATTCCACTTCTGTGTATTTATCCAAAGAAAATTAAAACATTAGCTTGAAAAAATATATATACTCCCTTGTTCATTGCAACATTATTTACCCAAATCTAGTGTTCATCAATGGATGAATGTTTGAAGAAAATGTCACACACACACACACACACACACACACTGGAATACTCTGCAACCATTAAATAAAAGAATGACACCTTACCATTTGCAACAACATGGATGGGCCTCAGGGGCATTATGTCTCATGAAATAAGCCAAACAGAAAAAGAAAAATGCCATATTATTTCACTTATATGAGGTGTCTAAAATTAAAAAAAAAAAGTTACATAGCGATGAGCTCATAGATACAGAGAATAGATTAGTAGTTGTCAGAGGTAGAGGTTGGTGGGATGGGTGAAATGGGTGAAAGGGGTCAAATGTTACAAACTTCCAGTTATAAAGTAAAAAGTTTCTGGAACTATAATGCGATGCATGATGACTATAGTTAATAACACTGCATTGTATAATTCAAAGTTGCTAAGAGAAATCTTAAAAGTTTTCATCACAAGAAAAAATGTGTAATTATGTATGGTAACAGATGTTAACTAGACTTATTGTGGTGATTACTCCATAATTTATACAATAGCAAATCACTATGTTATTGACTTGAAAAAATATGATGTTATATGTCAATTATACTTCAATTAAGAAGAAAGAATTGACTGTGATAATTTCATTTACTCTTACTGTGGAAAGACTAACTCATAATAATCCCAAATGTAGACTGTGGGGTATAGTTGAAGACCACTGAAGAACCATTACAGAGAGAGGTGAATCTGGTATGCTGCTGAATGAAAGTAATGAGTGAAACTTGAAATTATATTTAAAAATTACTTACAACATTTCATAATTGTACTCTGCAATATTTTTATTTCTAGGAAAAATATCTTGATGGGCTCCTTATTTTAAACTGTAAATGATGTTTTACAGTAGAATTGAATGGCATTGAGAAAACCTGCTTTGCACAATTTTTTTTTCCTAAGCATAACTTTATTTTTATTAATTTCAAACCTAGAAAAGAAAGGATTATTTTATGTGAGGACATATAAAAAGTAATTCATTTTTCAAGATCTTATTTATTTATTTGAGAGAGAGAGAGAGAGAGAGAGAGCATGAGAGGCATAGAGAAAGAATCCTCAAGAAGACTCCCTGCTGAATGCAGAGCCAGACTTAGGGCTGGATCTTATGACCCATGAGACAATGACCTGAGCCATACCCAAGAATCAGAGGCTCAACCAAAAAAGCCACACAGGCACCCTTTAATAAAAGTTTTTTCTAATAAAATTTTCATGCTTTGTAGGATCCAATTCTTAAGAATGAGTCAAACATGGGGAGCCTGGGTGGGTCAGTTGGTTAAGCATTTGACTTGATTTTGGCTCAGGTCATGATCTCAGGGTCCTGAGATCCAGCCTTGCATCTACCTCCATGCTCACTGGGATGTTTGCTTGAGGACTCTCTCTCTTTCCCTCTGTCCCTCCCCCTATTCATGCTATGGCTCACTCCTTCCTCAATCTCTAAAATAAATAAATAAATAGATAAATAAATAAATAAATACTATTTTAAAAATGAGTCAAACACTGCATATTCTATTCACAATATAAAAAGTGTCAAACAACAAAATGTCCATTTTTAGTGAAAAATGTGATTTCTATGAAATATACCACTTAGTAATGGTTATTCATTTACGAAACATTTGATTTCTTATCGATTTTTTAAAAATTGTGATTATTTATATATGGATGATATACAATGCAGACTTTAAATTTGATGTAACATACATAGTAGTCATAAGTATAGACACCATGTGTGACTATTTTTCTCTTTTAAAATATTTGTTGAAAAAACACTCTGAATAGAATATTTAATGAATTTAAAATTTATCAAATATAAAATGCAAGTTTGATTATATTTTCATTTAGAATTTTGAAATAAAACTATATTTAAAATTCTATCTTCAGAAAAAATACAAATGACATAATATTAATGTCAGATATGTCTAAGAAAATGGTTAAATTATGTAAATATCAAATCAATTATTCTTTTGTTACTGCTTTTAAGAAAGATAATCAACTGAAGGATTTTTTTTCAGGTTGAATATAGACAGATTTGGTTAGTTTTCATTTTTTGGAAATAATTTTAATTCTGAAAATGGGGTTTGAATAGAATGATTTTATAGCCCCACAGTATAATAAAATCAATTTTGGATGATGTAAAAAGTTTTTTAATTATACATTCTTAATTATTTTATAACCTCTTATACTCTTACAAATCTTTTTTTTTATATACTCTTACAATTCTTCATATTTAGTTGATACTGTCACTCTATCTGTAGAGCAAATATTATATTTATCTTATATTTTTATTCTAATCTTTAAAAAGAAATGGCGTTATATAAGTTGAAACAAACTTGTGATACTGGTTTGCTTGTTGTTTTCTCTCTTGGCTAATGTCCAACTCACATGCAGCAATGAAAATAGTAAATAATCCATCAATTCAATAGTACAGTTAAATATGTAAAATAAACCACTAGGCAGGAAGTAGCCTTCTTGTTCATTGACAGAGAACTAAATACATATTAATGAAGAAGGCCTTGAGAAAATCTAGATTGAAATGAATAAAACAAGACATAATAAAGACCACAGTAGTAACTTGAAAATGGTATATGTTTAAGTTTATTGTAATGTTTGTGCTGCTAAACATATTATTGAAGGTTACAGAATATTTTAAAAAAGTGATTTAAAGTAAACAGATTTTGCTTTGACAGTTAAAGGCTCTGGTGACCTCTGTGTGAGACAGGTCTGGTGCATTAGCCTAAGTAATAGTTCAGAGTAGTCGGTTGTACCACCTCAAACCCTACTTAGCCTGTGAGCACTCTTCCTGGATTTGACCAGCAAACTAACCCCAGGTTTTAACATAGTCATTTAAATGTTTTTCCTTTAAAACATTTTTTTATAAAATTTTAGGCATCCTGGTTTTTTTTCTTTGAGCAATACATTGAGGAAATTCATTCCACTCAACTAATTTACTGTAATTCATTTTCTTAGCATTTCATTATATTTCACGGTGTGGAGGTGCCAAGTTTGGACATCCGTGTCCCTCCTGCTGCACACTGACAGGTTGCCAACTTTTAGCTGCTCCTACAAACAATGCTACAATAAATCTACTTTCACCTATGCACCTACGTGCTGGAGTTTTTATTTCTAGGAGATGGAATCCAGGAATTAAATTGCTGGGTTGAAGGACATAGGACTTCTCTATTTCGTTTTAATTGAATTTGCCAGATTACTTTTCAAAAAGCATAAACACATTCATATTACCATCTTGTGATATATAAAAGTACTTTTCCACCAAAACCCACTATCAACTGGAGTTTCTTAAACTTTTTCAATATCAAGAGCTTACAGTATTCCATTTTTACTTTAGTTTAAATTTCTTAGTACTGAGTTTGATCGTATTTCACATGTAATAACATTTGACAACCCAATTTGATCTTTTACTATCTCTCCATTCACATACTTGGCACAATTTTGATGTACTTTGTGTTTTGTTTTTTTTGTTTGTTTTTAATGGATAGTTGCAAACTTTGAAAAATAACAGATTTTAGTACTTTGTACTTTGTCTTTCCATTATAAATATATTTTTCACAGTATATCTTTTCCTGTTCACTTTTTCTTTTTTTGGAAGCTTTAAATTATACATTTAATATATATAGTCACATATAAATTTATATATTAATATATATAAATAATACATGCATATTTTTCTCTATATAAAATAAGATACAAATTTTAACTATAGACTTCTAGTCCCCTGTGTTATATAAGCAGTCTCCTAGATTTTACTTAAATTTTATAGTCTTACTTTTATACTTAGTTATGTAATTGATAAGGACTTTATATGGTATATGGTATAAGTGCCTGCAGGTAGAGAATTACAAAAGCTGTCATGATTCATTAAATACTTTATCCATTTCTCTCATTTTAATTCCCATTTTTCTCATGAATTAATTCTCATATCCATAGGGACCAATTTCTGAAGGTTTTTTTTTTTTTCTGTACCATTAATTGATTAGAACTTTTTCACTAAAAAAAAAGATTTGATTTCCCTATGCAGTTTGTTTTCATTTTTGTCTATTCCTGAACATTTATTCTTCCAAATAAACTTCTGAATAATTTTATATAACTGGAAAACAAACTTTATTAGATTTTAATTGAAATGGAATGAAGCTTAAATATTAATTTTAGAATAACTGACATTTCCATAAGATCCTACCGTACAAAAATATGGAATATCTTTTACTTGTTTACGTCATGTTTTACATATTCAATAGAATTTTACACTTTTTTATGTAAGTCCTGAGTCTTTACTACTAAATGTAATATTAAATGCTTAATCATTTTAATTGGCTTAGTAGGTGGAATACAATTTCCTTTTCCATTTCTATTGCTTTTTGTGTCATGATAGAAAATTGTATATTTATTTTATATTCAGTACCATCAAAATTCTCTCATTTTAATGTATTTTTAATAAATTCTCTTGGGTTTTCAATACTTTATAATATTTCTTATTATCTCTTTATTTTATTAAATATTCAAAGACTATGTTTAAAACTTGTAATAATCCTGTATATTTCCTGTTGGAGTTGATTTTTTTTTTTTTGGTTCTGTCTTCTTTGAAGTTTATATATTAATTATACACTTGTTTCATAATAATAATAATTAAGCAAGTGCTTTCATTTTCAATTATCTGGAGTATCTTATAGAATATTTGAAAAATCTGATCTTTGGAAGTTTGGTAGGGTTTCCTTGTGAAACCTGAGTCTGATCCTTTTATTTTAGTGGAGGTATATCCTTGACAATTTTTTATATTTATTGTAAGGAAATAAGTTTATTTAAGCTTTATACCTCTGGTAGAGTTGGGATTAGCAACTGTACTTTATGCAAATTATCTATTTTTCTATGGGTTTTTTTGTGTGCAGAATTATACAAATTGACCTTAGATAATACTGTTTTTAAAATATTTTGCATTTCCAATATCATTTCCTTTGTCACTTGTTATTTTGCATTTTTGGACTTTTTCCTGTTTTTCTTTATTTTCTCCTATGTTTTTCTTTTTTTTTTTTTTAATATTTTATTTATTTATTTGACACAGAGAGAGAGAGAGATCACAAGTAGGCAGAGGAGCAGGCAGAGAGAGAGGAGGAAGCAGGCTCCCTCTGAGCAGAGAGCCTGATGTGGGGCTCGATCCCAGGACCCCGAGACCATGACCTGAGCCGAAGGCAGCGGCTTAACCCACTGAGCCACCCAGGCGCCCCATCTCCTATGTTTTTCTTAATCTTAATTTGTAATCATCTCTTTTGTAAATTCTTTTAAGAAAGCCATATATGTGAGACACCTGGGTGGCTCAGTTGGCTAAGCGGCTGCTTTTGGCTCAGGTCATGATCCCAGCGCCCTGTGATCAAGTCCCACATCAGGCTCCTTGCTCAACAGGGAGCCTGCTTCTCCCTCTGCCTCTGCCTGCCACTCTGTCTGCCTATGCTCACTTGCTCTCTCTCTCTCTCTTTCTCTCTGATAAATAAATAAATAAAATCTAAAAAAAAAAAGAAAGCCATATATGTTAAACGGTTATGTAGTTCTACTCTTTCTGTTTTCTACTTAATTAGCTTTTGTGTTTATTATTTCCTTACCATACTTTTTAATTTTTATTTTGTTCTTCGTTTTCTAGTTTTTGAACTGGGCATTTAATGCACTTATTATAATTTTTTCATCTTATTGGTAAAGTTGCTTAATGCTATATATTTTTCTCAGGTAAGGGCTTTAAATGCATCCCTTAGGATTTCAGATACATGATTCTATCATCAACATATTTTAGAAATTCTGTAATTTCAGTTTATTTTAAACATGTCAGCCATCTTGCTTAATGAAAAGTTTTAAATATTCAAGTGCTGGACGTTTTGTTATTTTTTATTTTGTTTTAGTAATAATTGTGTGTGTGTGTGTGTGTGTGTGTGTGTGTGTGTGTGTGTGCAGTTGTAGAAAGCAGGCAAAATGGGCTCTAGGGTGGCTCAGTTGGTTAAGCAACTGCCTTCACATCACGTCATGATCCCAGTGTCCTGGGACTGTGTCCTGAATAAGGCTCCTTGCTCAGCAGTGAGCCTGCTTCTCCCTCTGCCTCTGGGGCTCCCCTGCTTGTACTCTCCTACTCTCTCTCTCTGTCAAATAAATAAATATAATCTTAAATAAAAAAAGGGAGAGATTCTTGAAAGTAGGGAAAATGTAGAAAGCAAATAATTTAAATAAAAATAAAGTTTCAAAACCTGGTTTTAGTGTTTATTCTTTTTTTTAAGATTTTATTTAATTATTGGATAGAGAGCACAAACAGGGGCTGGGTGGTGGCAGGCAGAGGGAGAGAGAGAGGCAGGGTCCCCATCCAGCTGGGAGTCTGATGTGGGTCTTAATTCCAGGACCCTGGGACTATGACGTGAGCCAAGGACAGAAACCCAACTGACTGAGCCACCCAGGGGGTCTCTTTATTATTTATTCTAATTAATAATATATTGTTTACAGAGCAAGCCAGTATTATTATTTCATAATAAATATTCCCTAATGTAATGCTAGCTCCTACCATTGCAAAGTATTTTGAATTAAATTCTCATTTATAGCATCATAGATAAATAAATACCCTTCTATAACAAAAAAAAAAAAAGCATTATGCAATCAGAAGCCTCAAAATATAAATGTTAATGGATTTAATTTCTGCCAAGGCATCAAATTAATTCTTGGATAAAACTTTTTGATATACCTAGAATAACTAAAAAATATAATTTTGTGGCCTACAGAGGCCAGAACTGTCAAGAAAATGCTCATTCATAGGGAAAACCACACTTGTAAATAACGTTTGCCCTGTGGTATTACTGACATCTCATGGCCTAGAGCCTGAATTTTAATAGACCATATGCCAGTGAGAGGAGCAGAGTGAAAAATCATACTAAAGATTTCTGCATTAAGTTCTAATATCTGAAGGGGGATCTCTTCATAATTAAACTAAGGAAAGGCAGGGAAGCCTATTCTACAGGGTGAAATAATTGCGGAGAGTTGTCTTTTTCTTTTTAGGCTCTTTGTAGAGTAAAAGATAAAACTATCTCCTCAGAATTTCTTAACACAAACTGATATTCACATGTGTTTGGGGCTATAATTCATATCATTTGTATATTTTGAAGAACCACGTATCTCTATGTCCTCCTATGCTTTCCATATTCATTCAGACATAGTCACATTTTTTAAATGTGTCTAAATCACCTAGACAGCATTACCTAATATGAATCACTACATTCACAGCTCTTGATACTGAATCCTCAGATGTATTTGAAAATGTGCAAGTATATTTCTGTTTGTCACAATGATGAGTGTATGTGTGGCAGGAGGGGTGAATACACCTTGGCCTTTACTGAGCCTATAGTAAGTATACACAATAACATGCAGTGTACAGCAGAGATGTAGACAAATAAAGAATTACCCTGTCAATGGGTTAATAACACCCATAGTACAGAGTTTAACTCACTGATAACATCAATAAAATTCAATATTAACCAATATCACCTTGTGTTCATATGTTCACTCACAAATCTTTTTACCTTATTTTATATTCCAAGCATTTAACTATTCAATGAGGATAAGAGAGGGAAAAAATATACCTTTTTCTGAAAAGTAAACATTGGTTAGAGCGAATGGAAAATGAAACAAATTAGTTTACACATTTTTTTTTCTTTTTGATGAGAATGGATTGAGGCACAATTTTCTTCTTTTTAAAATCTTGTAGTCTTTTTGGTATGTCTATCAATGCATGTTAAGGTAATTAGTTATACACAAAAAAAATTATATAGATATTTTCTTTTTATTGCTTGCATCCACCAATCCTAAATACTGGACTCTCATCTAACAAAATAGTACACTTTTATCCCTCCCATTCTGTTCAAAAGAGGTAAGTTTGGAGTTCTTTCATTCTGTTAGTTTACCACCCAAAGAAGTTGGATTCTCTTTCCAAGTCAAGTTATTAGGAGCATACCTGTTTTTTGGGTGATAGGCTATAGTGGTCTAAAGACAAGACAACAGTGATTGCTTTTTCTTAGAAACAGATACCACACCCTACAGGAACATAAAATAGTACATATACACAATAAATACATTTTTAACAACTCATTTGCACTACACAGAATTCTTAAGATGGCACCAAGAGTCATGTGTCTGGTATTAAACATCCTATATAATTCTCTCTCTTTGAGTGTTGATGGAATTGGATGGAATTTCATTTCCATGATAGTTTAGGTTATATGGAAAAATGAAGGGATTTTGCAAATATAATTTAGGCCACTAATCAATAATTTTAAATTAATTGAAAGGGAAATAGCTTGGATAGTCCTGCCCTATCAGACATGTACTTTATTTTTAATATTATTTTAATATGTTAATAATTTAAGATCATTTAATGTGAGGTCTACCTACTTAGCAAATTTTTAAGTGTACAATACATTGTTTTTGACTTTAGGTACAGTGTTGCACAGGAGATCTGTGAAATTTACTCATTCATTCAAAGCAGATTCTTTTAGTTATTTTTATAGTTCATCATGTACTTAAAAAGGGAAAGAATGATGTCAAAAAGGAGGGAAAGGATATTCCAAGTAGCTAGAAAAGGATGTGCAAAGATATGAGAACCTGAGAAATTAGATCATGTTTACTACATTTGGTAAAGTGTAATAGTTGGTACAACTACAGCATATAGAATGATCTGGTGGAAAATAAAGTTGGAAAGTATTAAAGGAAATCTTTGTGGTATTCTCAGGCTACTCCATAATAAAAGAAATTGGACAATAAATAGAGCACAATATTATTTTGCTTATAGATAGGTTGTTATATAATTAAGCAAAATATTGACTTAAAATCTTGATCATAATCAATTATTTCCATATAAGATAATTGCCTTTCTGAGAATTTGTAAAAGTTCTATACATGTTGTCCTAAGACTCTCAGAAGCTTAGAGTTTTGACAGGTGTGCTCTACATTGATACTATTAAGTTGGATAAAATGTATTAACACAACCTTAAATACTTAAATTTAATACCTTAAAGTTGTTAATAAATTAATGAATATGGACCAAATGATGACAAACCCTTTGGTAAAATAGAGAAATAGGACAAACAAAATAAAAATAAAATTCATAGTATGCACTTAGTATATTTTATTGATCTCTCCATAGAACTCTATACTTTAAAGTTCATTTAATTTATTTGTGTCTCTTTCATACATTGTTTCAACAGATCAAATATCCTGTACTTCTTTTGTCACTCACTGTTCTGGCTACTGCAGATACAGAAATAAGACAGACATAATACCTGCCTACCTGAGTCCTCAACTGTGGTTGAAAAGACATTTTTATAAAAATTACATTTTAAAAAATGTCTCACAACCCTGAGACCATGATCGGAGCTGAAATCAAGAGTCAGGCATGAAACCGAGTAACCCAGGACCCCTATGTGAGTTCAATATTAATAATCTACAGGGTTAGTAAATTACAGGTTCTTGTAGGAGGTGAAGAATCAGCAAGCCAATTATTATGTTAGCACTGTCAGAGTTTTGGTTAAATAGACTACCTAAGTTTTATACACAAATATGGTCTGCATAATTTAAATATGAAAATTTTTAAAAAGTTCAGTGAAAAGAAACAACTAAGAAGAAAGATTGAAGTTATAAATGATGTCTGTCCTGGAAAGGTTTATACTTGACAGTAGAATTATTTTCTTCAATAGTTCAAGAACTAGAGCTTTGTACCTAATGACACTGAGAATTTCAATGCCAATGAAGCTGATTTGATGTACTTTTTGGTTTTTTTCAGTTATAGCTGTAATACAAATTATTTACTTATGCTTAGCTCTTCTGAGGTTTAAAGGAAGTCTCAGGGTTGGCTTATGAAGGGTGTGCTCCAATTCCTAAATTCTCATATTACTTCTTTCTTTTTGGTATAGCATGATCTCCATCCCATCATTGTTTATATTCTGCATATGATGGCAACCTGGGAAGAATGTAACTTTCTAGAAATACTACACACACTGTTTAAAAACCATAAACCCAAATGGGGTGTCTGGGAGGCTCAGTCCAATAAGCATTTGCCTTCAGTTCAGGTCACAATCCTGAGATACTGGGCTCAAGCCCCATGTCATTGGGATCCTTGATCAGCAGGGAGTCTCCTTCTACTCCTCTCCCCAGCTCATGCTCTCTCTCTCAAACAAATAAATCTTTAAAGCACAAACAAACCATAAACCAATATTCTAGAAGATATTAAATTATGCCAGCCTCAGGAAATCACCTTAAAATTGCCAAATGTCATTTGCGGAGCATAGGGAATAACACAGAGAACATTGGGAAATGAAGAGGAGAAGTGAGTTGGGGGGAATCAGAGGGGGAGACAAACCATGAGAGACTGTGGACTCTGAGAAACAAACTGAGGGTTTTAGAGGGGAGGGGGATGCGGGGTTGGGAGGGCCTGGTGATGGGTATTAAGGAGACCACTGGGTGTGGTGCATAAACAATGAATTTCGGAACACTGAAAAGAAATGAAATAAAATGAGAAAAAATAATTTTCAAATGTCTTTTGGATAAATATTCTCACATGTCTATGTTCAAGATTGTTACTTCACTGTACAGTTGTTTGGAAATATGAAACCAGAATCATTAGTCAGTACCTTGTCCTCACCTGTGACGACAAGGACACACACATGTTGCATAGGGGATGTTTCATTACACATAAAACTGCTAGTTGTTTGCTACATGAAGAGAAGTGTTCTTATTCTATGCCATAGCTTCACTAGGCTATTAATTTTTTTTTTAAGTGGATCAGTATAGAAAATCATCTAGCAGGCTCTGAACTTCCCAATGAAGATGATTTTTTTTTATTTCTTTTTTTTTCTGATTTTCTTTTTTTTTTTTATTTTATATTTTATAAACATATATTTTTTCCCCAGGGGTACAGGTCTGTGAATCGCCAGGTTTACACACTTCACTGCACTCACCATAGCACATACCCTCCCCAATGTCCATAATAACCCCACCCCCCCCCCAAACCCCCTCCCCCCAGCAACCCTCAGTTTGTTTTGTGAGATTAAGAGTCACTTATAGTTTATCTCCCTCCCAATCCCATCTTGCTTCATTTACTCTTCTCCTACCCCCTTAACCCCCATGTTGCATCTCCTCTCCCTCATATCAGGGAGATCATATGATAGTTGTCTTTCTCCGATTGACTTATTTCGCTAAGCATGATACCCTCTAGTTCCATCCACGTCGTCACAAATGGCAAGATTTCATTTCTTTTGATGGCTGCATAGTATTCCATTGTGTATATATACCACCTCTTCTTTATCCATTCGTCTGTTGATGGACATCTAGGTTCTTTCCATAGTTTGGCTATTGTAGACATTGCTGCTATAAACATTCGGGTGCATGTGCCCCTTTGGATCACTACGTTTGTATCTTTAGGGTAAATACCCAGCAGTGCAATTGCTGGGTCATAGGGTAGTTCTATTTTCAACATTTTGAGGAACCTCCATGCTGTTTTCCAGAGTGGTTGCACCAGCTTGCATTCCCACTAACAGTGTAGGAGGGTTCCCCTTTCTCCGCATCCTCGCCAGCATCTGTCATTTCCTGACTTGTTAATTTTAGCCATTCTGACTGGTGTGAGGTGGTATCTCATTGTGGTTTTGATTTGTATTTCCCTGATGCCGAGTGATATGGAGCACTTTTTCATGTGTCTGTTGGATATCTGGATGTCTTCTTTGCAGAAATGTCTGTTCATGTCTTCTGCCCATTTTTGATTGGATTATTTGTTCTTTGGGTGTTGATTTTGCTAAGTTCTTTATAGATTCTGGACACTAGCCCTTTATCTGATACGTCGTTTGCAAATATCTTCTCCCATTCTGTCAGTTGTCTTTTGGTTTTGTTAACTGTTTCCTTTACTGTGCAAAAGCTTTTGATCTTGATAAAATCCCAATAGTTCATTTTTGCCCTTGCTTCCCTTGCATTTGGTGATGTTCCTAGGACGATGTTGCTGCGGCTGAGGTCGAAGAGGTTGCTGCCTGTGTTCTCCTCAAGGATTTTGATGGATTCCTTTCTCACATTGAGGTCCTTCATCCATTTTGAGTCTATTTTTGTGTGTGGTGTAAGGAAATGATCCAATTTCATTTTTCTGCATGTGGCTGTCCAATTTTCCCAACACCATTTATTGAAGAGGCTGTCTTTTTTCCATTGGACATTCTTTCCTGCTTTGTCGAAGATGAGTTGACCATAGAGTTGAGGGTCTAGTTCTGGGCTCTCTATTCTGTTCCATTGATTTATGTGTCTGTTTTTGTGCCAGTACCATGCTGTCTTGATGATGACAGCTTTGTAGTAGAGCTTGAAGTCTGGAATTGTGATGCCACCAACTTTGGCTTTCTTTTTCAATATTCCTTTGGCTATTCGTGGTCTTTTCTGCTTCCATATAAATTTTAGGATAATTTGTTCCATTTCTTTGAAAAAAATGGATGGTACTTTGATAGGAATTGCATTAAATGTGTAGATTGCTTTAGGTAGCATAGACATTTTCACAACATTTATTCTTCCAATCCAGGAGCATGGAACATTTTCCCATTTCTTTG